>NC_057854.1:60010817-60331646 GCF_015237465.2 Chelonia mydas
TTTTTTATGTTTACATCACAGGCATGTTGTGATATAGTTAAAACAAGATTGGACAGACCAAGATCTGTGCAGCACAGTATGGGCACCCAGTAATCTCTGGATACAGTTCCGGCTTGTGTAGACTAAACTCTGGTTTAAGTATATTCTGGAACTATGCTGCAGTCTTGGTCTGTGCAGCTGTTTTTTACCTTCAGGAGACAACTCTGTAACCAGGTCCTCTGAAAAGTGGTTCTTGCACTATAGATGGATCCTATCTGTCCTCATTCTTTCCTGTGGCCTACCTGTTTCGTGTGATTGCTCGGTTTACCGACCCTGCTGATGAACTCTTATTGGTCTTTTGAATAACAAAATACTTAAAAGCTAATTAATTTGAGGCTAACCAGTGCTGATTAGTGGTCACTGGAAATAATTTGTTGGGTGCAACTTGATGGATGCAAATAATCTTTTTGAAAAATCAATTAGACACATTTTAAATTAACTGGGGCGGGGCAGAGATGTACCTGTTTTTTAAAGTTAATGTTTCTCTGCTGTTTCTGTTGTTGCTTTCTTGGATAAACATCTTCCGCTAAGAGGCCCACATCAGTATGGTAACATTTTTCACAGATGTTTAACTTCAGTTCTTCACCTTCTAATAGGCAGCATACAGTACAACCTCGTTAATTCACACTAACGTCTGGGAGCCCCTTTTTCAATTAGCATTTATGCCTTGCAATTATTTGTAAAAAAAACAGGGAGCTGCCACATCAGTTTACAGCTGTCACTATGGATTTGCGTCTCAGAAGGAGCTAGTCTTTGCAAACACATCAGTTTTTCAATAGACAGACATTTTATTGGAGCATGGTTTGTGCTTGGGTGCAGTGGCATGAGAAGCTGTTCAAAAAGCTGAAAAGATGGCATAAGTCCACCTTTGCTGCCTCTTCCCACTACATTTCTGCCTTAAGCACAGTTAAACAAGAGAATCTGACTTTTTTTTTTAACACTAGTTAATTACTTTTAATTTGTTTTGGGAGTGCCATTTGGAGAGGATCTACATCGAGATATAGACTAAATTTGACTTTCTCTGTGCTAATACATCACTTAAATATCTGTGCAAATTTTAAATATCACTTAAATTTTGTTTGGGAGGGGAAGTGAGGTGATGGAATTCCATATTTCAAGAAATATGTGCTCTGGCAGCCAACATAAAAGCCATTCTCTAAATTGTCTGTGACTTAAAGAAAGCTGCAAGTCACCTCTTGATTTTTTAACTACTCAATGCTCTTTCAAGAGTCAATTTTTAGTAGTCTACCACTCCGCAATCCATCCGTGCAGCATGGCTACAAAACTACACCAGATTGGCAAGGAATTTCTTTAGTCACAAAAAGTTAAACATCTGAAACGTCACAGAAATCATCTTTTAATCTTACTCACTTTCAGAGAGGGCAGAGAAATTGTACTGAAGCTGCTTTATATATAAACATTGCTATTGGTACTAGGATGAAGAGTGTGTGCGTCTTGACAAGGAGCGGCTGGCAGCTCGGTTGGAGGGGCATAAAGAAGGTATTGTGCAGACAGAGCAGATCAGGTAAGAAATCTTATTTCACTCCTGGGGTAGTAGTTGCTAGTTTTAAGGATTGTAAAGCAGACCAGTTATTTCAACTGTTCCCAAGTGTATGTCCAGCAGCTCCACTGAGGGGTTCCCTGGATTTCTGCAGAAAAACGGTCTGTGGAAAAAATGTCAGCCATCAGACTGTGGCGGAGCTTCGTGTGATTGGAGGTCAGACTCCTGTTTTGGAGGGGTAACTTCACAGCAGTGACTGATCAGTCAGCACCCAGAAGTGATCAGACCGTTGGTTTGTCTCATTGACTAGTATTTTCCTTTTTCCTTCTGTTTCTGCCACAGTATTATATAGACGGGCTAATAAAATGAGAAAAACCCTAGAGGACAGAAGCTTTCCTTTATCTCCTGTATTTAAAACAACATCCAAAGTTGTTGAGGAATCTGTGTGTCCACTTTGCCTCTAGAAGGAGGAAAACCTTGCAAGAAGCAAGCTGAGGAGTACATGAGTCTCCTATTAGCTCTCTAAATTGGATTGCTCTTCCATAATATGTGTAGATGAAGCTCTGCTAAACATACAGAGAAGGAAGGAATAATGAACAACTGGAGGACAGTGCACTTTCATTGCCATAAGAAGTCATCAGCATCTTAAGGATTGAAATAGCTCAGCAGTTTCCTTTTCCTTTGTGCCAATACAAAATTCTATAGGGAGACAGATGAACATCCTTCGGAGCCTTAAATTGGATTTCCCCAAAGCTGGGCAGAGAAGCTGATGGACCCATGACAAAGCCTGGCTGATGTAAAGGCCTTAGGTTTCGTGGGCATAACTGCCCATCATTTCCCTCCACCCTCTTTCTCCTTGCTTAGACCTATCCTTTTATTATTGCCCCAGGATGGCTCCATGTTCTGTCCTTGGCCCATCCTAGCTCCATAGAGCAGATTGCTAAGGCATGGAGCAAGGACTGTATTATATTTCCAAACATCTTGGGTTTGACATTGGAGAATATGTCAGATGCTAATTGAATAAGAAAACTCAAGAGACTTGGGGGAAGGGACAGAGCATTTAGATGTCTCTTCATTCTAGCACTTCTCAACTGTGAGAAAATTTAAAAGGTCCCAAGCTGTTCTAGAGCAAACAGTCCACTTCAGAGCCAGGCAGAATGTTTCTAGAAGTGGTGAGCTCTTAGTAAGAAAAGCATTCTGAAAAGTTACAAAAATACCTGCTTTCCCCTAAAATACTTTGAACCAACTATTCAAAAAAGCCTAGAGCTCTAATTGGAGCAGTCCCAGTTCGTGGAGCAAAAAGGTATATCATTTCTCTGTCTGTCCCTTCATCCTGAAGAATTGAGTAATTGAGAATGTCAGAGTTGTACTCTAAACACATTCTATGTCAGCTTATATAGAAATGCAAATAGACAGACAAGTGGTCTTATTAAGGCTCTGCACTGGGACTCAATTATCTCTGCCACAGACCTCTTGGGTGACCTTGTGCAAGTCACTTAATCTCTTCTGTGCCTCAGTTCCCCAGCTGTAAAATGGAGGATAACACTTCCAAATCTGAAGGGGATGTGGTGGATGAATTAGTTTGTGAGGAGCTCAGATACTGTTATGAATGCCACAGTGAACAAGACTTCAGCAAATATCTTTTCACGATCAAGTGAAATTTCTTCAGACTGTACAGACAGTGTGATAGGGAGGCCTCACTTGTTACTATTCGTACATTCATCTTAACCACTAGCTTTGAAAGAACTTTCAGAGCCTGGTGAAGTGATGGTCTAGAATCCACAAATAACACCTAAATCCAGGATAAAACATACCTTTCGTTGATAAAGGAAGGTTGGTATAAAGGTTGATAAATTGCGTAGGTGCAATTAAAGGCTAACTGCAATAAGAGTTCTTAATCACTGTCTGTCTAACTTCAAAAACGTAGTGACCTACTCTTTGTACGGAGTCAGGTCACTGAGGGTTGTGGTGTTCCTGATGTTCGGATGGCTTCACAGACTTCCTTTAGTGTTCTGTGGAGTACCAGCCAATGCTGCAATGAGGATTGCAGATTATTCATTATTATTTTTTGTATCATGTCTTTTTAAAATTTTTTTAATAGTACAAAAGTCACTGTCTTTTAAAATGCAAGTGACCATAATATTTAAAGGTATTAAAGTGTGTGCATACCTGTTAAATTAGTTAAGCTACTACAAAAAACAAACTACACAAACAAAAAGATCCCTTTCTGCATAGCTTACTTTCATAAATAGAATGCTTTCCAATCACATGCTCATTAGATACACTTTTTTTTCCAGTGTGAATTGCAAAATAAAATGAAAATTGACTTACCCAGATTTCTTTGCCTAACTCAAAATTTTCATTTTATTCTGAAGTTCACCTTGAGAATGATAGTATCTGAATTGGAGTTAGGCTGTCAGGTAGCTGAGTTTCATTTGGTTCACGTTTAAACATAAACACATGTATGCAACTTAAATATAGGATGAGGTAATACTGGGTCAAGAAGAACTCTTTGGAATGTAGCACAGGTTCATAGCCACAAAGTTTAATGCCATCTTAACTATTTCGTGTGGGTGAAATGAATTGGTAATGTTGGTCCACTTCTTAGTGGAAAAGTGTCAGCATAACACAACCACTACCATAGCTGGTACCAAACTATGCTCAAAATTTTTACCAACACGAGCAGTGGCCAAGGATTGAATAGACAGCTAACTTGAACTATATTCATTTATTGGTAACAGAGGGACAAGTGTTGTCCATACAGTAACCTGAAGCCTTTAGTCCCAGGGCTCTACATTTCATAAGCATTGGCCTTTCTCTCTCTCTGTATATTGTATTAGTTTTCTTGTGGTGTTTTTAAGTTACGTGGGAAGTCATCTCTCGGAATGGCTCTACCGGCCAAAGTAGCAGTGCTGATGTCTCTATGGAGACCACCTTATGATGTATGGCACAGATGTAAACTTCTAGTAGTTTGGGAGGAAATCAAGGCTGATTGTTCATATGTAATTCAGAACACAAAACTTATAACTGATTTATGCCTTTACTCAGTCTCCTCTGATATTCTTGTTTAGATCCTTGTCTGAAGCCATGTCTGTGGAAAAAATTGCTGCTATCAAAGCAAAAATCATGGCGAAGAAAAGATCCACAATCAAGACAGATCTGGATGATGACATAACTGCTCTTAAACAAAGAAGTTTTGTTGATGCGGAGGTAGATGTAACCAGAGACATTGTCAGCAGGGAGAGAGTGTGGAGGACAAGAACTACTATTTTACAAAGCACAGGCAAGGTAATCCTTTAAGTTATCAATTTTTTTTTTTTTTTGGGAACCAGCATTTAGAGGCTAAATGCATTGTCCATGTTGAGTAGTTGAGGAAAAAACCTTTCTTATGTTTTTTTTTAAGTTGAACAGAATATTAATATGTATTAATACAAATATAACACCTAGGTAACAACCATTTCATTTTCTTTTCATCTTTGTAATTTTCTTTGCTACCCCTTCTGTCTTGACAGCTACAAATAGTAACTGAAGTTACCGCTGCTCACATCTTTTTACCATTTTTTAAATAACTAGACTTCTTGCTCATGTCACTTGTAGGATTTAAAGGTAGGATTAAAAAAAAAAAAAATTCTGAAGAATTTCTGTAATGGATTGCAAAATCAATTTCTACCCTCTTGCCCAACCTTTCATGCCCTAAACTCCATGGGCAGTGCCTAGAGCTCCCCCCCGCTACAAAATGGAAAGAGATTTGATTGAAAAAAATTGTAAGATTAACAAAACACAGTGCGGTGGGAAAACAGTAGGCTGAAGGGCCACTGGCGTACCTGGAAAAAGCTCAATTGAGAGATTATCTTCATTACACTGGGCCTTGTAATTTACTTGATAATTTAGGTCATGTCTACTTTTGCAAGCTTACAGTGGCACAGCTGTACTGAAACAGCTGCGCTGCTGTAAGATCGCTTGTGTAGCTGCTCTATGCTGACAGGAGAGAGCTCTCCCGTTGACATAAAATGACATCAACGAGTGGCGGTAGCTATGTTGGCAGGAGATGCGATCCTGCCGACATAGCGCTGTGCATACTACCACTAATGCCAGCAAAACTTAGGTCGGTTATGGAGGTGTTTTTTCACACCCCTGGGCGGCATAAGTTTTGCCAACATAAGTGGTAGTGTAGACGTGGCCTTAGACTTTGGATCTAGGTGCTGGGGTTTACAAGGAGGGGAAAACTCAGAGGAATAAACAATGATATATTGTCATTGTTAAGGGTGATGGAGCTGCACTTCAGGCTTTCCTGCCTAAACACTGTCTTGCTGAAAGAATATTGTTAGAGCTAGTCATGTTCCTTCTGCTGTTCATTGCTAATCCCAGCCAGGCTCAATCTTACTTACTAAACAAAATTTAAATTTTTAGTATTCAAGATTTTGGCAGTTGTCACAGAAAACATGTAGAAACTGCAGGAGCCTGGGTGGCTTTTCCCTTCCCCCAGAGTCCTGCACTGAGGTAGATGGGGCATCCCCATCCTTAGCATGTGACTTCGACAGGAACCACATTGAGCTGGGTTAGGGGAGGAGGTGGGAGTCCCAGCCCAGAAGCTCTGCTGTGGGAGGGAGTCAGGGAATAGTGGAGTTTGGCAGATTCCAGTACAGGCCTCTCCACAAAGGTAGGGGTGAGAGAAAGGATGAGGCATATGGGTTGTCACTAAGCTTGCTCTTCTCCATGGGACCATTTTGCGACCAATCTGTAGAAGAGAATGAGGATGATAGAGATTCTGAACTTCCAATCTACCAATAGGAACCAGGGGAGAGCAGTGGATTCCTGAGGTCAGTAATAGAGACTGATCAAATCTTAGGACCTCTCTTGGAGCATATGGAGCAGTGATGTAAAGTGGAAGGGCAGAGAAACTGATCTCTTTGCAGGACCCTCAGTGCAGGTTTTGGGCCTTCCTTGTTCTATCAGTAGCTCAAGGTGTACTATGCAGGTGTAAGAAATAATCAACTAAAGACAAGGTTACTTGGCTTTACCAACTGAACATGAAATGAAAGTAACCACGTCTTGCCATCATAGAAATGAGCAAAAATACCCTGCTAAATTTGTGAGTGTGCTTGGGCTTGGAAAAGTGATTGTGTAAAAATGGTAGTATGGTCTTCCAGGATTATAGTGTGTCCACAGTTCGTAGATCAAATATATTCAGTCCACAAGCTTAAAAAATATCCTAGCTGATCATTCCGCCTGGGTTCTGAATATTGAGCATCATTGCCAGTAATATAGGTTCTGTGCAACTCTGATTCCTCCAAATAGTTTACAAAAGTTTAAATGACTGCAATTTAGGCAATGTCTACACTATTGGGGTAAGTTGACCTATGCTACGTAACTCCAGCTACACCGCGGGGGGTTGATGGAAGAAATTCTCATGTCAACTTACCTTACTCTTCTTGTCAGACATAGAGTACAGGGGTCGACTGGAGAGCGATCTGCAATTGATTTGGCGCATCTTTGCTAGACCCACTAAATCGACTGCCGGTGGATCGATCTCAGAGCATCGATCCTGGCTGTAGTGTAGACCTGCCCTCAGTGAAGAATTCTGTGGAAATTGGAATAGAATTTTGTTCATTCAGTCTTCGCTTACCAGAAGAAAACGCGGCAAACAGGAGTAAAAAACCATAATAACTTTAGTCATAGAAGTTGGCAGATATGACTGAATACATAAAGGAACAGATTTGTTAAGTAGGTGCCATTTTTGTATAATCATTTTTCAGAGCTAAACCACACTTTGTAATATCAGTTATTTAGCCTATTTTCCCTTTAAAGCAGCTCACTTTTGGGACTATTTTGGAAGAGAAATTGTTTAGAAGCAGTTTTGCAGTGTTGCACATCTTCAGGTTAGAGTGAAAGCATCTAACTGGGAACACAGTTGACTTGATGTGTCTTAAAGGGACACTACCAACTTGAATTTTAGTCAACTTTTAAAAGACAAATTAAGTAGCTTCCAATATTACATGTACTTCTCAGTCACTTTACAAGTGTTTGAATTTTTTTTTCAGCCACAATTTCCTATTTTAAGGCATTTTTCTCAACTTTGTGTGAAAGACCAACACAAAGTGGAAACTGTATGCAAAATACTGTCAAATGCACAAAGTAAACAGAAGTATTAGAGGAAATCACTATTTTTTCAGGTATAGTAAATCTAGGTATTACTGAAAGAGTAGTTAAAACTGTTTTCAACAGAAGTGAAATATGTACATTTATTTCTAATTAGATTAAGGATATGTAGATCAACTTTCCCTTAATTTGGACAAGTCTTACTACTTTAGATCTTGCTTCTACTTCAGTGATAGTAAACAGCATTTTCCTTTACAAAGAGATTTGACATTCACCAAATCAGGTGGCATGAGGTCTTGCCATTGTAGTCACTTTATTGACAACTAAATCTATTTCTAGAGACAAGGTTAGACTTGTCTTGTCAGATGTTTATATAATTACAAACAATTTGAACTGAAATATTGACTGGTTCAGATATGCCAGAAGTGATATTTACATTTTTTAATGCTACAAAGGTTTGGAAAAAATTCCATTGTAAATTCTTCTGCTAGAAAACATTTTTTTACCAGAGTGGATATATACTCTGTCGAAGATATTTAAGATTGGACCTTTAAGTAGAACAACTACAGAATAAAACATTGAGAATCATGGGTGGTGGTTTCCTGCTCCAAAGACGTATACCATACTCCTGGGGGAATTCTGTGCCAAAAAATTAAAAATTCTGCACGTTTTATTTGTCAAAATAATACAATATAATCATGCCAGTTTCAATTATTTTGGTAATTTATTTCAAAATGTTTGTCAGCAAGTATGTCTGTAACAATACAAACAACAAAAAAGATTCAGGAAATCTATTTTGACAAATAGATTCTTTACTAGGCATATTAATACAGAACTTTGAGGAGTAATTCATTTAAACTACAATCCAGAAATGTATTTTCCGCGCCCAGTAGAAGCGCTGTCAAGGCTTGGGGGAGTCAGGGGTAACGGAGCTGAGGGAGAGGGAAGGAGCCTGGGAGTGAACCCGTCAAGGGTTGTTGGCTGTGGGTGGGAGAAGTATGGGGTTTTTTGGTGGGGTGGGGTGGAATTGTTAGGGAATTGTGGAGCCTTCCCCATGCAGACCCTGGCTGACCTCTAGCTTTTCCCATTCAGTCAGGCACATTTTCCCCAGTCTTCATGTGTCCCTACACCCCCACTCCCATTCATTTGCTGCCCCAGTCTATCCCCCTGCACTAGCCCTTCTCAACTCCAATCTGTGACCCCACTGCATCTCTTGTGCCCAGCTCTCTGTCGTGTTATTCCCCCCCGCATATCCCATGCTCCTCGCTTGGCCCCATGGGCAGGGCACTGTGAGGAACGCAGGCTTCTCTTCCTTCCTTCCTCCATAGCTGCTGTTGAGCTGGCTGCCCTCTGTTCTGGTGCCACAGTAGTCCCAGCTGGGTTAAAGGCATAACTGCAGCACCTCTTGGGCAGAATGTGTTTTCTTCGGGGGGGGGAGTCTGCGGGGGACATGAGTTCTGTGCACGTGCAGTGCTGTAGAATTCCCCCAGCAGTAAACTGGACAAGAAGGGAAACTTGATTTCAGGTGTCTGAACTTCATTTTGTTAAAGAGCTGAACACATGAGGAAACCCTTGCTGAAACAGTTATTCCTTAATTAATTCCTTCCTTTCACCCCATTTTTCCCCCCTTCCAAAGTTGCCTGTGACAATTGAGCATTTGAATTCTGCCCACAGCAGATTTCAGTGATCAGTCTGTAAGCAAAGAGCATTTCCTTTGTTCACTCTGTACCATGAGAGGGTTAATGGCACTTATTCTTCCTTTATAACAAATTAAGTAAGTTCGTGCTGGAGCTGGAAGGAAGAGCTGCAGAGTTCACAGGAATATTGGCAGGAGGTCTTTCCATCTCAGTGGTTTTTGATGTACCTAGCTTAAAAACCTTTTCTCACAGCATGCCCAGAAATATTTCTCAGATACGAAGCAGTGTGGTAACTCAGTAGGTTGGGTTGAACATGTGGGAGTTGTGTGAGGGAAAAATCTCAGAATTGAAATCTAACAAATGCCCTATGATTATGCTTGTGTATTTATGTACTTTTTGAAGTAAATCTCCATTCTCCTGGGAGCAGGGTTTTTTGAGAACTTCCTGAGTTCTTCCGTGTTTTTTATCCTTTTCCCTCTATAAACCATTTCCAAATGTACTGCAAACAATGAACTCCAACATTAACTACAGTGAGAGCTTTTGATTCATGTTTTATTGTGGAATATTTTTCCATAATCTAAATAAATGTTTCAAAGGTTACTTTTTCTATATGAGATTGAGTCATACCCACGGGACTGAGGGAACCTTAGCAAGCCCCATTCTTTCCCCATCCCACCCAACCTCTGGGAAGACTGGAAGGACTGCACCACAGTCCTTCCATGGTCTCCATATTAACCAACAAGCTGGAATGGTTGCTATATCCATTTTTATGATGCTTATGCTGGGAGTTCACAGCTACTGGCTTTGTGGATTTCATGGCCCATCTCTTGACGTGCCCCTAAATCTCTTCTTTGTTGGGCTCTTTGGGGATGGTGCTGTCACAGTTCAGGACAACTGCACCCATATGTCATCTCCGTAGTTCAACAAGGGCATCCATTCTCAGACTTCCAGCTCCCCAGCTGCACCTCCCTTGGGCAGAGAGGCGTCTCTTTCCCTCATTACTGGGGTATTTCCAGACCTCACAGTTCAGAATGGTAGCCGTGTTAGTCTGTATCAGCAAAAAGAACGAGGAGTACTTGTGGCACCTTAGAGATGAACATGTTTGTTTGAGTATAAGCTTTCATGGGTTAAAGCCCACTTCATCAGATGCATGCAGTGGAAAATAGGGTAGGAAGATAGAGAGATCTCTATCTATACACAGAGAGAACATGAAAAAATGGGAGTTGCCATACCAACTCTAATGAGACTAATCAATTAAGGTGGGCTATTATCAGCAGGAGAAAAAAACCTTTTGTAGCGATAATCAGGATGGCCAATTTCAAACAGTTGACAAGAAGGTGTGAGTAACAGTAGGGAAAAATTAGCATGGGGAAATAGTTTTTAGTTTGTATAATGATTCATCCATGCCCAGTCTTTATTCAAGCCTAATTTAATGGTGTCCAGTTTGCAAATTAATTCCAGTTCTGCAGTTTTTCATTGGAGTCTGTTTTTGAAGTTTTTTTTGTTGAATAATTGCGACTTTTAGATCTGTAATTGAGTGTCTAGGGAGGCTAAAGTGTTCTCTGACTGGTTTTTAAATGTTATAATTCTTGACGTCTGATTTGTGTCCATTTATTCTTTTGCATAGAGACTGTCCGGTTTGGCCAACGTACATGGCAGAGGGGCATTGCTGGCACATATCATTGTAGATGTGCTAGTGAACAAGCTTCTGATAGTGTGGCTGATGTGATTAGGTCCTATGATGGTGTCCCTTGAATAGATGTGGACAGAGTTGGCAACGGGCTTTGTTGCAAGGAAAGGTTCCTGGGTTAGTGTTTTTGTTGTGTGGTGGGTGTATATACACTGTGATATCCCAGTCAAGACAGACTTCCTAAACAGGCCAGCATCTCTGCTTTGCTTTCTCTTTGAAGGCTATGAATAAGGTAACTGCCTGTGGTTTTAAGTTACCACACAGCTTATTGTAAGCAAGCACCTTTATTCTTAGGGTAAAAGCATTACAGAGAAAACATTTAAAAATAGTAAAAGAACCTACACACATGAATACTAGAGATCCCCTCCTATCTCCACAAGGCCTCTGGTAAGTGTCAGTTCTTCCAGCCCTTCCTTAAGAATTGGGGCTCTCCCCTTAGATAGAAGGAGCTGTCCATTTGCTGATCAGAAAGAAAAGTTTGGAGTCAGTTTAAATTTGGGCTATTTATCCTTTCTTTGTCTGTTGGCCTCTGGAGAATCCACTTTGAAGGAGGATAGGCAAGTCTCCCCAGCAGGTGGAGAGCCTCTAGAGGGGTTACAACATGAGTGAATTTGCCTAGTCACCCTCCATGGTTAGTTTCTGGAGAACTGTGGTTACTCTCTGCCATGGAATTGCATACAGTCCCTGGCCCCCAGTGATACTGTAAGATCTCCCAAAGATATTTCAGGAAATTGCTATATCTGTTGCAAGTGTAAGCCTCACTCTGGAGACCTGGATGTGTCACCAAATGGCCCTAATATGAGTCTTAAGTGACACAGAAGGCATCACACCAACCCTCTGTGCCTGGTGAGTTTCACCATAGGGCAGCAGAAGGCTGAGAGACAAGGTAGGTGAGGTAATATCTTTTATTGGACCAACTTCTGCTCTTGCTCGAGAGCTTGTCTCTCTCAACAGCAGAAGTTGGTCCACTAAAAGATATTACCTGACCTACCTTGTCTCTTTAATATTCTAGGCCTAACATGGCTACAACTACACTGCATACAAGAGAAAAGATTACTCACTTGGATTTGAACAGATCATTTCAGATATATGCTTTGCCTCCCTGTACTGAATTTCTGTTGTCTGTGGGGAAATCTGCAGGGAGAACCGAGCATTGGAGTAGAACTGTAGAAATTAGAGATGGGAAATGTGGATCTGAGCTAAAACTTTGCCCAAAGGAAAGTAGCTTTGTACAAAATTAAAGAATGTAAGAATTTAAGACGCCTTGTGCACATAACACTTACCCAGAACAATTCTTACAATATTACAACTTGTTACATGATCACAATTATGTAGAAGTCCTTTTTGGAGGCTACATATTATAAATTGATGAAAGTTTGCAGGTGGAAGTGACTTATCTCCTTGCCCATGCAGGATTGTTCCCTTCAGAACACTTACCAGTGCTTTGTCCAACGCAGATATAAATGTTGGAAGCACTGAGGCTTTCTCACTTTGCTTGGGAGACTATCAAATCATCTGATCCTGATACTCATCATGCATTTAGGAAGGGAAAATTTCATTCTATCATTGCTAGCTATGCCCCAGTCTTTCATTGTGGATGTTTTCACCTTTCAAATATTTATGTATAGTAAGTTTCTTTTACTTGCAGTCCCTAAGAAGAATTTTCAAAGGAAAAAAAGACTGTCCTTTGTTTTTATGATGTATAAAGATAACCTGAAAGAGGTTATAAAACCCCCAAACAAATAAAACTCCTGCTTGTTTTCTACTTAAAGAAATTCACAGTCTATTTTCATCTTCCCTGCTTGCGCTGGAGAATTCTCACGATTGGTGCAATGGAGCAGGTGTTTTCTCAACCCTCAGTTGAAGGGATGGAAGTGTTTGGATTTTTAACTAGAGAGGTTTCTTCCCAACTATTAGGAGTGTATTTCAACACGGGGTTTTAAACTGTCTAATAAAAATTTTTCTCCTTTAACTTGTGATGTTCTACTAATCCCTCCGTTATCTATAGTCTTCCTTGGAAAATAGGGTAGACAGTATGTAATATTGTTGCACTTCTAAAAAAAGCAAAACAAATTTATCATTTTGAGGCAAATTGGGCACAACCCCACTTATTTCATTTGTAAGACACCCTTAAATAAGATATATGTATTGAACTCTAATCTTGATTCATAAATCAGTCCACTTCTCAGTTTTGCTTCTCTGAACTTTGTGTGTGTGGAGGGGGGGCGCGGGGCGGGTGATGAGGTGCCTAGAACTGAATGAGATATTCCAGAGATGGTCACGCTTGGACTGTGTAGAGCAGGATTATTGCTTTCCCACCTGTAGCTTTGATGATTGTGTGTATACAGCACACAACTACATTACTGTGTTTTTGTACTATTGCGCTGCACATTTGTCTAATTGGATATCCATCATGCCTAGGTACCTTCCAACATTATTGCTTTCCAGATTTCTCCCTCCCATTGCACGGGTATTCTTAACTATCTCTCCCCCCCTCCCCCCATCATTAATTACCACAATACCATGTTGTTGCTTGCCAATATTTCTGGGTTTCTGTGGATCTTATTTGTGTGTACTTCCCAGTTTCGTATCATTTACAAATTTCATTTGCATCTTTTTAAGAACTCAGGAGATCCTGGCTCATGGTACTTGCCCCTATCTTGAAGTGATGCAATTTGTGATAGAAATTAGGAGATTTTGAATTAAAACCAAGTGGCTTGCACTGAAATTCCTTGATTTTTGTCATTTTAACTATTTTTTAAAATGTTCCTAGCTGTGGAGTTGTTTACACGAGGGGAGTACAGTCTCCAACCATCCCCACAATGGTATATAATAACTTGAGAAATTTAATATTCTGTAATTTTTCAATGATATTCTTATATTAAAGGTTCTATATACCTGTATCTGAGTAGACTTTGCTGCTGCTATAGCACTTTTTAATAAGACCTCTTTAAGGTTGTGGGATAAAGCTTGTAAATGTAAAGAAAAACATTTTGTTCTTTGAATGTAAAAGCAATTTTGTGTATGAGCTCTAGGTGGCAGAATTGTTCTGTGCTCCTGAAATTCATAGCTCTTGCAGTGAACTTGATATCTGAAGCAATCTTTAAGGGTGAGGTATGCCCAGTTAAATTAGGAGCTAGTATCCTTGTTACTAGCTTGTTCAAACTGAATACATTTGTGGTTTAAAAATGGTGACTGTCTAACAGTATGAATGTGAGATTTTTATCTCACCCACCTTGTGTCTGTAATACAGTAACTCCTCACTTAATGTTGTAGTTATGTTCCTGAAAAATGATACTTGAAGCAAATCCAGTTTCCCCATAAGAATTAATGTAAATGGGGGGGGGGGGGGGGGGGAGTTAGGTTCCAGGGAAATTTTTTTCACGAGACAAAAGACTATATTGCACGCGCGCACACACAGTATAAGTGTTAAACAGTTTAATACTGTACACAGCAATGATGATTGTGAAGCTTGGTTGAGGTGGTAGAGTCAGAGGGTGGGATATTTCCCAGGGAATGCCTTACTGCTAAATGATGAACTAGCACTCAGCTGAGCTCTCAAGGGTTAACACATTGTTAATATAGTCTCACACTCTACAAGGCAGCATGAATAGAGGGAGGAGAGTCAGCAGCATGGCCGAGAGAGAGACATACACACGCACTGTGTGTGTGTGAGAGACGCGCATTGCTCCTTTTAAGTATGCTGACCCCACTCCAAGAAAGGAGCTGGGGGGGGAGGGGGACACCCTGACATTAGCACCCCTCTTCCCCCTCCCAGCCCCAGACACAGAAAATAGGAGGCTCCAGGGAGCAGCTCCAAGGCAGAGGGCAGGAGCAGCACAGGTCAGTGCTGGGGGGACACTGAACTACCTGGCAATTGATAGCCTGCTGGGTGGCTGCTGTACAGGGAACTTAGGGGGGGCGGGGAGCTGATAGGGGGGCTGCTGATCCACCTGGTTCCAGGCTCCCACCAGCTAGCTCCAACGGGCTGCTTTTCCTGCAAGCAGTGGACAAAGGTGGCTGCCAAACAATGTTATAAGGGAACATTGCGCAACTTTAAACGAGTATGTTCTCTAATTGATCAGCAACGAAACACCGTTAACTGGGACGATTTTAAGTGAGGAGTTACTGTATTCTGCGACCAACACGGCCACAACAATGCAAATCTGATGGTAATTTCATTTTATGATCCGAATCCCCATTTCATCTTTATGGGAGTTTACTTATGTCTACATTAGTATTTGTAACGGAGATCAACATACATATTTTGTATGTAAGTTTTTTGTTCTGTATAAAAACATCCCCAGTATGTGTTTTACCCACAATTAAGGGCCAGATTCCTATGCCCTTGCTCATGTAAAATACTGTTCAACTTTACTCCACAAATGATCCCTTTGAATTATTTGGGACTACTCGTGAAGTACAGTACTGTTCTGTTTGAATAGGGGTTTTGGAATTTGGTTCTAAATAAATAATCCATCACACAGGAGCAGCATTTCTAACAAGAGCTTGTCTAAACTGGGGAGTTGCCTTCATGCCTTAATTTCCTTACCTGAATAGCTATTGTGGAATGGCTCTCCATGTGAACGCTTACTGTACACTGAGTGTCATTGTGCAGTTAAGGTTAGTCCACTTCCAAAGTGGATTAAGCAAAACTGCACAAAGGCACTTTTAGTGCAGAATAAGTGTGTCCAGACAGAACTGCATTTTAAATAGCTATTGCATTTTAAATTCACACCCTTGCTTATTTCACAATAGCTTTCCTGCGTAGACCAGCCTCATGGAAACCTTGAAGGAAGAGTCCATTTTCCATAAATGTATCTATAGTAAAAATATAGAAACGGACTTCTTATGCAGTTTTAGTCCATCGTCTCGACCTATTGTAATGTTTATAGCTGTTTCAAACTCCTGAATTATTTATTCTGTTTCACATAAAGATTTCAAATAGCTTTTTCATGTAGTACCCTTTTTAATATAAAAATACTAGTGGAATAAAGTGTAATAATGCAGAACAAATGAGGTGTGAAATCTGTTCTGCAAAACATAATCCACACATTTAATGGAAATATCTATCTGCATTTTCTGTACAGAGTATAGTACACTATAGAACTGCTGAAACCTCTAATTAGAATGCTAGGAAGCAATACTTGATTCAAAGAACAGCTGTTTGTGAAAGGTACAATGTGGCTGTTGTATTTAGACTTCTGCAGAATTTAATTCAGCCTCTAATCATTTCATGTTCTTTAAACATCTCCCACAATCTTAAAATGTATTAATTACTGCAGTGTCCCATAATAAATCTCATGCACACTAACCTAACCACAGACCTAGTAGAACTTAGTTGTCAGTCCCTCAGTCTACTTCTGTCTTAAAGCCCAATTAAATAGATGGGTTAAAGGTGGGTACTACTTGAATTCAAATGATATTGGAAGTCCATCTACCAGTCGGTGGTAAGCCTCAGTACAGACAAAGTCTGCATGTAAGTTTGACATAAAGATCTGCTTAGGCTTAATTTTTAGGCAGGACCTGAATCAGCGGGTGGAGTCATTTTCCAATCCAAACCTCTTCTCTACCCGCCAAGCCTGAGCCACTACCTCCATTTCCTGCCTGTAGTTTTGGAATGGCAGTGGCTGTATGTGATGGCAACTGTCTGCCCTACCCCTGATGCACTGTGCATTGTGACAAAGTTCCTCCTCTACCTTGGTGGGTCTTGTGCTTATTGGCGGATTTGCTCGCCTTGGAGATTCACGGCAGCCCTCAGTTTGGCCGTTTTCGTGAACCCACAGTCCAGGTCAACTCCTCCTGTGTCTAATCAGGAGTTGGGAGGTTTGTGGGGAACCTGGGCCTGCCCTCTACTCCGGGTTCCAGCCCAGGGCCCTGTGGAATGCAGCTGCCTAGAGTGCCTCCTGGAACAGCTGTGCGACAGCTACAACTCCCTGGGCTACTTCCCCATGGCCTCCTCCCAACACCTTCTTTATCCACACCATAGGACCTTCCTCTTGGTGTCTGTTAATGCTTGTGCTCCTCAGCTCTCCAGCAGCACACCTTCTCACTCTCAGCTCCTCTCACGCACAACAAACTGAAGTGAGCTCCTTTTTAAACTAAGGTGCCCTGATTAGCCTGCCTTAATTGATTCTAGGAGCTTCTTGATTGGCTGCAGGTGTTCTAATCAGCCTGTCTGTCTTAATTGTCTCCAGAAGGTTCCTGATTGTTCTGGAACCTTCCCTGTTACCTTATCCAGGGAAAAGGGACCTACTTAACCTGGGGTTAATATATCTGCCTTCTATCACTCTCATGTAGCCATCTGACCTGACCCTGTCACAGCATGCTGTGGATTGAGAGGTACTGCAACTCATCAGCATGCGCACCCTGCTGCACATGCAGTACAGTGATGTGGTGGCGTCTGGCTGCCAGGAGCAGGGTACTCCGATGTTGCAGTGCCAATCCCACTGGCGAGGAGGAGGCGAACCGATCTGATCCAAGCCAGGGAGGGTCTGGTTGTCTTCTCATTTGACCTGACCTGGATCCAACATTTGTAGTGGGTTTGGGTCAGGATGAAGTTTGACCTTCTTCTCACTTGTCACCTGAGACTTTCATTCTGCAGTAAGCTCTGTGCAGGCACTGGTGCCCATCTTGTAACTTGTAGAAATGATGCCTGAGTTGGCACCAAATGGGCAACATTTGCACTTTCCCATGTCATTTAAAAAACAAATGGATAATTTAAAAAAAAAGATTTAAAAGAAAATGATTCATTTTATTTGTGTGACTTTTGTTGTATTTTCCTTGCTCCCCATCAGCTGTTGTCTTGTTCTCTCCCACACTTTCCCTTCCCAGCAGATTTTTTCCCCCTTTGATTGATATTTTGGTGACTTCAGGGTTTTTTAAAGAGTAAATGGAAATTTCTGATTAACTTTTGTACTTGAAAACAAGTTTGTCCATATACCATAATGAATAAATAGCAGGTACAGATGGACTCGGAAGCAACTAGAATAGCTTCCACATGAGTGACAGTAGTAACCAGACAGAGAAACGACACATGATGGGATTTCCATATAGTCAGTGGTTCTTTAAAGTACTTTTCAAATTACCCAAAGAAGCCATTGTTAGTTTATGCCCCCAAATGGGGGAATTTTAGTAACCTGAAAGTGCACAATTTGGTGTTTAAGCTAAATTTGGAGCAGAAGCTAGAGGGATTTTCAGACACAAATGTGTGTAGATATGGACAGTGAAAGCTTAATGTTGCTTCTACCTTTCAGGACTTTGAGGAAGCACTAGCTACATGGGTCAGCTGGTTGCAATACTGACTTTCTGACTCAGTCTTTTTTTCTGTCAAAAGATTGTAACTTTGCGTTCCAGAATGAGCCCACAGACAACATTTCTGGATCCTTATTTCTGGATGTTTACTCTTAATATAGATGTAGGACTAAAGAGATATAGCTAAGTATTAGTTTTGGTCTTGGGAACCTACATTTTCACACTGTTGAAAACCTTAGTGCAAGCATTTTATAGTTGTGCATTTTATTAATGACTTGGAATATAACTTATATGAGCAGTCTGAGAAATCTTATTGTTTGTCTGCATGCTAAACCAAAAATCTGGTCTAGACTCATGAAATTTTAACTTGCTTACCAGTTGAGAAACTGCCAACCTTCCCTTAAAAATCCTTCACATATTGGCTAATTGGTGTGTCTGACCTAGGGTTGAAAATGAACACTGCATTTAGTTTTCCTGTAAATGGCAGAAGAAATTATTTCTACTCAGACTACTACTTACCTAAATTCCTCCCCTGTCTCAGCATATCCAGTTTTACCTCCTGGGTTTCAGAAGGGGTTAACGTGTTGTTCAATCGACCCAAGATGCAGTATATGGTGAAGAGCAAGGAAACTAAGGCATGAAGGCAACTAGTGATATGTTGACAAAATTTTAAAGAGGCTCCCTCAAATTGATTCCATAGGTGATACACGTGGTATGGCCTGACAGATATTTTCCTCTTCCTACCCCACCAAACAATCCATCACTCCTCCCACACGCTTCCATTCATATCCTAGTATCTCTGTATCTTCCCCAGCATTTCAGATGCTCTTCTAGGTGCTTCTCCTACCTGTGTCAGAAATGTATTCTGTGGCCTTTGCTGCCAGAGTTGGGAATGGATACCCTGTGTGTGTGTGTGTGTGTGTTAGGTGAGGAGCAGGTACACTGGAGAGTTGGGCTGGATGGTCAGTCGGAGATTGAATCCATTTTTGTTTCTGAGGTGGACAGGTCTCACAGCTGGCAGTCTTCCCTGCAAATGGAGGAATTGTCTCCCTTTTCTGGTGTAGAGAGTTGGGAGCAGCAGTTTACACCTAACTGGTTTTGGATAGTGGGTTTGTCTGGTAGTGCTGGAGTTACAATGGGGAGCAGGTCTCTAGGCTTCCCCTCATTGCTGGGTCTGGGCAGGCAGATATCATTGGGCAGAAAGGCAGGCTACCCTATTTTCAGAACCTTGGTTCAGTACAGAAGTTTAGCCCCACTTCCTTTCCTCTTCTGCCTCCTGCCCTGATAAAGCAGCCAGTGGGAGGGATTGTTTGTAGAGGTGCTGGTTAAGGGTGCAGGGAATTCCCAATGCAATAACTGCTATGGCCAAAGCCAAAATACTGATACCTGCAGCTGCCTTAGCAAGCAGTAGCTAACAAAGCTGCAGCCAGGACTGAAAATTATAAGAAGTAGGTCTGACTTTATTGTGTGTGTTGCCATCTCTTATCCCCCAACAAAACTAATTCTTGTGTAGCATCACACCACTATATGCAGAGCTGGTCTGATCATTTTGAGATTGAATAGCCAGATGATCCTTTGCAGTGCACCCCAAACTTAACTGACTTTAAGCATCTCTGTGGGTGAGTTTTAGATGTCCTTCTGCAGTAGCTAAGCCCAGCTGAAGAGTTGTGCCTCCCTCCCTTTCCTCTCCACCCCCTCTTCCCCAAGTTCAGAACTTACTTAGAGATCTGTGGAAATTTCCTGCTGTTCCCTATGTTTCTGACTGCATCTTTGATAGTCATGTCTTTATACATGTTGTCAGGCTGACAATATGCTGCTGCTTGTCTCGTATCTAAAGAAATGGTGATTTAGTCACGGTTTTTACACTGGATCATGTTACTGAAAACTATATTCCACTGCAATTTCTTTTTAAAGAAACTGTTCTAACGTATATTTAAATAGACTGTAGCACAGGGGAGAGCAAACTTTTTGGCCTGAGGGCCACATTTGGATATGGAAATTGTATGGCGGGCCATCAATGCTCACGAAATGAACAATTCAGAGATATTCAAATAAACTTTATTTAATAAAGATACGTTTTAGTGGAAATAAACATAAAACCTTACCTACCATTATAAATATACCGTCATAACATATATTTCAGTAATTAAATTAAACTTACTCCCTTTCCATGCCCTTTCTCTCTAGCCTGGATTTGTCAGGCTTCAGCTTCCAGTCGTTGGAACTCATTGAGATTCACCAGCCCTCTGCTCTCAGAAATCTCCTCCCACGCATGTCCCGACAGCCCACAACTTTGAAAACTGCCACTGAGCACTCCCTGGCCAACCACTCTTTGTTTTATCCTCAACAATGGAATATTAACACTACTAAAAATCAGTCACCTAAGCCAACGAGTAGGAGGCACGTGGGCTTGCACATTCCAGGCTCTGATGGCGCGTTTGGGTTGTGCAGCTGGAGTAACGTGCATGCTGTCATGCAGGTCCTGAACACACAGGGCGCTCCAGGCAGGTGCAGCGCGGCAAGTCCCCTACCCTGCTCCCCAGTGGGAGCAGCAGGACAAGCCCCCAACTCCGCTCCCTGGCTGTAGCGCCAGAGTGTGGCAGCCCCCAACCTCGCTCCCCGGCAATGGAGCTTGAGGGCTGGATTAAAAGGTCTGACGGGCCGGATGTGGGCTGTAGTTTTCCCACCCCTGCTGTAGCATCTGCACGCAGGTATCTTTGCAGTCATAAATGGCTGAGTATTCACCAGTTTAAAAGGATAGGTTCTCAGAATAAATACCATAAAGACCCAGTAGCTTTGTTTTGGTGCTCAGGCTGCACCCACCTACATTGAACAGATAGGGTGATGTGATGGAAATCCATGAGATGTGTGTGAGTTCTTGCACAATGATTCAGTTCTTCAGACACTCCCAAAGAGGAGTGAACAAAGTATCTCTAATTTGTATGCAGTTTTCTCTGTATTTACAAGTAGGCATACATTCTTTGAAGCACATGTGTTGACTCAAAAAATGTCTTCTAGCTGTATTTCTAATGCTCCAACCAGCTTTGATGGTCAGTGGGATTCATAAGTGTCTAACTTGCTTTCCAGAATTTTGCCAAGAATATTTTTGCGATTCTTCAGTCAGTAAAAGCCAGAGAAGAAGGTCGTGCACCTGAACAGAGGCCTGCACCAAATACAGCACCAGCGGTAAGAATAACTCTACTTATTATGGACCTGCTGCTCGTAGCTCCATAGCTGAAGTTGAATTGAGTGAATAATGGCAATCTTCTGAAACTACTCTTCACTTTGTTTGGCTCTAATTGAATAAATTACAGTAACTTGTTCATGCAGAACTTTTTCCTTAGATCAAAACTGTATATAGTGGTATTGGAAGAGTGAATACGCTTCGTTTGCTACTTACAGACTGAACAGTTAGTGCCAACTACTGTATGTACTGAACACTCACTGGCATTCTGCAGCTACTTGGAAGAAGTATATTAGATGAGACTATCGCCATTTCCAGCAAAATGCCTTGCTAACTGTATTTTTTGACAGATAAAGTAGTAAAATGTTTAAGAAGCTGGAACATGACTCATGAGCAGCAACAGATTGAACCAGCTGTCCTATGCCTGTGTCAAATCAAAGACCGATTTACATTTTTATTATTCAGGTCTATCTAGGCATTAGAAAAGCAATGGTTTTGAATTGTGATGTTTACTGTTGTTTTATTAAACTTAATAACTAAATTCTTGAACTCTTAATGGTAATCTGCTATGAAAGCCAGTTAGTCTTACTTCGACTTATTTTGATACCTCTGTATTATATGCCAATGTACCAGATTGGAGTAGCAAGATGAATAAATACTTGCTGTATGCTGAATTTCATAAATTGTTCATGGGACTACTTAGACATACTGTTTGGAATGATTGTAACTGTTACTAAGTCACCCATGAAAAAGATGCATGAATCGATATTTAGTGCATCATTAGATTGGCAGCATTTTGAAAATGCATTTTAAATCTGCCTTTTTTTCCTCCCAATTTAATCTTGTTCTGTAGGTTTAGCACTTCTTTAGCTTAATCAGATTTGTGGTGGAGTCTTCTGTGCATGTGGCTGAAGGACCAGCCATATGTTGTCAGATGACCATTCATTCTTGAGCCCCAAGATGTTAGCAAATGAACGGGAATTGGATTTCATTCATTTTGCTCAGTTAACATGGCTTTCCGTTGTTACTTTTGTCTTGCTTCTGAATGTTGTCAGTTCTCTAGATTTGCATGTCATTAAGTATTTCTTTAAAACCTACTATTTCAATAAGAGGTTAAAATGAAGAATATTAATTAAAAGTACACTGTCTGAAAACTTCCACCTATATAATTGTCCAAAACTGTAAAGTCAATTTACATAGAATATTTATTTTCCAAAGTTCAGAAACTAAAATGTGTTAATCAACATACATTTTGAGATGCAGTAGCATATCATGTTTGCTAATTTGTTTTAGGATCCCACTTTACGGACTAAGCAGTCTATTCCAGCTGCCTACAACAGATACGATCAGGAAAGATTTAAAGGAAAGGAAGGTAAGTTGATCTCCAATACTAATTAGCCTTAAGGAAACACTACATTTGAGAACTGAAAAGTGAAACTGACTCATCTGTTTTCATTGTCAAAGCTGAATAAAGTGCGAAGTATAAGTCCATAAATGATGACTGAAACGTCTTCACATGTAGTCTCTGGTAGTAACACAAGCTAGGAATCTTATTTATTGAAAATGATTTTTTCGCCTTAACTTTTAAGAAACTGTCTAGTTGAAAACAAAACTTACATGTTAAACACTTTTTTGTTCACTTTCAAGGCAGAGACAGTGTAAGTAGTTTCAACTCATAGGGCCTGGGTCTGTACAGATATTAGTCAAGCCAATAGTCCACTTCAGTGCTAATTAAAAAAAAAAATCTGATAGAGCATCCTTTAAATAGTATGTCCTGAAATTAAAGGGGAAAAAAAATCTTTTAATAATAAAATTAAAAAAAAAAAGGTGAAGGTCCTTCTGTTTCTAATGAATACCTCAGATATTTTGAGCCAAGTACATAATATACTCAGGTCCAGTCTTCTTTCCCCTTCCCTGGGAGGGAGGGAGGGAGGGAGTTGGTTGAAAGAGTAGAGATATGCCAGCCTGTACTTTCAGAGGCACTGGTACATACCTCGATACTGCACTGGTGCTCTTTTTTTTAATTTAACAATTTTTAAATGGCAATATTAATTCATAAAGACTGGTGTAGTGTTGGGGGAAATTGCCTCAATAACTTTATAAAGTCAGCCAGTGACTGGCCTTCAGATTTCTTAGGAGAGGGCTAAGGGAACACCTGAGAATCTCTTCCCTAGCCATGAATCCACATTGGGGGACTGCTAGTCAGCCATTTCTTTTGACGACTTGGGCACTGAGTCTCGTGTGTTTCTGTCTGTCCATCTGTCTGGGTTTTTTTTTAAGAGTACAAAATTTTGAAAAATATGGGAGGAATGTAATCTAATTAAAAACCATGTAGGTCTGGAGGAGCTATGGTTTTTGTATCCTAAACAGCAGAGACTAAAGATAATTAGTAGTTCCACTGTAGTTCTCATTACAAATTAGGAATGCATTTTTTTTCCTGTACCTTATAGTGTATATAATGTGTGTGTGGCTTAAAATCAAATCCCACAGTTCTTCGTATTTATAATGTATTTATGTACACTGCAGTGGTACATTTAATATGAGACTGTGAGCTCCTGCTCTGAAGTGCTTATAATCTAAAGACAAAAGCAGATACAATAAAGCTATCAAGTTGTTAGGATTGCCTATGGTTCTCTTTTTATGGAAACCTTTTGGAACTTAGGATTTTGGGAAAGATTTGAAGGAAAAGAGGGCTTATTACTTGGCCTTGAGGCACAGTAACTCTCAGTACCTGAGCCATGTAACTTCCATTATCAATGGTGATTAATAATTGAGACAAACTTTGGTCCTCTGCATTTAAAAGTTCCAACCTATGTGGGTTCTATAATATATTCTCTGTATGGCTTCTTTTTGATTTGGTGAGATTGAGACTCATGGTGGATTTTCAGGTACCCATAGCTTTATAAAAAGGAAATGTTCACATTTTTATTCCTAAAACTATTCCGTGTTCTCAAAGATAATAGAAGCCATGGCTTCACATCTTTAAAAACAAAAAGCCCTGTGGGTTTAGCAGAGCATGGTAATAAACACTGACAAACCTTTAAGCAGAACACATCAGCCTTTGACAAAGTGCAAATAATTTTTAGAAATGGTAACCATCTGATAAAAATAATAACCTTCAATGTATGAGGTACCGAACATTCAAGTGGAAAATAGGTTTAAGCTGAAAAAACAGTAACACTTCATAACCATCAGCTGCTAAATGTCTATTGCCCTCAGTCTTTTTCTCTGCAGTTTCTCCTTAATATTCTGCAGGTCAAGCAGCTTTCATGCCATCCTTTAAACTTGTTATGATTCTGTCCTGTTTTTAACAAATTAAGTCTGACAGCTGACCTTTAACAATTCGATTTTATTAAAAATAAACTGATAGACCTGCATATTCATATTTTTTTTCTATTGCATATCTATTTATTTTGTGGATGTAGTTACATATGAAAACTTGGACGCTAAACATCTAAATGAATGCATAGTGCGGCGGTTCTCAAAGTGTGGGTCAGGACCACATTTTAATGGGGTCGCCAGGGCTGGGGTTAGACTTGCTGGGGCTGAGCATGAAATCCGAGCTCCACCGCCTGGGGCCGAACCCTGGGGCTTCAGCTTTGGGCCCCCTCACTCAGGCCTGAACCCTTGGGCTTCAACTTTGGTCCCCCTGCCCAGGGCGGTAGGGCTCCAGTGGGCTCAGGCTTCGGTCCCCCCTCCTGGGGTCATGTAGTAATTTTTGTTGTCAGAAAGGGGTTGCTTGCAATGAAGTTTGAGAACCACTGGCATAGTGAAATGCATTTGGAAGATCAATTGGCCTGGGTGAGAGCAAATCATATTGGGCATTAATGCCAGTCTTGAAAACACAGAAGAAAGCAAGTTGTCTTGAATTAAGAGTTGAATATGTAGTGTGGCATTCATTCTTGTTACCAACAGGATTAGTTTTTGTAGGGTTGCCTTTAATATGCTAACTCTCTTTTAGAAAAAGACAATGTAATAATTGATTATAGAAAGAGGAGTGCATTGTGCTCAAACATGGTGACCACAGCACTTTCATTTCACCCAGACTAGGATCTTTTAAATTACAAAATTCTCCCAACTGTACAGATTTCTTGTCTGTTGCTTGTGTCATATTTTATATACATGTTTTTACAATTTGAAACCTGTGTCAGCCATAGCAATGTGCACTTCTTGGAAAGACTGTAGCTACTATTTGATTTCCATACAGTATAAAATGTAGGGAGTGGAAAAATCAATGTTTTTCAGGGGGGATATAATGTGGTTCTGATCCTAGTTATATGTGGATGGCTCAAGAGCAGTTTGCCTCATTGCTAAATTTGTGTTCATTGAAGCACCCACAAAATACAGTTAAGTTTAAAAATAAATAAATAAAAAAGGTAAATTTTAGTGGTGTGTGGTTTTTTTTTTTTGTTTGGTGTGGATACAGTGTGGACGTAGGGAGGTGGGGAGTAATTCTGTACCCGAGAGGGAAAAGGAACCTTGTGTTTGAGCTGGGTAATCCTGAGGTTGGAATCCTAGAAGCAGCTAACCCTAGAGAGAAGGCTTGGGTTGAGTTTTATCTAGTGAAATCTTATTATGTTACTAATAAGACAAATTCTAGGGTTTTTTGGGGCTCTGCACAATATACAAAGTATTTTAGAACATTATTGGAAAAGCAACTACTTATCACCTCATTAAGCACTAAATTTTCATACCCTGTACAAAGGCAGAGTACAGAACCTATTGGGAACATAATGCAAAGGCTTGGAATATGGGGGCAGAGATGTATCCTCAACCTGAAGCTGGAACTTGTGCAGCTACTCTGCAACTCCTGCTGCAGCCTGTGGGATATAGGACAGAATTAAGGGAGAAGAATTCCTTACATGGAATATATTAGTACAGCATTTATTTTTAAATATTTCTAGTTCTCCTAATACCATGTTGATACTAAGTTAAAACTTTTTCATATTTATCATTTACCATTTGTTTTTTTATCTTTGTACCACATTGTCAGTATTTTAGCAAATTCACTAGGGTTGCTGTTAAAGAACTATTAAGCCCAAGATTTTCAAAAGTGACTAGGACTTGTGTGTTCAACTTTTGACACCTCAAGGGAGCCTGATTTTTTTAGAAGATGCTGAAGTGCCAACCCTCTGAAAATGAGGCCCCTCTAACAAATCTCATGTTGGGCACCCAAAATCATTGATCACTTTTTTGAAAATCTCTGCCTCAGCAGATAATCACTGGGTGAAATTCTAGCGCCTAAGAGATGTAGGAAGTCAGATTATCATAATAGTTCCTTCTGATCTTACTCTCAAATGCTAATAGCATATTGAATGTTAACAGGAAAACTCACTGAATTTTCCTCAGTAACGAATAGATATAAGGATAATATACCAAAAAGCATTACCCATGCTGTCCTGAATAACCTGTTAAAAACTGGAACTAAATTATATGTACAACTTGCCACAAAAATAGTGTGTGCAGTCATTTTAGCTCTTCTATCGGAGGATCTTACAACATTAGAAGGGTTTCATAGTATTAAACTAACAATTACTGAATAAGTATGGCTAAGCATGGACTTAGTCTTTTAATCTCAATTTTACTACAGTATTATCCAGGGCAGTCTTAATTAGGAAATTGCTTGCTTATGTGGGTTTTTCTACCTTGGATATTTCAGTATGTTGGCTTAGTATGGGAATGGCTTAGTATGCTTGTTTAACATAAGCAATTTAAAACATGTAGATGTAAGATAATAGGTTAAACCACTTTAACCTGGCAAGATATGGTAAGGAGACTGCTGAGCTGCAGCCAAGTTTCTGTATGGTCTGGGATGGATCGTTACTCCGAAGGTGGTATCAGTTTGCTCACCTAGGTGGCTTGCCTTACTGTCTCTATGCCAAATAGGACAAGTTCTATTACTGAAATGCTTTAGTTAAGGTAGCTGCAATGGTAAATGAGTTTTTAAATGTTAAGTACTATTCTTTGAGAGTAAAGAACAAATCTATTATATCTGCAGTAAATTCAACTGCTTTAGCAGTCCTGTAGTAGACACAGACCAGTGCTTATTCTCAAGCATACTTTTTATTACTCCAGCTATGATTAAAAGCAGAAAAGTTGTCTTGTCTTTAAACTTAAATTGTAGTATGTCACATTAAACATGTAAGAATGTGTCTTACAGCTCCATTCATCATAAAATGGTCTCTGTCCTCGCCATGGAAGATCATGTTACCTGGCTGTACACCTGGCCAGTCCCATCCCATCCCCTCCAAACAATCAAGCTGTTAAGGCAAAGACACTGCAATTACTTTGCTCAGCCATTATTTCCTCACTTCTGACTTTGTGACTTTCAAATTGCTAGTGAGCAGCACACATTCTTTAACAACACAAAATAAACCTACATACTAGATTTTCTCCTTTTCTTCTTACTCTTTGTTTAGTTCATTTTAATTTTGACTGGGCATTAAGAAGGTAAGAGAACTTCATGCATGGCATCATTTTCATGGACCACCTCTTTCTGACCCCTAACCTGTCACATCTGTTTTGGCAATATAACAAGCTATATTTTTGATTCATAACTGCTTCTGAAACAGCGATAATGCCCTTTTTGAGCAGCGTATCTGGCACCCTTCTCCCTCTTACATCAAAGCTTAGTCTTTCATTTTGAACACAGTGTGTACTTAATTTAGCTTGACCACTGAGCTAATGTGTGAAAGGGTATTTTTTGTCCTGTAGGATACTGAAGTAATAAACTGCTTTAAGAGCAGTAGCTAAATTCTTCTCTGCTGACCTTTTTAGACTGCTTTGCCTGCTTTTCATCAACCCCACTTTTAAAGTGACGTGAGCATGTGAAAAGTGCTGAAATGATAGCCTGGAAGATTTGCATGATCTTACCTATCAAACATATTCAGCACAGGTGGTAGCAATATAAACTTCCCCAGCAATGCCCTCTCCCTCACTTGAGGGGCTACCTTCAGAAGTGAGATGTTCGCCTTTGTTTCTCTGCTGAGACTGCCACCAAGGTGCCCATATTCAAAAAATGAATTGCTATCAGAACTGACACACTACTTCTGATCCCATCTAGTATAAACTGGAGAGAGATTTTCAGGATAGCCATCTGACAGTATTCTTTCTGTCATTACAGGCTACAGTGTCTTCTTTACCACATGTAAATGTTTTCCCATGTTTAACTGAAAGGCTTGTTGTTGGACTTAGTGTGGGCATCAATCTTTCACCCACACCTGTAATTTTGCTTCATGTTTAAGTATGGTTTTATTTACACAATAAATTAATATGTTCAGATTGCCTACTTGCCACTTCTTTTGAACAGTAAATTTATGAAATAGAGGGGGGAGTCTCCAGTTTCTAAGCTTGAGGCTGCTTTTGCAGGTACAATGAAGTTGTAATATAAATGTATTTCTTGTCTTGTCATGGGGATTTTAAGAGCTACTATCTTGTAGATGTGTAATAGTATTTTCTACCAAAATTCTAAATTTTAATTATACTCCATGTCCAGATTTTTGTGTTGTGCTTAGGATTAAATTTCTCTTTAGAAATAGAATCCCTACGATCAAAAAATGAATGTTGCTAATAGAGAATAAATATGCAAGGCATTCACAAATTTTGATTTGAAGAAATACAGGCTATCACCTGTCTTCATGTTTTTCCAGCCTGGTGTGGGTGAGCTGGGTGATATCTTGTGTCTGAGTGTTAGACTGTAAAATTAATATTTGCAAATAAAACTTCAGTTACTATGGTCAGGTTGTTATTGAGAGGCTGTTAAACAGAACTCAGCATGATCTTCCAGTTGTAAGATTATTAACTATTTGATAAGTGATTATGGGCTAGGGGATTTATAAACAATCTCTCTTTATATCTGATGCATTTTATACAATTCAGTTATTTTGTTAATGTAGTTTAGAAACTGCTGCATGGAGCCCTTTTGTTTTTGATTTGACTGCTAGTAAAGAGGAAAGTGTTACACCAAATTTCACTCCAAAGAAGAAGAAGTTTGACTTCATTAGCATAGTGGTTCTTAAAACAGATTAGTGGACCACTTCCAGATAGTCCAGAGAGCTTCAGCCATCAGTAATAACACATGTACTGCTGAAATGGGAAGTGGTATACAGTCTTCATTTTAGGTATGGATGAATCAGCCTTCAACCAGAGCTGTTTTGTATTCCTAGCAGTGCTCCCTTGTGCTGCTTTTGCCTGTTTGGGTTCCTTCCCAGGAACTAAAGTCTGTTAAGTCTTTTTTTTTTTTGTCACTATTACTTTGATGTAAATTCAACCATGATCAGATTTACTGAGGGCTCAACACTGGATGAATAGCAAACAAAAGGGACACAGAAACAAACTGTAGATTGACCTGGAATGGTTAGAACAGTGGGGCTTGTAAGCAATGAGAGAAAATTTTGGGTACTAAAAATGTAAAATCTACATAGAGAGTGGAAATAAAGAACATGCATACAAATTGTAGTGGTGGAATGTAATCAGACCGAAAAACTCACATCAATATACTGGCTTATTTTCACTTTTGGACCTAGCCCTTTTAAATGGAACCAGACATGGTGTTTGCTGCAGAGTGAGGCTGAGAGGGAAGGTGGTCTGAGATTTCTGAAGTCCACAGTATAAAAAAATTTGACACATGCTGGGTTATTGAACCATCTGTTAGGCTACAACATGGGAATTGTTATACCATAATAGACAATGATCCAGCTAGTTAGGTTTCTCATATCGGTGGGGTTGGGTGAAAAATGAGATCCACTTCAATTTAGGCATAAACAGTTTATTTTAGCCTTTATTTTGTACATTTTAAGACAATACTATTATCACCTATGAATGACACATACATGCAAAACCAGATAAGGCAAGAAAGATAATCAATCAACTTCTGTCTCCTAGGGATAGAGGAACTTTTTTCAAATCTCTGGTTTCTGTTTTTCCCTGTCTTCTACACATTCTTGTTGTCAATCACATATCTTTTAGCCCTTGTTCTGTAGCTTTGTGCAGAATCTGTTTACCAAGTTACCTCATCTGTGTACCTATCTAATTAAAACATTCTCATGCATGGAGGGGATGGAATGATGAGAGTGCCTGCAATGGCATGTAGCTGATCTGCGACTGCTAGCACCAAATATCTGCAATGGCCGGTATTGGGACGCTAGATGAGGAGGGCCCGCAGTTACTACAGCGAATTCTTTCCCAGGTGTGTGTCTGGTGGGTGGTGCCCACATGCTCAGAGTCTAACTGATCACCATATTTGGGGTCAGGAAGACATTCCCCCCCGAGTTACATTGGCAGAGACCCTGGGTGTTTTTTGCCTTCCACTCCGGCATGGGGCACAAGTTTAAACTAGTGTAGAGGGCGAATTCTCTGTAATTTGAAGTCTTTAAATCATGCTTTAAGGACTTCGGTAACTCAGCCAGAGGTTATGGGTCTATGACAGGAGTGGATGGGCGAGGTTCTGTGATCTGCAATGTGCAGGAGATCAGGCTAGATGATCATGATGGTCCCTTCTGACCTTGAAGTCTGAGTGTATTAATCACAATAACTAACCTAAACTAAGACATTTTTGCTTATCCTGCTAAAACTTACTTTTATATCTGCTTCTGTCATCTATTCTTTACTATCCTCCCCACTGGCTCTATCCAGTTCTTGCCTTATAATAGTTATCCTCTTTACTGATCTGTTTTTTATGACCTTGGGTTTTTTCTTGTTGCGGGAGAGGCGGTACAGCTGGAGCTTGACACTCTGCTTTACTCTGCTGTTTACAGAGACCAAGGTTTTACAAATAAGAGAGATAAACCAGGTTTCATGGTTTATACAATCCTGAAGCTGTTTCAGCTAAGTTCTGAAATGCTGCATCAGTAGAGACCTACAAAATGCAAACATTCCTTGATATTTTCTTTTTATAATAATGTCTGTAGTTAGTATGTATATTTGACTAACAGTTTGTTACAGTTTTCTAACAGTGGTTACTGCCACATACTCCAGAGGATGTTGTTACCCCACCCCGCTTCCTCCACAATGTATCCAGTGAGGAGTGGTAGGGAAAACTTCATCCTAATCTTACTGGAGATCAGTTTATGCCCTGAAGAATAAGGATTGATTAGTCATTAACACGTTTATGCTATTAGTGTAACCACAGTTACTATTGTGTTCAAATAAATGTCTAATCTTTAACACATTTCTTGGTTTATGGTGGTTTTGGGGGTGTGTGTGTGTGTGTGTTTATAAAACTAATTTTATCTGCCTACACATCTGCGGTGTGTATAATGTGGATCATGAGACTATGTTAGTAGTGCTGCTTTTAGTTGCATAATTGGGTCTTCTGCCTCTGTTAGAATCTGTATTTAAAATTGACTACTTTTATTGTATTAAAGGTGAACATGCTTGAGTGAATTTATATTTATTTTGCTATTGTACTAAAATCCCAGTTTTTAAAATTCTCCATCAGGCTTCCTTTGAGTATTCAAGGAAGTTGAGTTGTAAAACTAACATGCATGTTGGGATATCAGAACCAAATTTAAGGGCCAAATAGTGCAATCACAAGTCTTATTCTCAGTTCATATTCTGAGCCACTGTCCCATCTTAATCTAGCCCAGATTAGTGTATGAGGATGTGTATTTAGAGCAGCACCAGCAACACATAGAGCAGTGCACTGTTGCAATATTGCAAAGAGATGAGAGAAAGAAAGACCAGTCAAACTGGATACACAAGCATGGGTAGAGGAGTGTTGTCCATGTAGCAGTAAAGTATTCTGAACTCCATATAGGAAAACTGGTTACAGGAAAACAAATATGCAAAAGTAGTCATCTGCCTAAAGCAAAACACTCTGAGCTATCCATGATTACTATCCATATTTTTAACCATTGTTAAACATAAAGAGAGCATTCCTGGCCTTCATTGAAGTTTATGACTAAACTCCTTGGGACCTCAATGAGACCAGGATTTCACCTAGGCCATATTTAGAGCCAACCAGGATAGTGACTGTGACTGGTGTAGTTAAAAGTTAGTGTGTATACAGGGCTTAAAATACTGCACCAGCAGGAAGGCATTTTTCCTCCCAAAAGCGACTGGAAAGGAATTTCCCCTATCCTGCCAGTTTAAACATGGGCTTTATTCTGATGCTTGCATGTGGAATGACTTACAAGACGCTCTTTTACTTTACAGAGACGGAAGGCTTCAAAATTGACACTATGGGAACCTACCATGGAATGACTTTGAAGTCTGTAACGGTAAGTTAAAAAGCGTTTCTGAAATGTAGTATGCCTCACTGACAGCATATATAAATGCTTCAGGTTTACTTTGCCTGTGCCTCTCAACAAGGTTGTCTGTTTGTTAGCAGCATTAATGAGAAGTCAATGCCTGATTTAAAATCTGGGGAATGCACTGGTTCTGTGTATAAATTGAAGAGCTCTTTCTCTTTCTTTCCCTTCCTTCTTTTCTTTTTTTAAGATGTTTATAACCTTGGGTAGAGGCTAACACTTTGCCTACATTAGAAAGGGTTTTCCAGTATAGCTATACCGGCAAACGCTCCTACGGGAGATGCAGATGATATCATCAATAATTCTTTTGTCAGTATTGCTTATCCTGGTTCCTATAATGAAATGAGCTTCTACCAGCAAAAGGTCTTTTTTGTCTAACGGTGTCTGCCCTAAGGTTTTTGCTAGCATAGCTATGTTGGTTAGCGGTGTAACATGTCAGCAAAACTTTGAACTGTAGACTTGGAATATTGCCTCACATCCAACTTTCTGTTTGGGTTTAATTTAGTTATGTTAGAGTTCATTGACCTCTGCAGTATTGTCTAAGCTTTTTCCTCCATCTAGCCTGGTGAGATTGATGACCATTTCTATCACATGACTTGATTTATCTTTTTTTAATGTGGATTGCTATACGTACAGATGAGAAAGCAGAGACCCTCAACCAGACTTTTATTTCATGTTGGTCTTAAGTTATCTGCTTATATGGACGGTGGTTGAACATTTTCAAACAAACGCTGTTTTGATCTGCTTATAAGTAGGATAGATGCTACAAAACTAACATAAAGGCCTCATAAAGACTTTTATCATGTAGCATATCATAGAATATCAGGGTTGGAAGGGACCTCAGGAGGTCATCTAGTCCAACCCCCTCCTCAAAGCAGGAGCAATCCCCAATTTTTGCCCCACATCCCTAAATGGTCCCCTCAAGGATTGAGCTCACAACCCTGGGTTTAGCAGGCCAATGCTCAAGCCACTGAACTATCTGTATACCTATATATATCTGAATAGAAAGCACTAAGCATTCTTCCCAATCTGTGCACCTATTGCTACTGTGCGCTCCTAATTTGAACATAAAATAATGCCTAGAATGTAAATGTTTCAAAACTGATTGGTTCTTATTTGAACTTTTTCCTTTGTCTAATAAAAACTGTCTTGCCATTGCCCTCCTCTAATCTGAAAATACTGGCACCCAGTTCATTTTTTAATAGTTAAATAATGAATCCATTTGGTGCCAAAAGTCTGCCTTTTAGATGAATTCAAAATGCACTGGTGTGTAGAATTAAGGGGAAGAATGTGGCTGCTTGAATCAAAGGCCTTGTGTTACAGTGGTGCTTGTTAGGCTAGCTCCAGTGAAGGGACTAGCAGCGCTAGGTTACTAAACACAGATTTTCAGGGTGTAATGTCTGTTTCAAATAATCATGTTGTGACTTGGCAAACACTTGGCCTGCATGTTGTCCTGTGGGAAAAAAATGAAAGTTTCTATTATGTTGTTCAAAGCTTTAGCTAAACTAGGCTTAATTAAAATTAAAAATATCTTAAAGTGCAATTAGTCAGGAAAGTGACTCTAGAAATAGCTTTGCATGGCTTCATATCGAAGTTCTGCATCCAAAAGTTTCAGGGATTTCCCCCCTTCCCCCCCGCCCGATAACCCCACCTTACAAATTCAACATAGGATCTATAGTTTTAAGATACTTTGAACTGAAATTTTATATAGAAGTTGCTAAATTGGATTCCTTTAATTTTTTCCCCATCAAGCTCTTCCATTGAAGAAAAAAGTTTCACTGTTTAAAAAAACAAAACAAACAGACAAAAAAAACTAATTATGAAACTAAAACTGGTTCTTTAATATGATCTAGAACCTTTTAGAATAATAATAATCCAGTTTCTTAAAATGTTATGGGACTATGCATAACATCTTTATAGTGCCATGAGAAACAATAAAATCTCATCTGCCATTTTAGAATTACTCCATCTAAAAATCAAGTTCTGTGCTACTTTTAGAAACTTATTTTCCACCAGAAATGTCAGTCTTTTCATTAGTAAATGAAGCTGACTCTGACAGTTGTGGTGGAGTCTTGGCTTTCTGTTATGGACACAGAGGAAAGAATTGTTACTTAAGTGGTGCAGAAATATTACTATATGCATCTCTCTCCAAGCTTGATTTCACTTAAGTGATTGGCATGGTTTGAAGGAGATTGTAACAATACCCACAGTCAGACAACCTGTCCATGGTATCAAGTTTCCCACTTCTTTTGAGTTTCACACTTTCTTTTCAGTCCTGTTTCTTCTATTTTTGACACAGTACTGGAAGAAATCAGACTGTCAGGGACTTGAAACATATTCTGCACATTTAAAAAAAACTAATGCAGTAATTTGCTCCCAACAAGTTGAATGAAAAAGTAATGAATATGCATTAGAATACTTGGTCAGTCCTCACTTCTGGGAAAAATGCTGAAATCTGATGTAAAGCATACTGCGGCAAGGTAGATGATTCTCTTCACTCATTGCATCCTTGATTGTTTCCATTCTGGCTTCTACATCATTTGTTTTTGGAATGGAGGAGATCACTGACTACCTTGGGGAAGACTGTTCCTCCTGTTGATTCTCTGAGCACAACTGGGTGTTGGACACTGTTGACCACATGTTCTAACCTTGATTTATCAAGTGCTAAGCTGGTGAGTTGGGCACACTCCTCATGGTTTTGTTCTTTAATCCTTGATGCAGCCAAATAGAATTTCCTCAGTTCCTTCTCTTCAGATTCTCAAACTTTTTCATTCTGTGAACCACTTTGATACCAACACCTTTCTTTTTCTACCCCCGGTGGTATTAGTTCCCAGCAATTTTCATTTCACAGTCAGCTGTAAAGGTGTTGACAGAACTCTGGTTGTTCCTGGGCCATAATGTGGAACCCAGCTATCTGTAGTAATCTGCCCACCTCTGACATTTTAGAAATGCAGCTTAAAATCCTACCTTTTCTGTGCTGCTTGTAATCCATACACAGTTGTCCAGTTTTCTCATAGGCTTCTTACTATTACGAACTATGAGTTTCTCTTAGTTTGTGTCTCCCACCTGCTCTCATCTTCCTACTGTAACTGGTTTGCATTGATTTGTATGAAATTCTCAAAACTATCAAGTATGAATATATTGAAACTGCTCTCTGGATATTTGAGAGACTCTGGTGCTTGCATTTTTCTACAAACAAACAAAACTACATTTTAACTGCTGCTTTGTAAGTGGTGTTGGAAGTCCCATTGGAATTCAAAATTTGTGACAAAATCGATTGTGAATAGTGGGGTTTTTTGAAGTAATGTCAGCTAAAATAATCTGTGCTGCTAGCTGTTCTTTCTTGGAGTAGGGAAGTTGGAATGCCTAGAAAGAACTAACTCTAGAAAGAACTAACTTACTGTAACAAATTTTTATTGCTAAACCATGAAGTTCATTATTTCTGTAGTTGAACTGGTTACAGTAACAGAACTTCCTCAGGAGTGATCCTTTCTCTTACCTGCCACATCTCCCCATTTTCCTGGGATGGTTATAATTGATGAACCAATGAACTACTGGTATTATCATTATGCTATTTAGTTACCCAGCAGTTTATACTGCAAACTGGACGGCATCTTCATTGTGTCTTAGAAACACATGACCTTCCATCCTATCTATAGGTTTCACTGCAAGCCATAATCTCATGTACTGGTTTTATTATTATTTTTTTCATTTTAAAATGGGAATGCTCTCTGTCAGGGTAACTAGGGTAGGGTCAGTGGAAACGTGAATATGGAAGATGATCATATTGGTAGACCTACTCCTATATCATGTATACAGTGTTGGATGATAGCTGGCATTTGTTCTCCCAGTGAATGCTGAGGAAAAATTGCCCACATTTTTAACCTGTACTATTAAGAGTACAAACATACTTGTTTAAAATGGACACAAATAAAATATACCTGATGCTTTTTTATTCTGACCTTGTTAAAGGAAGGATGCTCAGTTAAAAGCCAAGCTAGTGCCATCTAGTGAAAACCTAAACAATAGTGTGACCTTTACCTTGCATTAGACATAATGAAACTCAATTCTGGACTAATAGTATTGCTGTAACTAGAAAACATGAAGCCCTTAGCTGTCTCCGCAGCTTGACATGGTTGTAAAGGTCAGCACAAACGAGCTGTCCAATGACTCATCTTGGAATATTGGAGTACTGAGAAGTTGCTTGTGATTTGCATGTACAATAAAGTTGGCTTTTGCTTTTCCCTTGGTGAGGTCATGCTCTGTATTTACTATACGTGTATTGTGACAGGGTCGGGCCAGATGGCTAGAGGAGAGTAATAGAAGGCAGGTATATTAGCCCCAGGTTAAGTAGGTCCCTTTTCCCTGGATAAGGTAACAGGGAAGGTTCCAGAACAATCAGGAACCTTCTGGAGACAATTAAGACAGACAGGCTGATTAGAACACCTGCAACCAATCAAGAAGCTGCTAGAATCAATTAAGGCAGGCTAATCAGGGCACCTTAGTTTAAAAAGGAGCTCACTTCAGTTTGTGGTGCGCATGTGAGGAGCTGGGAGCAAGAGGCACTAGGAGCTGAGAGTGAGAATGTGTACTGTTGGAGTTTGGAGGACTGAGGAGTACAAGCATTATCAGACACCAGGAGGAAGGTCCTATGGTGAGAATAAAGGTGTTGGGAGGAGGCCATGGGGAAGCAACCCAGGGAGTTGTAGCTGTCGCACAGCTGTCCTAGGAGGCATTCTAGACAGCTGCATTCCACAGGGCCCTGGGCTGGAACCCGGAGTAGAGGGCAGGTCCGGGTTCCCCACAAACCTCCCAACTCCTGGTCAGACACAGGAGGAGTTGACCTGGACTGTGGGTTCACGAAAACGGCCAAACTGAGGGCTGCTGTGAAGCTCCAAGGTGAACAAATCTGCCAATAAGCGCAAGACCCACCAAGATAGAGGAGGAACTTTGCCACAATATATAACTTTGTCACTTACTTCTCCAGGACAAAGATGAGGCTTAGTCAGAGTGACCTAAGATTTTACTTACAGCTGACTTCCATGCCACTATATTTTTCTTCTCCTGTGTCCTGGGTTTTCTCCTTCCCTTCACATAGGTGTATTGGTAAATTGTATAATCCTGTATCAAATAATCTTCTCTTTCAAATGTAGCAGTCGCAATAACTGGAATGGCAAGGGTCTAAACTGTGTCTCCTTATCAGTACCACCACCTGAGACAGGGGTGGGCAAACCTTTTGGCCCAAGGGCCACATCTTGATATGAAAATTGTATGTGGGCCATGAATGCTCACAAAATTGGGGTTGGGGTGCGGGCTGTGTCTGGGGGGTGTGAGCTCTGGGGTGGGGTCAGAAATGAGGAGTTCAGGGTGTGGGAAGGGGCTGGGGCAGGGGGTTAGGGTGTGGGAGAAAGGCTCTGGCTGGAGGTGCAGGCTCTCAGGTGAGGCTGGGGATGAGGGATTTGGGGTGTAGGAGGGTGCTCTAGGCTGTGACCAAGGGGTTCAGAGGGTGGGAGGGGGGTCAGGGCATTGTGGGTGAGGGCTCTGGCTGGGGTGTGGACTCTGCGGTGGGGTCATAAATGAGGAGTTTAGGGTGCAGGAGGGGGCTCTGGGCTGGGGCAGGGGGTCAGGGCATGGGAGAGGGTTGGATGCAGGCTCCAGGTGGCGCTTACCTGAAGCAGCTCCTGGAAGAAGTGGCATGTCCCGCCTCTGGCTCCTATGCGAAGGTGTGGCGAAGTGGCTCTGCACGCTGCCCTGTCCACAGGTGCTGCCCCTGCAGCTCCCATTAGCCACAGTTTCTGGCCAATGGGAGCTGTGGCGGTGGCTCTTGGGGTGGGGGCAGTGCGTGCAGCCCCCTGGCTGCCCCTAAGCGTAGGAGCCAGAGGGGGACATGCTGCTGCTTCCGGGAGCCTTGGTATGTGCGCACGGAGCAGCCACGGACCCCTCTCCCCAGCTGGAGCAGGGCAAGCCCCAGACCCCAATTCCCAGCAGGAGCTCGAGGGCTGGATGGAAGGCTAGATGTGGCCCCCAGGCTGTAGTTTGCCCATCTTGATCTGAGACACGGTTTTCAATTTTTCTACAGGCAGATTGGACCTGCATGTTTATTTTCATAGTGGGTGTAACAGATTCTACTTTTTGCCTTTCCCAGATTCTAGGAAGCTGTGGCTTAATACTTCTGTTTTCCTTTGGAAATCACAGCTTGTGAAGCATAGATAATCTGTTCGTTATTTTGACTGCTGGTATGGAGGCGGTCACTGAAGGTCATATTCAACTACAACCATCATTAACACTCCTCTCCCTTGGGAACCTTTGCCAGAAGGCATGGATTTGTCCACATCAGATTTGTCTACATGTCCTTGATAATGAGACACTTGATCAGTTGAACTGGTTGTACACCAGTCCTGTTGGCTAACTAGGTTTTAGTCAATTTGGGCTATTTTGCTAAAAGCAAACTAAACTGTAAACCTCTGTAGTGTTGCCAAATATATACATTCTACACTTAAGAAATCCTAGTTTGTAGGAAAGGAAGCCTTCTTTTTAAAACTTCTAAATTCTTTTAAAAATGATTTTTCCAGTGCTAACAGGCTAGCGTCCAGTTTTCAGATACCCATATTTTTAACGATTTTTTTGGAAGTTAGTGATGATTGAAAGTCCAGTTGTGATATTCGTTTGACTATCTATCAAAGACTAAAGTTACCCAAATAGAGATTTTGGTCCACAGGTAATGTTTTCAAAATGAAGTTAGTACATTATACAGTCTATACAGGGAAAAAGAAATCACTTTAGGATAAACATGAACGGGTAGGTAAACCACACTTCTGACAGTTATTCTGGGAGAATCTGAATATTGGCTGAACTCCACTTCATTCGGAAGCATTTTTAGACCAGTTTGAGTTTGATGATCAAGAACTGAGACTTGACTAAGTTAAGATTTAAATAATCAAAGGATTTTGTTGCCCTTCCCTCCAAAAAATATCCCCAACTTTGTAATATAGTAGAATCTCAATTCATCAAAATCCAGCTAACAAAGGTTATCTGAAGATCCAGTAAGTATGGCATTGCAATGTCTCCCCGATGGATTATTATGTGGTGGGATAAAGAAGGTCAAGAGAGGAGCTACTGGATTCTCTAAGGCTGGCAAGTGAGGGGTCAGTGAGGCTAGGGGAAGAGGTGCAATATCATGGGCACACACAGACTTTGCATGGAAGATTTGGATAATTGAGGTGCACCTTTATGAGTAAATCATGAGATGCTGGTCAAATAATTAAAAGGAAGTATTCAGAGGAAATAAGAGAACACAATGTTTCTCGGTACCAAAACAGAGACTAGATGCCTGTCTGAATTGAAGTATTGCCATCAGTAGGATTTAGGACTGTAGTGGTGTAGAAATGTAAATATGTGTAATTTAGTTTTCATGGAATATGTGATTTTAAAAATCCACAAATTAAATTAAAACTACTGCTTCCAGGCATTGCTCCCCAGAAGAGGCCACCCAGCATGATGCAAGCTCTCACGCTGTTGCTGCCTATCAAAAAGGCAAGCTGTAGTGCTCCCCAGCAGTGCAAAAGCAATTAGACATGACTATGCTGTTAGCCTCTCTTCCGCAAAACAAACAATTATGCAGGATTTTCAGAAATATAATCAAAAGGATACAAATCCATCCTCATCACATTTTTATAAAATTGTTAGCTTCAACCCAGAGGGCAATACAAGCTTTTTTTAAAGTTGAGTTTTAAAATTAGAATTGTGCCCTATGCAAGATCTCGCGCATGTGAGTGGATTGAATGTAGGTAAATTAACCCATTAGCTGCTTGCAGGTACTTAAAACTGTGTGACAGAAGCATTTGGTGGGATTTTGTTTGGTATAATATTTTTACCTATTTCAAACAAATGGGTAAATTGTAGCACCTTCCTCAGATTTCTTTTAAAATTAGTCAGGAATGGATTTTCCACGAAACAAATGTTTCACAGGACCCCCAATGACAGGGGGCCCCTCAAAATGCAGGACAAATATCTGACAACCTGCCTCTGAGTCCCAGGCGGCGGTGCAGCATGGCTCAGGCAGGCAGGCTGCCTGCATGCCATAGCCGGTGGCCCCACGCCGCTCCCGGAAGCGGCCGGCTGCTGACTCGTCTCTGCACGCCCCTGGTGAGGGGGGTAGGTGGGAGGTGGCTTGGCGCACTGCCCCCATCCTAGGCAGCGCACAGAGACCCACTGTCCCCCTCCCCTCAAGGAGCGCGCAGAGATGTGCCAGCAGCAGGGCTAAGGCGGCTCCCTGCTTGCTCTGCATCCCTTCCTTCCTCTGCGCCGCTTTGCTCCCGGAAGCAGCCAGCATGTCCCTGCAGCCCCTGTGGGGGGAGGGGGTGTTTCTACATGCACTGCTCCCATCCCAAGCGCTGACTCTGCAGCTCCCATGGGCCGGGAACCGCGGCCCATGGAAGCTGTGGGGGCAGCGTGTGCTGGTCGCTTTGGGAGCTGCGCTGCCCGAGGTAAGCACTGCCTAGCTCCCGCACCTCTGCCCCAGCCCAGAGCCTGACCCCACACTCCAATCCCCTGTCCCAGCCTAGAGCGCACACCCAGCACCCAAACTTCCTCCCAGAGCCTGCCCCCCCGCACTCCCTCCTGCACCCACCCCTTGCCCCAATCAAGGTACCTCACTTTATGTTCATTTACTTCCCATTACTTATAATATAGAAGGAGGATGAAAGGGAAAAAAAAATGGAAAAATGGGGGTGGGGGAGATAAGAGACTGTTCTTCTCCTTGGCTGGGTCCTGACGGGGGCCCCTGAAAATGAAGCTGCACACTGGGCCTGACTATCTCTAAATCCGCCACTGAAGTTAGTGTTTAATGCTAGAAAAGGAATAGCCACTTACAAAACTATTTGCACGTGGGTGACACAAGATTTTTATATTGTAAAATGGGTTGTGACGACGGGGAAGGGAGACTGAAAGAATGGGCCATTAAACAATAGATGTTTTGCTGTCTTCTCACTGAAATTAAGCACAGTTGGCATGCGATCTCTACATAACAGACTGGTCATTATTCTCTGTACAGGTATAACCTCAGTCCAGTCTCTCTAGTGTGTGGTGAACTGTGTTCTGTAAGTTACCTAGTGTGGACATAATGGTAACCTGTTTTGTAAGTGTAGCATTTTTTGTCCTGCATTAGTCAAGTTTAACCATAGAAACAGGAGAAAAAATCATTGAGGTGGCAGAATGGTATATAAAGGTGCGTGGTTACATAGGTCAGGCCCATAGTATAGGTTTTGGGTATCTTTTTAAAAAGCCTAGTGAAAATTCTTTTTCTTCATTTAAATTTCTTTATATACAATTTTATGTGCCAGATGGCTTAACTCGAAAGAGGAGACTAGAAAAGGTACAACAAAGTTCTTTTGGTACTACTTCTGACTTGGATGAAAGGAATGCCTAGAAACCTCAACTTAGATCAGTTTAGCATTATAAAATGCCTAGCACAAAAATGTATAAGACAGGCCCTGCTCCGAAGAGCGTACAGTTTAAATACAAAAGTCAGACAAAGAGTAGAGGGCAAATAGGGTCTTGCTCAAGGTTATAGGACAGGGCATTGGGTGGAGCTGGGGATTGTACGTTTGCCTATCTATTGGACAGTGTTGCCTTTCAAATGTAAACCTAAACGAACTGCTTCTATATAACTCGGAAGAGAAAACTATAGCAGACCATTTTTATATTCTGGCGTGTGAACCATCAATTCACAAAAAGTAATATATTGCAACGTTTTTTGTTTGTGTAAATCAGGGGTGGGCAAACTTTTTGGCCTCAGGGCCACATCAGGGAGTAGAAATTGTATGGCAGGCCATGAATGCTCACAAAATTGGGATTGGGGAGGTGGGGGCGTGAGGGCTCTGGTTGGAGGTGCGGGCTCTGGGGTGGGGCTGGGAATGAGCAGTTTGGAGCGTAGTAGGGTACTCTGGGCTGGGACCAAGAGCGGGATCAGGGCTGGGACCAGGGTGTGGGAAGGATGTAGGTTCCAGCTGGAGGTGCGGGCTCTGGGGTGGGGCTGAGGATGAGAGGTTTGGGGTACAGGAGGGTTCTCCAGGCTGGAATCGAGGGGTTTGACGAGTGGGAGGGGGATCAGGACTGGGGTTGGGGTGTGGAGAGAGGCTCAGGGGTGCAGGCTCCGAGCAAGTGTCTCCTGGAAGCAGTGGCATGTCCCTGCTCCGGCTCAGATAGGCGGCTTTGCAGGCTGCCTCATCCGCAGGCACTACCCCAGCAGCTCCCATTGGAGCACCAAGGAGCCGGAGCGGGCCCATGCCACGTCTTCCAGGAGTTGTATGGTGCAGCCCCTGACCCTGTGCTCCGGCTGGAGTGCTGGAGCGGGGCCGAGCCGCAATGTGCGCCCCCTCTCCCCCCCAGACCCAGCGCCACAGCTGGAGAGCTAGAGCAGGGCAAGCTCCAGACCCCACTCCCCAGTGGGAGCTCTCAGGCCAGCTTAAAACGGCTTGCGGGCTGCAGTTTGCCCATCCCTGCTATAAATGAAAATACAGTCTCTGCCCCAAAGTGCTTGAGAGTAAATAGGAGTGTCCAACGGACTTTGCCGTTCTCAGGTTTTATCAGAATCATGTGAAAGCACCTCATGCAGATGGGAATCTTAGTCTTCAGAGCAAATAGCCACAGTATTGGACAGGTTTCAGAGTAGCAGCCGTGTTAGTCTGTATCCGCAAAAAGAACAGGCGTACTTGTGGCACCTTAGAGACTAACAAATTTATTAGAGCATAGGCTTTCGTGGGCTACAGCCCACTTCATCGGATGGATAGAATGGAACACACACACACACACACACACACACACACACACACAAGTTGGAAGTTACCATACAAACTGTGAGAGGCTAATTAGTTAAGATGATCTGTTAGCAGCAGGAGAAAAAAAACGTTTGTAGTGATAATCAAGATGGCCCATTTAGACAGTTGACAAGAAGGTGTGAGGATACTTAACTTAAGGAAATAGATTCAATATGTGTAATGACCCAGCCAGTGCCAGTCTGTATTCAAACCCAAGTTAATGGTATCTAGTTTACATATTAATTCAAGCTCAGCAGTTTCTCATTGGAGTCTGTTTTTGAAGCTTTTCTGTTGCAAAATTGCCACCCTTAAGTCTTTTACTGAGTGGCCAGAGAGGTTGAAGTGTTCTCCTACTGGTTTTTGAATGTTATGATTCCTGATGTCAGATTTGTGTCCATTTATTCTTTTGTGTAGGGACTGTCCAGTTTGGCCAGTGTACACGGCAGAGGGGCATTGCTGGCAGATGATGGCATATATCACATTGGTAGATGTGCAGGTGAACGAGCCCCTGATGGCGTGGCTAATGTGATTAGGTACTGTGATGGTGTCACTTGAATAAATGTGGCAGAGTTGGCATTGGGCTTTGTTGCAAGGATAGGTTCCTGGGTTAGTGTTTTTGTTGTGTGGTGTGTGGTTGCTGGTGAGTATTTGCTTGAGGTTGGGGGGCTGTCTGTAAGCGAGGACTGGTCTGTCTCCCAAGATCTGAGAGAGTGAGGGATCATTTTTCAGGATAGGTTGTAGATCTTCAATGATGCGCTGGAGAGGTTTTAGTTGGGGGCTGAAGGTGACAGGTAGTGGCGTTCTGTTATTTTCTTTGTTGGGTCTTTGCTGTAGTAGGTGACTTCTGGGTACTCTTCTGGCTCTGTCAATCTGTTTCTTCACTTCAGCAGGTGGGTATTGTAGTTTTAAAAATGCTTGGTAGAGATCTTATAGGTGTTTGTCTCTGTCTGAGGGATTGGAGCAAATGCAGTTGTAACTTAGAGCTTGGCTGTAGACAATGGATCGTGTGGTGTGTCCTGGATGGAAGCTGGAGGCATGTAGGGAAGTATAGCAGTCAGTAGGTTTCTGGTATAGGGTGGTGGTTATGTGACCATCACTTATTAGCACAGTAATGTTCAGGAAATGGACCGTTTGTGTGGATTGATCTAGGCTGAGGTTGATGGTGGGACGGAAATAGTTGAAATGATGGTGCAATTCCTCAAGGGCTTCTTTTCCATGGGTCCAGATGGTGAAGATGTCATCAATATAGCGCAAGTAGAGTAGGAGTGTTAGGGGACGAGAGCTAAGGAAACGTTGTTCTAAGTCAGCCATAAAAATGTTAGCATGCGGGTACCCATAGCAGTGCTGCTGACTTGAGGGTATATATTGTCCCCAAATGTGAAATAGTTGTGGGTGAGGACAAAGTCACAAAGGTCAGCCACCGGGTTTGCCTTGACATTATCGGGGATACTGTTCCTGATAGCTTGTAATCCATCTTTGTGTGGAATGTTGGTGTAGAGGGCTTCTACATCCATAGTGGCCAGGAGGGTGTTTTCAGGAAGATTACCGATGGATTGTAGTTTCCTCAGGAAGTCAGTGGTGTCTCGAAGATAGCTGGGAGTGCTGGTAGCGTAGGGCCTGAGGAGATAGTCCACATAGCCAGCCAGTCCTGCTGTCAGGGTGCCAATGCCTGAGATGATGGGGCTTCCAGGATTCCCAGGTTTATGGATCTTAGGAAGCAGATAGAATACCCCTGGTCGGGGTTCTAGGCATGTATCTGCCCAGATCTGTTCTTGTGCTTTTTCAGGGAGTTTCTTGAGCAGATGGTGTAGTTTTTTTTTGGTAATCCTCAGTGGGATCAGAGGATAATGGCCTATAGAATGTGGAGTTAGAGAGCTGCCTAGCAGCCTCTTGTTCATATTCCAACTTATTCATGATGACGACAGCACCTTCTTTGTCATTCTTTTTGATTATGATGTCATAGTTGTTCCTGAGGTGGTTGATGGCGTTGTGTTCTGCACGGCTGAGGTTATGGGGTAAGTGATGCTGCTTTTCCACAAATTCAGCCCGTGCACGTCGACAGAAGCAATCTATGTAGAAGTCCAGTCTGTTGTTTCGACCTTCAGGAGGAGTCCATGCAGAATCCTTCTTTTTGTAGTGTTGGTAGGAAGGATTCCGTGGGTTAGTATGTTGTTCAGAGGTGTGTTGGAAATATTCTTTGGGTTGGAGATGTCGAAACTAGGATTCTAGGTCACCACAGAACTGTATCATGTTTGTGGGCCTGGAGGGACAAAAGGAGAGGCCCAGAGATTGGACAGACAGTTTTATTCTTCCCTGGGACTCGTCAAGCTCCTAACTTTTTCTTCCTGAGCCTGCTTTTCAAATGTTTCCCATGATAGCCATAATGTTCCTGGTAACCAGAATAATTTTTGTAAAGTTAGATATAACTACCTTCAGTAAATTCACATCCTGTAATAAAGTCCTGCAGTTTCTGATTGTTCTCACAGTATTTTTGGCTTTCCCAAGACTAGATAATTGGAAATAGTGTTATGGTTCTGTGGATGTCAGATTACATGAACAGGTTTTCTTTTAGCTAGAATGCAATCAAACAGGCAATTGTGTTTTTAAGTTGTTCAATAAGATGCAGCAGCAGCATATGCGGGTGTTGTTTTGAAGAAAGTTAGAGTTAAAAGTTGAATAATGCAGTCCACAAATTTTCATGTAGGGTAGCTTTCAAATCACGTATAGATGTGCCAAGGCATTTGGTGTTGGGCTACTGTTTTGGCTTGGTGCCAGTGCACTACATCACACAATAGTGCTGTTTGTTTTATTCCTCAAAATGGGATTCATTTTATTTTGAGATAATTGTTATATGAATTTGCAGATCTCCGCTGGTCCAAAGTGGGTGTTGACAGATATGGCAATTTCCTGCCTATCCTTGCAAGACCTTATTGAATTTCAGTATGTTTGGGGTCCGTTATATTAAATGCCAAGTTTATGTACTGTTGCTGGCTGGAATTGCATGTAACTTCTCTGGGGGGAGAAATGATGTGAGACTTGGAAGTTCAAAGGACTATATTGAAAATGTGACTAAATCGAGAATGGACTTTTGGAACGTGTTAAGTGGATTTCCTAGGGGAGAGAGTAATGTAAATTCCCTTACACATACACACCTCTGGTTATGCAAAAACTCTGCCTTTTGAAACTACACCCTGGCCATAGGTCTTTGTCTGCTGATGACCTTTTCCAAGAGACTGAAGATTGAAGGCCTGAGCCGTACAAACAGCTTATATGTCCAGCTGTAATTATTGTTCTGGATCAGACAGTTATGAACCTGTAGCCACAGGGGAAAAGACTTGTTGGTTTGTTTTGTTTGTTTGTTTGTTTTTTTGAAGGACTGAAACCTACCATCTGGTAAGCTTTTTAGCATTCACATAGGTTTTTATTGTTTTTAATACATTTTCTCTGTAATGCTTTCACCTTAAGAATAAGGGTGCTTGCATACAAAGAGCTGTCTCATTTATTATAATTGCAGGCAATACAGTATTCATACCCTTTGGAGAGAAAGCAAAGCACAGATGCTGGTCTGTTTAGGTGTTGAGCTGCTGGGAGTATCATAGTCTAGGCAGGGTACTGTGCAGCCTGGAAAATCCAATTCAGGAGGGGGAGAGGTGCAGATCTCTGCCCGTGAGGTGATGTCTGGAAACCAAGGACCTTTAAGTGTGTGCTCTCAAGGGAGGACGGAGGGGCATATTGGTGCAGTTACCTTGAAGCTGTAACCGGTATAGTATATAAATACATAATGTGTGTGATGTAGAATTAACTTTTTTTCATAGAGGCTTAGTAGCTTTGGTTTTCCAAAGAATAGAAAAATATACTGGGAAGGCTTTCAGACAGTTATTTTGCAAAATTTCAGTGCTGGTTCATTATCACATTTTTCTCCGACCCCAAATAGTTATGTTGAATATCTTGTAGAAATGTTAATATTTAGAGTGATGTATATAAAACATTCATTTAGAGTATCCGTTGAACTTGAGCTACAGAAGTTTGGTTATTTTTAAAAAAATTTGTAAGTAGTTGAATCACATGTAGTTCATATGGCTTAACCGGTAAACCTTCTTGTCAACGTGTTTTCCCCTACAAATTACCGTTCCTCCTTCAGAATATATAATAGCTCTGTCTTCATATGGCAGGTACTTGTCAGAGAGTTAAATATCTAACAGAAAAGACAGGGAAAGAAGAGCTTGGATATCATGCAGTGTACGGATTCATTCTAAATTTTCTGTTCAGATACAATCTGTAGTTTTTATGACTTACGCTTTCAGAAAACTTAGATGTGAGCATATTTGTAGCATCTTTCTTATCCCTGCCTAACAGTCGTCACTGTGAAATGTTTAACATTTTCTATGAGAAACGCATGAAATCAGTAATTTATTTCTAAGTACACATGGGGCTATTGCTTACACTATATATTAGTTGAAGTATAAATTATAATTCACATGGCAGTTTTATGAATTGCTTTAACAAATTGGAGGTAATTACCCATATTGCTGTGGTTTTTAAAATAATCTAGCAGTAGTATCAATGGGCTTCAGTCAAACTCAGCCCCAGTATGCTAGCTACTGAACCAACATATAGGAAGACACAGAGCATGTCCATACTGTAGCTGGAAATATAATTTCCAGCTAGGATAGACATACCTGCGCTAGCTCTGATCCAGCTAGCATGCTAAAAATAGTAATGTAGCTGCAATGGCATGAGCAGTGGAATGGGTTTGCTGCCCTAAGTACTATCCCATATGAATCTTTAGGTATATAGTTGGTATGGCTAACCTGTCGCACTGCTTGTGCTGCTGGGAGTACACTGCTGTATTTAGTTTGCCAGGTTGATCGGAGCTAGCATAGTTTGTCCACCAGAGTTGGAAATTACACTTCCAACTCCAGTGTAGACATACCCACAGTCCCTGCCCCGAAGACTTTACAATGTAATTCAAGACAAGATACAAGTGTAGCAAACAGTAGGAGGGAATTAGAGGGTAACAGTGTGGTTTGGATCCTGTGGTTACATAAACCAGCAATCAGCACAGTGTGGTGGCTCAAAATCATTAAATGGGAAGGGAATTGTAGTGATAGACTGTAGTGTAGAGGGAGTCAGGAGGCTAGATTGGAGGGAGGGGTGTCAGGACAGGGGACATATATAAGAAAGTGAGGGCAAAGATTAGGAGGACAAAAACTAGGTGACCTTTTTGGTAAGGTAGTGATGATCGTAGTAAATATAGGGCAACTGCTAAGTGAGTCGGTTTTATGGTGTAGATGATTGGACCTGTTGGGATTGTGTGTCTAAAGCTAAAAGTGCCATACTCACAAAGATATGGTTTATAGCTTGAACTTGAGAAGCTGAAGCTCTGGCCTTGTGAAGAACCAGTAATACTGAAGGCGAAGTGTGCAAAGTGGTGTATCTGCTCCGAGAGAGAGCTCTTTTATGGAGTGGTTTGTTACCATATTGGTAACTGTCCTATTTTAATGAGTAGAATAGACAGGATGGTTCTGTTTTACAAAACAGTAATTGTATCATGGGCAGAAATAAGTTACATATTGAAGTATCTCATTGTCTCATCTTCTTAATACTTGAAACTCATTTGCTTCAGGATATGCTACCCTCCATTTCATGCTAGGTGCCCAGCTCTAAAGGCAGCGTTGCCGCCAGCAGCAGTGCAGAAGTAAGGGTGGCATGATATGGTATTGCCATTTTTACTTCTGCGCCCTTACCAGTAGCCAGCAGAAGTGAGGGTGGCAATACCATACCACCCTCGCTTCTGTGCTACTCCTGGCAGAGGCGTTGTCTTTAGAGCTGGGTGCCTAGCCAGCAGCCGCTGCTCTCTGGATGCCCAGCTCTGAAGGTGGCACCATCACTAGCAGCTGTGCAGAAGTATACTGTGCAGAAGTAAGGGTGACGACCGCCCTATAATAGCCTTGCAACCTTTTTCCCCGCCCGCGCACGATCGGGACCCCCACGCTTACAATACTGTGAAATTTCAGTTTAAATCTCCAGAAGCATGACATTTACAATGTTTTTAAAATCCTATCACCATGAAATTGACCAAAATGGACCATGAATTTTGGTAGGGCCCTATTCCTAAGATAAAAATATATGGAATAAATATTCTTTAACATTCATGTAAAATGTCCTTGGGGAACTTCAGTATGACTGACAAAGTGCTAGTGATACGTGCTGTGGAGGACTTTAAACTTTAAGACCATTCCTAGAAACTACTACATACTGAGAGAACTGTCAAAGTAATTTTATTATTATTTTTAAATTTTGATCCACTCAGTTTCTCATTTTCGTTCTCTTTTCAACACAAGTCTCCCTCCCTGTATATTCTAGAGCAAGAAATCTGGAGCGTGCACTGCATTTCAGTTCATTTTAATCTAGTTAACGTTGGGGAACCAGTGGAGACAAACAAACTGCAACATTAAACAGTGTTGTCAATCTAGTTATATCTTAAGAAAATGAGTTGTTTGCTTAACATGTTGATTCTGTTGTTATTTATTAAACTCAGTGGAATACTTCTGGGAAAAATGTGCTTTATGATACACTTTGTGCCTAATATTCTATTGCTTGTGTTCTTGTTAATTTAACTAACTGCTGATAATATGTACAGTTACCTCATGTAGGCATATAAATTACCTTGTAATTTAGTGTGGTGTTACCTGGTGGTACAGTACAGTGTAACTTAAAGAATTTCAGATCCTGAAAATCTCACTTTATCCTTTACTGCATGGAAAAAAAATTCAAAATGTGTCTAGACTTGGACAGAAAGACTTACAGAAGATCAAGTGTATTAAAGCAGTAAAAACAATAGATAACAATAAATCCCAAACTTATTCAGCATATTGCCTTATTTTCAGCCTGCTTAAAAGGACTGGTCTTTTCCAAGAATTTCTTCTAGTTCTTACAAATTTCACTTTTAAAATTTAAACCTGGAAATGAGAATACTTGCCTCCATTGGGTTTACAAGCACAATACTCAAGAGTAACTATAATTCAAAAGAGAACAAGTTAATAGGTGCAAATTGCATGAAAAGAAAGTACCTTCAGAAATCTTGTCCCACTATGATTTTGGTACATAAGTATTTATCAAGGCCAGATTTCATATGCATGTATATTTGCACTGCCTAACAGAAATGCAGTCAGGCCAATGTAAAGTCAGAAAGTGCCCTCGGCTGAATTTTGGATATGTTCTTTCATTCCAGCAGACTCCTTTCCTATCTTTTTCATTTGATAGAATCTTGTTTGGGGTTTTACTTTACTTTAAGGCTACCTGCCCTTAACTTCAATGTTAAATTAATTCACATATGAATAGTAATTCCATATGGTCATTATAATATGTGTAATTAAAAAAAAAAATCTGCATGATGAGAATACATCTTAATAGGATGTAAAATATATTGATGTTTCTTAAATGGAAATGTTGGACAAGATCCAGAAAACTGTTTAATTATGTCAAGTATTAAATGCACTGGTTAATAGAAATAGTTGATACTCATCTTGTATTCCAAATGAGCAAGTCAAGAATTTCTTACCCTTATTAAACAGAGGTTGTTAGTATGCAAATGTTTGTGAAGGCCTTCTTAGCTATGGCTATGTATATATTTAAGCAAATATATGTAAGATTATGTTGAGACTTCAACACTATTTTATCATAATATCTGGTACTTAACACTTCATGGTTTCTTCGCATAAACTTTCTAATGCTGCATCTTGTTTGAAAATTCCACTTCATCATTAAGCAAACTCATCCCATATTGAAATGTGTTTTCTGTATGCAGATACATTGATAATCCTACATCATATGCCAAATGTCTAAACATTCACACTTTTTAATTTCAGTAATATACTGTTAAGTTTTGTGAGAAAACCTAACTATCGACTCTTGTGCTTGGCTGACAGAGCTTGCTGTGTTCTCAACTAGAATTGCCCAGATGTAGAACACTTACTGTTTTCTCCCACTAGTAATTTAAATCTTTAAAAAAGGGGTTGTTTGTTACTAGTACTCTGTGGGAAATGCAGTTGAAAATTTTTTTGTTGGTGTACAATCATTTTTCTTTAACATCAGTCAAATTCAAAGCAGTTATCTGTTGTCGGAATTGAATTTGGAGGAAAGGGAAACTGTGTGTACTCTTGCATCTGTAAGTGGCCGGATGGTGTTTCAGTGGCCAACCTAAAGATGGTTAGAGCCATTTACATTCTCAAAATATTCTCTCTCCAGATGGCCTGCTCTCCTCCAAAAATCTTCTGTATTTTTTTTTGTAGAATGAAGATTAAAGTTTTCTGAGTTGTTTTTAAAGCTCCTGTTTTCTCTTTTGAACAGTATGATGTTTGTCTTTTCTTTCTTCTGTTTTCCACATCGTTTACTCGCTTTGCTGCTCAATCCATAGTAAACTTGTTTTACATTAGTGTAAGTTTAGGCTTGTTACTGTACATTGTATTTTGTTTTATAACCATGTTACTCTGATAGCGCTTCATTAGATGGATTTTCTAAGTAGGTTTTTTCTAGATATTTAGTCTGAGTCTGTGTATCAATTTCTTTTCCAGGTCTTTCTCTATAGTTTTTTTCTTTTAGTGTTGTTCCTCTTGTGTATGCTGGTACAGGCCTGGCTGAGCTCCTACTTGTGGATGGTCTCCAGGCTGCTGTAAGTGACCAATAATTTGGGTCACATGTGCTTTTAAACCTGCTGAGTCTGAGCAGTGTCCAGACACTGTCTGAGTCTGGTGTTTCAGGCACACTCCCATGGTACAGAATTTAATGCTTGTACCCTTTTGTGAGGTGGAGAACCCTAAAGTCCAGATGCCTTAGACCCAAAAACCAGTGCTGACCTCCCAAAATCTCACTAGCTTAAGTATGACCTCCCCAGAGTGCCATCCCAGCAGACACTCCAGTTTACAGTAAGGCACTGACTTTCTGAAGGCACTTATAAACCGTACCTTTTTCTCAGAGACAAAGCACAAGAAATATATAAATCTATGGAAAAATAACAAACCTGTGGGCAAGGCCATAGCTGAGTTTCCTCACCCCTCTTGAGAGCTATTTTTGGGTCTTGGAATCCGTGTCCTTCCAGAGTCCAAGATTCTTGGCACCCCCTCTCGTCCTGACAGCCTCCTCTTATGCTGCCCAGTCTTATCTTTTGATTCTGGGCTGGTCTCTCTATGCTGGAGAGTCTTTTAAAAACCAATTTGAACACCTTGTTTTTCCTTGTCCTTTCCTACTCTCTGACCCTCTAAGCTGTGGCAGCCAATGTCCTCTCTGTTTGGGGCTGTTTCACTCACTAATATTGTATGGACTACAGCTGTCCTCTTGTTTGTTACAGATGTTGATTCTTAGCCCTCGTCTGCACTACAAATTTATGTTGGTACACCTACATCGCTTAGGGGTGTGGAAAATCCGTATCCCTAAGTGACAAAGTTATACTGACCAAGCTCCTGGTGTGGACAGCACTATGTCCACGGGAGGGTTTCTCCTGTTGACATAGCTACTGTCTTTTGGGAATGTGGAGTACCTACACGTGGAGAAGCTGCAGCACTGTAAATGTAGACAATTACTTAGCATGTTAAGTGTTTGGCCAGTAGTCTCCATTGTCCTGCTAGGGCAAGGTTGTTCAATTGTCGATGGTTCTTAGTAGTTCTTCTGTTTAAGGACAGACACTGAGGTGCCCCCCCCCCCCGCCCCCCATCTCCTTAATACAAGAAGGATGGTGCAATCTACTGCGTAGTATACAGTGGAAGACCTTATGAAGTATATACAGATTTCTTAACATAAAACTGGAAACCGTGAACTTTCACATATGCCTTTCCTACTTAACCCTGTTCCTGAGTGAGTGTTCTGTCATTTATTCACAGTATGTGCAACTCTTGTTCATTTTGCTCATTTTATGCTCTGGTCAGTACAAAAACCCAGGGTCTATTAATCAGAGACCTCGACTTGAAGTCCCTGGGTGGATGTGTAGACGTGCTAGACTGGCTAACCTTTTTTTCTTCAAACAAGTGACTAGCCACTGCCTGACTTGTATAGCACCCAGCACAATGGGACACCAAGTTAGGAAGTGCCAGGTTTATAGTTGCCAATACTGCTTTTTTTCTACCCCCTTTTCATCCAATCTCTGCACTGAATGAGAGTCCGATGGAGAAAATATAATTAAACTGCCCCATAATGCATAAATATGACATTCCCTAACTTTCGTAGGCTTTTCCCCCCTCTTTTTATAAAGAGGTAAATCAAATGCACAACTGTAACAATCCCCATTGCATATCTTCCAGAAGGAATTGAATTCTGAACTCTGAGTTACAGGGCCAGCTACATAGCAGACAGCAGGAGAAGGCTATTATCCCACTCCTCCAGGGTTTTCAAAGGTGTTCACAGGGACCCTGGCCCAGCTCTTGCTCTCTCCCTGACCCCCAGGGAGGTGGGGGGCATACTTTGCCATGTGGTGTTCCCAGAGAGTAGGATGGGATTTGGGAGCCATAGGCTAGGTCTGAAGTATGAGGACCTGAGCTAGTTCTTTTCTCTGTCTCTCACCTCCATATCCCATAGTTGCTTCAGCAGTTCCCAGGCATTCCCAGTGCACGGTGAGCTGACAGTGCTGCTGCTTCTTTGTTGGCAGGTCTAGCTCTTGAGAATGTTCAGGGTCAGTTATTTGGGAGGCTGCCATAATTTCCTCAGGAACACAATTGAGAGAATCAAAATGGTGACTTTTAATAGTTTTATTACAGAGGTGGGCAAACTGCAGCAGCCCACAGGACTGTCCTGCTCAGCCGTTGAGCTCCCAAACGGGGATCCTAGCCCTTGGCCCCTCGGCTTGCCGTACCACCAGCGCTCTGGGTGGTGGAGCTACGAGGTCCTGCCGGACAGCAGAGCTGCAAGATCCGCCAAGTGTAGTGTATTAAATTGCTCCCCGTAGGAATGTGCTACTTACGGAGCACCACGACTAGCAGCCGTAAGTACGCCACACCGGCCCTCCCCAGAGTTTCGGAACCCCAGTATGGCCCTCAGGCCAAAACGTTTGTCCACCCCTGTTTTATAACTTGGGTAAACCTGACTGGAATTTTGTGGAACTTAGAAAACAGATTTCTCTAGTCCAAGGGCTTTTTCTCACTGCCAAATTTCATAGTACTGCTACAAACAATGAAGGCGTAAGGTTCTCAGAGAAAGTTAGTCTTTTATAATAGAAAGTTAGAGGTAGAGATCAGCTTCTGGTATAATTTACTCTTAGCATTGCTGCAGACCCATTTTCCAAATAGAATTTTCAAGCCAAGACTTCCAAAACAGTTACGAACATAAAAATTAAGCTTTAGAGTAGCCTGAGAAAGGTGAATGTTATCCCCATTTCTCAAGTGGGGACAACAGAGGTTATGCAGTGCACACAAGGTTACACATTTAATCCATGCCATACCCAGAAATTGAATTCAGGTATCTCAACTCTTCATCCTATGCTGTAAATCATTAGACTGTGGAGTCCATGTTTTCCAAAGTGTGGCATTCAGTCTCTTCTGATTTTCATGGCTATTTCAATCTTCATTTATAACTTACCAGCTAATAGGGCCTTCTGTTTATCAACCCAAATATAATGCTGTATGTATTTTTTAAAAAAGTCCATGACATTTTCCAATCTACTTTGTGTTTTTAGGAATTGATCGTTGTTGCTGTTAATTTTTGATCTGTTACATTTTGGGTATGCTTGCTTCCTTCATGTTTTCATTCCCATTATTCAGTGCTAATGGGAGACTGTCCTGTTTTTACAATTGAATGAAACCAAGTCGAGACTTTATATATATTTATTCCATTTAGGGATTATCTGAATAAGAGTAATGTTCCTTGGGAATTAAACACTGAATTAGATCATGGAATTGTAGGAATTAGAGATGGAAAAGACCTATTACAGTAAGTCATTTTGGACTGTCTGCCAATGCAGGATAATCTTGAATGCCTTGTGCACGATAGTTTTTATAGTCTCAAGTAGTGTGACTTCCCCTAGTAAACGTGATGGTGGCTCTTATAAGTCTCTTATGTGTAACTGCTTTGTATCTCCCTCCATTGAATATTTGGGATTATTTTCCCCAGCTGTACTGGATAGCATTTTATTAGGCTGAATCTCATTTTATTCCTTGTCCCTAATGCTAACCTCCTAGGTAATATTGCTATCCTCACTGGAGTTGCAACACTGGTTGGTTTTTTTCATTTTATACAATATATGCTAACTTAATGTAGTGATTACTACTTTTTCCCCTATATATCCGACTTACATGCTAAATTAAATCAGTGCTATCGCAGAACCTGAAGCACCCTATTAAATATCTCTCACCCCAGGTAGGTATATTGATTTTATCACTTTTTATTTATAGTACTTCAGCCACTTGTCTAGTTAGGTGACAGTGCTCCTGTCCAAGCCAGTTTGAATTGATTTCTCAAATGTTTGCGTTACCTGAGCAAGTGCTCTAAAGTTGCTATAATAAATCTTCTGCCTTCTCTTCATCCACTAATTTTATAATTCTGTTAGAGCAATCACATGCTTGTGTAGCATTTTGTTTTCTAAATCGTTCTACAATTTGTCATACATGCATAGATTCCAAGCTATTTAACCTTTTAAAGATACCGCTGTTTATTGCTTTTAATTCATTTTTCCTACTATGCCATTTTTTGCATAATTTAGCCAAACTTTTTGCATAAAAAGGAGGAATAATCCTGTGTAAACTTAATTATTCTGTAAAATGTAATATGAACTTTTCAAGTATGTAAATATTTTAATGCATGTTGGCTCATTAGACTAAAATTTCAATACACTTAAGTCATTGATACAGTGCAAGTGAATGAAAACAAACCAAGTCCAGTTGACCTTACCGGGAGTCATTTTAAGAAGACAAGGTAATCTGGGATTTGATACAGTCTCTGATCCAATCTAAGAGAGTCCTGCTTGTTATGCAGCCATTCTGTAGGGGTCATCAGGTGTAGAAATGTTAGATGCCTTTATGACCTCAAAAATTTGAGAGCTGTAGGATGGACTTCATCAGAAATACTTAGACTGCCTGTGTGTTCTGAATGGATATGTCAAAAAAAAGTGTGCGTGTGTGTGGATCAGAATGTCTCTAGGGAAGAGAGAAGGAGAGGAGCTAGGAATCTCTTTTGGGACAGGAAACCTGAAGAAAAGAGGCAAGAGATTGTGTTCATCTGGTTTGTGTGGGGTTTTTTGGTTTTGTTTTTTGCGGTCTTAAGACAAATTAAGTCTCTTTGGAAAATTATTTAAATTTTTATACTCTAAAATGTTTTTAACTTGCAAAAGTTATAAGCACATACTTTTTAGGTATACAGTTTTTTGTGGTTTTGCAGTAGAAAATGGATTAGGGGGGTATAGGACTGTGAAAGGCGGTAGTTGGTGGGGGAGCGAGTAGCTTTGGAGGGGGTACAGTTTACCTTGGTTTTGAAACTGAGGTAAGCTGCACATGTGTAAATTGCACTGCACCAGCATAAATGGTTTCTAGCTTATGGGTTTGCATTGGCACAGCTCTTTTGGTGGCTAAAATCCCAGCACTGAAAAGGCCTCGGGTATTGCAAATGTCTCTAATTGAGTTAGTTTTCAGCTCTGAAACTTAATGAATTTCTTTGTTGGAAGGGTACTGTGGTGGAAAAAATGTCCACGTGTTGTGTTTGGATCAGAAGCAGCCTGAGGCCCTTTATTTCAAGCAATGCACATTGCAGGGCTGCTCTGCCGAATACAGAAATACAGGAGTTTATATAGCTTAAAACCACAACCAGTTACACACACTTTCGCATCGATATTTTGCCTTGTTAGGAATCTATCAAAACAAGCTTTGTTATTTGGGGTATAGGAAAAAGCTTGTTTTTCTATACGTTATTCACAGATGTTTCTCTTGTGTTTAACATCCACTTTCTAACACTACTGTTGTGGTTACACTTTAACATGCTTGTCTGTTACAAATTGTCTGCTTAAAACTTTCCATTCTGCCTTCCCTTCTGCCCCTTATACTCAGAAAGGCCTAGATAGGCTTGACCAAAGTCTGAGGCCTATTAAATTTCCCGTCACAGTACTGAAACAATTAGACTTACCAAAATTTTAGAAGTGGTTACTTTAAAATGTGCTCAATTCATAAGCTAATTAAGATTTACTTGAAAATTCTCCTTAGAGGATGTATTTTATCATTGATGCAAATCTCAGTGCATCCTCAATGGTGCAGCAAATGTACTGCATCCTTTAAAATGCAACCATCTCTCACTCTAGAAGTGAGTCCTGGACCCTGTTGGTTCTCAGTGGTACAAAGCCTTGTGAATATGCAAGATGTGTATATATTTTGTTGGTGGGTGGGTGTGTTCATATGCCTTTGGGCTTGTTTGCACTTAAAATGCTGCAGCAGCACTGCTGTAGTGCTTCAGTGGAGACTCTACTTATGAGGATGGGATGGTTTCTCCCGTTGCAGTGGTACGCCAGCTCCCTGAGAGGCGGCTGGTATGTCGACGATAGAAGCCCTCCAGTCAACATAGCTCCCCCTAGGAGCTATGTTGCGTCAGTTTGACTGCATCACTCCGGGGTGTGGATTTTCCATACACGGAGTGATGTAGTTATACTGGCATAAGTTGCTGGTGTAAACCAAGCTTTTGATTTAAACCATGGCAAGATAGGAGAAGGGTGATGTAGAATAATTTTCTTAATGGAAAATGCTTAATATTATAATTGACAGATTCCTTTCTTGTACAGAATTAGAATTGCTGAAATATAGGTATAACTATATTATTTGGCTGTCATGAGACAGGCTTTTTATGCAACACAATCTTTCAAAACACAGGCTTTTTATGCAACACAATTTTTCAAAAATGCTTGGTTTTTAGACTTCTCTGGAAGACATGAATATACACTTTATATAATTACCAAGCGTGCACTGGTTTTTTTTTTTTTTTTTTCAGATGAACAGAAGGAAAGATGGGGAAGAAATAGTTTCTTGCGATCATACATTTTATTGCTAGTTTTTCCATTCTGCTCTACTAGTGCGAATTCAGACAATAAATCACTGTAGTCATTTGGCTGTAGGAGTAGGAAGTGAGGTAATGCTTTAAAGAAAAAAATATGATGATAGTCCCATCTGGTATGTGGATAATGAACATGACAATACTTATTCTTTACTCAGATTTAAATCCTGCAATTTTTAATTGAGCTCTCATTTCCTTACCTTGATTTTAGTTCCCAACGTTAATGAAAGTTGGGCATAACAGGTTTGCAACATCAATCTTCACAATTGACTGGACAGAAAATCACATCTTGGATGTAGAAAGCAGATTGTCTGTGAAAGGAAGAAAAGTGATTCACCCATTACTGAAAAGTCTACATGTTAAAAATAGATGGAAACTTTTGTGTCTTTTAAACTTGAACAAATGACATGAGTCTTAACTCTTGTGATAGCACCAATATTGAATTATGCTTTCATAGATTTGTGACCATACTCTAATTATCAATCCATTATCATATTTTGAGGAGAAGGTGGGGAAGAACAGATTTAACTTTTAAACTCCTAATATTTAGTAGATAAACTTCTAAAACAGAAGAAGCATTTTAAAAATTTCTTTTGTGTTTTTTGGATGTGGTAAAATAGTAAAATGTATCTTTTGTATACACTTTAAAATCTCTCATAATTAAAAAATACAGAGAAGTCCTGTTGACATAATGAATTATTAGAGAATATTTACTGTTAGATGTATCTATTTCAGGAGCAACTTCAATTTTTATATGTATCCATGTATTTACAGAATAGGCTTTAGAATTTGCTTTTTCAGCACCAGGTGTATCAGTTGTCCCATCAGCTTTATATTTGATAGACTCATTGTGGTTTTCAAACTGTGAATCAGGACCGCAAAGTGGGTCCTGACCCCATATTTAATGGAGTTCCCAGGGCCAGCATTAGCTTGCTGGGACCCGGGGCTGAAGTTTGAGAACCCCTGACTTAGTTTGGCATCTGAATTAAGTAATGTTAAGAGCACAACTGAACTATATCCTTGTTCCTTTAAATGATTGGAACATAAAAATGCTACCTTCTTCTACATAAAAGAACAATCTATAAGAACAAACATGCTTTACATTATTCAAAGATGATACAGGGGTAAATTAGTTTTTCCACAAGGTTAGCTAATTGAGTTGAATTTTTCTGTCAACAAAAATCAATGTCTAGGTGGACTTTAGAGGGATGTCTATAAGAAGACTGGCATTTGCATTAAGTGGAAGTACTAACATTTGACATAAAATTTTAGAGAGATTCTCAGATGGCTATTTCCACAGTTGTTCTGTCTTGCTTTACTATGCTATACTGCCTGTGGACTGTAGTAACAGTGGCTGTTAATGCTGAGGCTCATTTCATATACCAGAGTTCACATCTGTACTGGAGGCGATGTGTGCTGCATGGAAATCATACAAGGGACATCGAATCTCTCTCTTTCTCAAATGTGTTTCTTACAACTCCACTTCCTCAAATGCAGCACATATGAAATATTTAATTAAGACAGTTCAGCAAAATGTGTTTTCCTGTGGACAAAGCTATTCAGTATTTTATTAGCAAAGCCTTTTTTTTTTTGTGGTCAGACTTTTTGTTGTTTAAAGCCTGAAGCAAACTGAGGCACGGGAGCACTTGGTCGTTTTCACAAGAAGGGCTGTTTTTTAAAAGAAGAGCTGGGGGATTTAGTGGTTTTATTAACCAAGGCATCATACTGACTTGTAACCTAGTATGACGTTTTGAAAAGTGTTAACAGGAGGGGATACTTAACTCGATCTTTTATGTTGGCAAAATGAAATGTATTACTTTCTTGCAAGCTTCTAATAGTGTTTGTGGCTACCGTGCAGTTCAATTTCAGATATCTGTAATTGCTGTTCAGAGAATTGCTTAGTTGTTGTAAATATAAGTTTTCTTTTTAGTATACATACTAAATAGTGTCTTGTTGACAAATGACCATTGAAGTATCCTTTCGTAGTTAACTTCATGATTAAAGACCAGAAAAGCTAGAATACTTATTTAATCTGTTGCGCTCTTGTAGGTGTGAAACACTTTGAAGACTTGCTCTTTTTTGGAGGTGGAAGTGTTTAAATTATGCCGATTTACGCACTTGCCTTTAATATCCTTTGATGTACCCAGTGAGTTAAAAGAAAAGGAATACTAGCAGCACCTTAGAGACTAACCAATTTATTTGAGCATAAGCTTTCGTGAGGTACAGCTCACTTCATCAGATGGCTGTAGCTCACGAAAGCTCATGCTCAAATAAATTGGTTAGTCTCTAAGGTTCCACTAGTACTCCTTTTCTTTTTGCGAATACAGACTAACAGGGCTGCTACTCTGAAACAGGTAAGGTGAGCTGTTACCAGCAGGAGAGCGGGGTGGGGGACGGCGGAGTGCGGAATCTTTTGTAGTGATAATCAAGGTGGGCATTTTCCAGCAGTTGACAAGAATGTCTGAGGAACCGCGGGGGGAGGGGAATAAACATGGGGAAATAGTTTTAGTTTGTGTAATGACCCATCCATTCCCAGTCTTTTTTCAAGCCTAAGTTAATTGTATCCAGTTTGCAAATTAATTCCAAATCAGCAGTCTCTCGTTGGAGTCTGTTTTTGAAGTTTTTTGGTGAAGAACTGCCACTTTTAGGTCTGTAATCGAGTGACCAGAGAGATTGAAGCGTTCTCCAACTGGTTTTTGAATGTTATAATTCTTGACGTCTGATTTGTGTCCATTTATTCTTTTACATCGTTCACCTGCACATCTGCCAATGTGATATATGCCATCATGTGCCAGCAGTGCCCCTCCGCCATGTACATTGGCCAAACTGGACAGTCTCTACGTAATGCTCACAAAAGCTTATGCTCAAATAAATTTGTTAGTCTCTAAGGTGCCACAAGTCCTCCTTTTCTTTTTGCGGATACAGACTAACACGGCTGCTACTCTGAAACCTGTCATTTCCCCATGTTTGTTCCCCAAACCTCCCCCCACTGTTGCTCAGATGTTCTTGTCAACTCCTGGAAATGGCCCACCTTGATTATCACTACAAAAGGTTCTCCCCCTCCCCCGCCCCGCCCCCAGGTTAATCATTAATATTTGGAGGATTTTCTTGCTATGCTGTATTAGGAGGAGAACATCACCAGACAGACATTTACATTGTTTTAACTAAATCAATATTATGTATTCTGTATTTTTTTCTTTAACAGCAAACATATATTTTAACAAAACAGCATATGAATTTTTGAGTTTAGTTAAACATTGAAGTTTTTTAAAATCAAATTTTTTTTGTTAAAATTGTTAACTAAAATAGTTAAATGAAATATTAAAAAAAAGAATTAAAAATCAACTGTGTCAGCCAGATCAACATGAGAAACTTAAAATATTGGCTTCTACTGCTAATTCCGTCGTCTTCACCTTCATTTTCCTGTTTGCTCATAACGTGGAAAAGAAAAAACAAGCTTTCTTGCTTTTTCAGGTCCCAAACGATTTCTCAATTTGGAATGAATTAGTCCAAAGGAAAAAAAAATCTTTATACATCAGCAGAAGAAGCTACTGCTGTTAAAAGTGAGATTATCATTTCAACAGTCTCTGAATCCAAGTGCTTAAGTGACTTCCACCAGTTCACTTGTGTGACTTTCTTTAAAACTTAATCAGCAAACATATATTTCTTGAATGGTTCTTATTCCCCAAATGGGTCTCTTTTACGGCCTGCTGCCATTATAGGTTTTCTGTTCTAATGAGAGAATGGTATGGTAGATCTCAAATCAATGAAGGCTACACTCAGAAAGACCTCAAGACTTCTGGAATATGCTGCTCAAACAGTTTCACTTTTATTTCTACTGCCTGTCCCTCCCTTCTCACATTTATCTCCAGACTTCTTCTTGTCCAGATCTATTCCGTCCCCAACAATCTTCTGTTCATCAAACTTTCTGAAACTTTGCACTTTTGGAGAGAGGTAAGGGATTGATTCTGTGTACACAAATTTGCAGAGGGACAATAGGGTTGAGGGTGGTTGTTTCTCACCTCTATATATTTATTTATTTATTTATTTAAAAACATTTTCGCAGTTAATAGGCATGTTCTCTCTGGAGACACAAATCCACAATTTGAGAACTGCAAAACTAAACATCTCTGTGCTCAGTCTAGAAAGTACTGAGTCCCATTGGGTAGATAAAAAGATTAACCTAAATAATCTATACGGAAGCCCCTGGAACGCCATAAAATTGGGTCCCTAATCCATAAGCTATTGGAACTCATTTACAAAACTTTTCTTAAACATGACATGAATATATTGTCTCATACTATAGAATTAGAATGTATAATCCCTATTCCATGATGAGATACATTATAGCTCAAAGATATCTTAATTAAAACTATCTTTAGATAGGTATTTTCCTCAAAACATTTTATATAAAAAAAAATCAGATTTAAATAAAAACAGTCGATTTTTTTTTTGTTTTTATTTTTTAAATCGTTGATTTTTATCCACCCTGGTATACACAGAAATTCTATTCTCTATTTAGACAGACAACTCCTTTTCTCAAACATACGTATATTACTTTCTTGTCCAGTTATTCCAAGAATATAACTCTTTGAGAGAAAATCTATCAAAGATTTTGGCTGTATTGACTTCAACTTTACACCAACAAAGGTTAACATAAGTGGTTTAGGTGGAATCTTTGAGACTACATAAAGGCATAGCTATGAGTGTTTCTTATGCTGGAGGGACACTTATCTTTAAAAAAAAAAAAAAAAAAAAAAAAGTCATTCAAGATTAGTCTCATTCAGAGTACTCTGACCAAGAGTTAATTCTTGAAAAGTATGAAGAAAATGGTTAATATACTGTGATTTGAGCAGTTAGCTCATAAAGCAAAATACAGCATCACCATCATTCTGGTAGTTTTGGTGTTACTGTGAAACTGTCGGATTTAAATACTTAGGAGAGAGCTCTTGTAACTGTTGCCATGGTAATACCAGGAGGCAACATGGTAGTTTTCATCTATAGCCATGTTCAGCTGAATCCTTTTGAAGTAATTTCACTGTGAAAGGAAAGTGCCATTCTGTAGCCAGGTTAGTTCTCATTTATTACTGCACTAATCAAAAGAGAACAGTAATTAATAATTTCATGGTAAATAAACTCTTTAAATTTTAGATACCCTTTGTTTTGAATATTCACTGACAGCCATCTATGGAAAAGATTACCTCTGGAGTTAGTGACCTCCTGATATGCTTTCATGTCACTTTCTCTAGGATTACCTCTGATCAAGGTACAACTCTTAAAAAGCGTGCCTTTGTAATTGCAAAATGACCTGAAATTTTGACATAGAAATGGAGCTACCCCCTACTTTGTACTTTATTTCTTTCAGAATGGACAGCTATGTAGGCCTTTCTAACTATAGATTCAAGCATTGTTTTCTAGTTTGTTCTCCTTTTAAAATATTCCTTAACATTAGTTAAGTGTCCTATTTTTTTAACCTGAATACAGCGTTTTTTTAGCTGCCTCATTTGTAGTGCCTGACAATTTCATCTTTGTAGTCTGACAACTAGATATTGTTTTAACTGAGGTGACCTAAGTACCTATGTTTATTCCTTACACCTGTGACTTTATTTTTGCCTTGGATACAGAATAAAGGTGTCTTTCTTGCCTTCTCTTTGCCTCCTTTGTACATCATTGTACAGCTGGCTAGATGCATATGTTAATAGCTCAGCAGGCAAAAATAGATACTGATGATCAGTGTTGAGGTAGGAAGCTGAAATACCGAAGATCTGACCTGCAATAGTACAGTAAATACTACATTCCTAAACTGTGGCTTACAGACTTGAGTCACTTCAGTCTTCCAAGGCATTCACACATACCAGTTATAACATAGACTGTTTTGGAAGACGTCGTCTCTGAGTCACTATCCTTGTAAAATCCGCTTTGGGCTATCTGCATCCAGTGAAATTTAAGGGAAGATACCATAGTTTGTTTTCAACTGTAATTCTCCTCCATTCACTCAGCCTGTAGCTAAATATACGGTTCTTTTAAAGGCATAAAATATTTCTACATGACATACATCAAAATGGAGAATTAAGAAAAGCAATGTTTTCTGAGTTTGGCAAATGTACTATTTATTGTAGTCATTTAAAAAAAAAAAAAACAATTGAGAGTTATGGATTCAACTATGCATTAGTATTTACCCTTCACAAGAAATGTGAAGGGAACTGGTGTTTTTATATTACCTTCTCCTTTCACTCTCAAGTTTTCACATACTTATGGCTCTAAATTTTTAATCTCATTGCCAGTTTCTCCAACTATTTCATATTGGCACATGTCTGAGGCTTTTGCTGGGTTAGTGCACATTAGGAAAATAGGTGGGGGGAAAAAGAGACCCTTCAGAGTAGCGATTTTTTTTTAGCTGCACTTTTACACTTTTTTGATAAAAATGCTTAGAATAGTGAGGATACTGGAATATAATCCTTGGTTTAGTATGGATATACTCTGAAACATAACTTGTAAAATATGTGAGATTCCATGTTTACCTCGTCACAATATCAGATGGACTTTTAAAGTTTACTATGGCCTGGTCTCCACTATGCAGGTTGATGTAAGGCAGCTTAAGTCGACCTAATTATGTCAATGTACATACTACAGCCTTGTTCCGACTATGTAAGTGCTCTACTACATCAACATAATAAATCCACCTCCACGAGAGGCATAGGGGTTATGTCAGTGTAGTTAGGGCAACACAGTGTCTGTGTATACGCTGTGTTACTTACATGGGCTGTGGGCTGTCTTATCAATTTCAGGGCTCCATGCTGGAGCTGAGAAATTGACAAGAAAGCCGGGAAGCCTGAACCCTGCTGCTACTGGCTCCCGCTCAGGGAAGTGAGATGCCTAGGCGGCTGCATCTCCAACTCCCTGCAGGGAACTGTGTGGAAGCTGCCCTAGCTTTCAGCCCCCCACACTGCGCCTCTTCAGTCAGTGGAAGCACTCCTGGTGAGGACGCACACCACTGGCAGAAGGAAGGTAGCGTAAACATCAGCCACTGACATAATTACTGTGGCGGCTGTAAGTGGACCTAACATAGGTCAACTTAAGTCTTTAGTGTAGACATGTACTGAGAAAATATGGTCAGTTCTTGAGGTAGGATGCTGAACTATTTACCAGCATGTCACCTTCAACCTAGGATCTGAAAGTTAACAGTTTATGTATAGCACAACAAACAGCCATGAAAAATTGAGTTGTTAACTTTTGAACTTAGTTAAGAACATTTTGCTCTTCTGTAGTATCTTCCATTTAAGTCTCAAAAGCATCTTACAGACATTGAATTTCTCCCCAAAGCACCACTAGAGGCTGGGAAGTATTTTTATCCTTATTTTGCATGTGGAACCAGAGAGAGAGAGAGAGAGAAGTCATGAGATCACACAGCAAATCTATCAGAATTGCTCCTGTCTCCCAACCCCGTGCTGTTAGCCATAAGACCTTGTTTTTCCACAGAGAAGGGGTATTGATGTTTGAGCTGGCAAGGAACCTAGCTCGCTTGCTTAGCTGAAGATGCACAGGGAACAGATATATTGTCAGATCATGTCTGTTTTCAATAGTTATTTTCTGGATTACACATAGTTATTTTGTATACATGTCTTTAGCTGAGGAAGTATCAATTGTTAGCCAAAAATCATGAAATTTCCCTGCTGATAACCCACTGACCCATTGTTCTCATCATTTAAGACTGCTCTTAACTGTATTCCCTTCCCTTATATCTACCTGATAATATAACTGTCATCTTATGGTTTGATTCCATTTGTTCTTTTTCTCATCTTACAACCAAAAAACAGATAAATGAAAATATTTCATTTGACGTTGGCAATTGAGGTATATATTGACTTGTAGGTACATGTGTATTGTAGGAACATACCATAGAACAGATTCTTTATCTTTAGCCACAAATGCTCAGACTACATTTAGGAAAAATATAGTTTCTGTCCATCTTAGTTTGGAAAGGTGACAATGTAAAACTCAAAACATCTTTTTCTTCTAGTGAAGAGAATATTGTAAGTGAAAAATTACAAACAAAACAACAAAAAAAGTAAACAATTTGTAGCATAAATTGTTGCATTATTTTAAACATGAACTAATGCTTTCTTTTGTACCAGGGTGATCAGAAACTAAGTGGTGTCTAAACACAACATAGAGAAATGGAAAGCAAGTTTTATTTTTTTTAAAGGGGAAAAGATTTTACTATTTCATCCTGTAATTGTCTTTCAGTGTACAAGGTCCCCTTCACTTCTTGAAGTTTGTTCTGAACAAGGGAAAAAGAGAACAGTGTTCAGGGGCGAAAAAACTTCAGTAGACTGGCTATCTTGTTTATAGTCCAAATATTTATTTTTGTATTTATAAAGTGCCTTCAAGTTACATAGGCACTAATACAAATTTTTTAAAACTGTGATGGACTCTCAATATGGCTTATAAAAGTAAGCAGCCTCTCTTTCTTTCCACCTGATGGCTAACAAATCCTCTGCCAGTTACAGTGTCAGACTAAACTGATGGATGTTGCAACCTGTCCTAAACTGCTGAACTTGGGCAGACTTTAAGGAGGAACAAGTTCCAAAGATGAGTCTGTTAGAGGATACCTTGCTGCCAAATCCTAGAGTTCAAGTGCCAAGCCACATAGGGTTTAGCTATTAACCGCTTGGATTTAACCCTTCAGCAAGCAGAATTCCAGTACAGAGAAGTGTTATGTGCTGTGAATGTCTTGTTAAACACTTGTTAAACAATATTCTTAAACTTTTGAATAACTCAAATAAAAAGTACATTAGTGGTCCAGCCTGGAAGTGCCAAAGGTATGGCTAAGTATTGAGGTCCTACTCAGAGAGGAAGGGCTGTATTCTTTGTGTCAGCTGTTGATTGGGGAAGGCATCTTGAGCCATTGCTCTTAACTGAACATCAGGGACCAGTGCTGAATACATTATAAACCCATGATAGCATATCACATAATCACTCCATTAAGGATGTACGCTGTTCCTTGAACAGTCTGCCCCCAACCATCTCTCCAGATGTCTTCCCAATAACCAGCAGCATTATTTCCATCTTGTCTAGCTTTCATCCAGAATGCTATCTCTGACAAGTATCAACTGGAAAGCAAACTGTTGGATCTGAATTTGAAGGAAAACCAAAAATGGATATCAGTACAGTGGTAAAGTAGCAGCCCCAAAGTTTGTTTCCCTCCGTCACCTTCATGTACATGTAGAGGGAATGGCTATGGACGTTGTCATTTTCAGAACAAATAAGATTTATTTCTTCAGTGTAGCTTTTGCTTAATCCAAGCAACATATCCACTCTCTCATGCAAATATAAACTAGTCAAGCAGTTTTTCCTACAGGCCTGGAAAGAAGAGAGATTGTTCTGTTTAATATTTTGAAGATGCTCATACACTGTGGTTGTGATACCATCTGAGTAGTTAAATTAAATACAGAAAGGTGGTGAGAGAGACCTCTAAAATCAAATTGCTCATGTTACCAAAGAGCTCAGGGTTCCATGGGAGGAAAAAACACAACCACTGTAATGCAGCTTGTTCATACCTACTAGTACTTGACTTGTGGTCAATCATATCAAAGGCGGCTAAGAGTAAGCAGTATCTGTATGGACTCATGATGTCTTTCCATTATTACCTGAAGATCAACCAAAAAATCAGTACAGTCTCTGTGCCTTACATCGTTTGAAAACCGACTGCAACAAAGATTAGGGGAAACCAGAGAAGTCTTAAATAATGCAGAAGCTGACTAACCGTTACCTTCTGAGTAACCTCCCTGTAAAGGGAGGTTTGAGTGACCATAGATATAGTCTGTTTTTATTAAAATAAATAATAAAAGTGAATCGAATAATATAACTATTACCCAAATGTATCAAGCATTTTTTTTTGCCCAATAAAGGTACTATTGGAGGTTGCAGGAAGGTTTTCTACTAAATCAAAGGTATATGGCTGTAAACCTGGCACTGTGACAACAAACAGTGACTTAGAATACCTAGCATTAGGAGGCAGCAACCTATTGAGAAATGAGCTTTCTAAATATGTGCATTGGTAGAGTGAAAACCTATAAATATAATCTATATTTTTACCTTTCACTTTTAGTGGGACGCAAGAGTGACTTTCATCGCACTCATGTTTTTTTTTTGTTTTTATTTTTTTTTTAGACCATCTTACTATCCAGAAATGTCAGTTTCGCTAAATTATCACTTCCATACCACCTTTGTGAAAAAGAAGATTTTTGGCTTACTTTGCTCAAATGACAATTTTCACTTAGTTAATAGTATTTTTGAGAGGGGAGGGGAACTGCAGTCTGCAGTCACCCCCCCACATCCCCCTCGGACCATTTTTGAGACCAGATCAAAGGTTTTGAGTTTTGCATTTTTCATGTACCTTTAACTACCTCAAAGAAAGTGAATGCAATAGCAGATATAATGGACTTGCATGGTGAGTAATATATTAGATGAGGATGCTCTTTGACGCCGAGATTATGGTGTCATCCTCCGAATATAATTCAGAGTTTGAAATTACCTTCAGTGACTTCTCAATTTAAATTTTAATCTAAAACTCAGTTCACAAGCTGTCACACCACAAAATAGCAGCCTTCTAAACTGCGACTTTTGTTTGTCTTACTGTAGTAAAATATGTGCTCAGTGCTTTAAAATACATTGATAGTTTCTTCTCAAATTGTAAATGTCACATTACTAAACTCCTATTGCTTGTGAAACAGCTGTGTAATCACTTTTTAATATGGTTCTGAAGTTAGGGAAGTAAACTTCTTTGTAAACTTACAAAATGTCCTTAACTTGTCACGGATAGTTTTATTTACAACCGTTCTAGACAACAGAATGAAATCATTAATGGCTGAAGAGGAAAGAATTTTTTGAATTAGAGCAGTGTGTGCATTTAAAAAAGAAATTTAGTGTGGAAAATATGCTCAATTATATTTTATTGGCACATAAAATAGCAATCGTACCACCAAAGTGTTCATGCTTATTATTGCACATTAACACAGAAAAATCCTTGTATACCATCTTTTTCCTCAAATTTGTTTGGAAACCCTTTTGGTTATAGTTTCATAATATTACTATCTTCAAGAATTATAATCTTCTAAAATTAAAAAAATAATTTTCAAATTCCATTATGTGATGAGGGCTTAACTAAAGACTGTCCCATTAAGCTCATCTGTTTTCACTGTACATGCTTTCAGCAATATTTACAAATTGCACATGGGATACTTTTATAGAGGGAGTATTGTCCTTTTTAATGCAGTTTACGATGGCGATACCTGCCAGCTTTTTCTTTTGCTGCATTGGCACAGGCATTGTGCTTATTTTGTTGTAAGTGGTTCCAGTATTTGATCAGTTCACTAGGCTGGAACTGATGGGAGGTAATTAGGTGGCTATATTTACAGCTGGAATAAGAAACTCGCCAGTGATTGAAGACGAACTCATTGGGTGGGGGCATAGGGTCAATTCGCAACTTGGCAAGACAGATGCCCACATATACATCCTCTAAGTGCAAGCGTCTGATGCTTAAAGAGACTTTAAATACCTTTTCTGCCAAATCTCCAGAAAAAACATAACCAGTTCCTGAGCAGAATACAGGGTAACGCTCACTTGGATACAGATCAGGTGGCATATACCACTTGCTATCCTTGTTCCTATTAGGTGCATACCCTCTCATTAGGTAACCTGTAAAATACTTGTGCCTTGGAGGCAGTTCTGGCTTCAGAAGCTTATGTATTAAATATTCAGTATTGACAAACATATCACTGTCTGTTTTCATAACATAGGGAACATTTGGACAGTAGGTGGCAACCCAGTTCATCCCCATAAGAGTTTTAATGGTTAAGTTATAATAAGTGTCTAAATATTCTTGTTGAATAACGTCATGGTATTGTCTGCTTTCCTCCAGTATGGCACGTTGGAGGTATCCATTTAGTTTAATGCTTAAGCCCAGCAAAAAAATTCGAACAATTTGGATACCCGGTGCCAAGCTTTCATTTCCCCACGTTTGCCGAATAGCTTGTCTAGCTTCCACTTGGCCTGGTTCGGCAGCTATGAGTAGTATTAGAAAAGGACTTTTCTCCTGGCATTTTTTGGGCTCATTTATTATATACTTAAAATGATATGAAGTTGGATGTCCAGTACCTTTCTCTTTGTAAATACTTCCATTGGCACTAAGTGTATTCTCTAAACCAGTTACTCCTTGTGGTGACAGGTCAGTGTTGTTGGAATTAGTGACTGTCTGAGGCCTCAGAGTCTGAGGGACTGTATCCTTCCAAATGTTCCTCAGAGAACTGTGGTTTGTCTCGCTTTTTGTAGACCTAAATCCTCGAATAGTGTAAGCCACAGGATTTTCTTTGAATCCAGCCTTGCCTGGCAGCCAGTCATGATGATGAAAGAACAGAAACATAGCAAAAAGAAACACGAGAGAAAGCAGACCAATAAGATGGGTGCGAAACAGAGACCTTTTGGTATTCCACGTCATTTTTGCAAAACAGCAGTGTCGTCTTCTCCACTGAAGCATGTTGTACGTATCCAACAATGAGATGTGAGATAATGGTTGAACAAAATGCTTTTTCCTTTCCTTCTGAATCCACTGCTATTTTTTGGTATTCATCTTCTGTTGTATTCACGTTGAGTAATTCTCTGCAAAAGGGTCACTCTGCTGCATAGGTGAAAAAATAACAATCTTTTACAATTCACCTTAAGATCAGGTTTTTATAATCTAAAGTTACAGTGAGAAATAAGAAACAAATAAAATTTGAATTTTAATGATAAAATATTAGTCCCAGTGTAGTTATCTAAACAGAAAGTTGAATTCCACACTAAAAAGCAAACTTAATTTTTTTAGGTTAAAATATACTTGATGCATTAGCATTTGGGAAAAGTATAGTGCTTTATAAATTACAAAAAACTTTGCTTTATATGGGTAGTGTATCCTAGGTACTAATGATTTGTCTTCTCCTTCCCACTGTGCAATAAAAGGTAGCTTGTTCAACTCTGGACAAGAAAGTCTGAAGCTGACTTCAATCAGCTCTATGTATAGTGAATGTAAAACTGTTCTACAGTTCTTGAGAAAGGCCAAATGAAAAGGCCTTGATACCAGATGGGAAGGTTTATTGGCATTAATTAAAATGGATTTGACATGCAGTAGATAGTATGGCTCACAGTCAGAGGCCCTTTTTGTAAAATGGTCATGTTTGGGTAGTGGGACAGACGGTGCAAGGTTGATTATAGCAGAGTTCTGTTTGTCACAGTACATTGCTTGGCATGTTTCCATTGGCCCCTACTGTGTTCAGAAACTCAGTCAGAAGTTGCATCTGTCAAATTAATTTTCGGGGTCCAGTAACCTCATTGCATGATAAGCGATAAATGCATTTGTTCGTCTTTGACTCACCTTTAACCTTTTGTTCCACAAGGAGGGGTTGAAGAGAACATTTTCCTTACCTGAATCCTATGTGGTTAATTTTAAAATTAAGTATTTAATTTACTATAGTCACGGAGAGTTCAGTTGTGTGTACAAAGTAAAATTACACAGTAACCTCAATTTTTATAGTAAATCACGGATTATTAATACTTTCATTGTTTTTAAAGTAACTAACTTGTATGCTTCTGTTACAATGTTACAGTTAAAACAAAATTACACTAGCAGCTGCAACTATAGAAAATTTGCTAACTTAGCTTTACAGCATCACTTCCCATCGCCTCATAAATTTATTTTAGATTCAAGAGCAGAGTCAATATGGCAGCTTCATGATGTTGCATATTAAAAGCTGATCACATCATCTCATAAATGAGCCTTTCATTGCACAGTACAAATTTGTTCGTGATTTTCAATTTGCTCTAATTTATTTCTAGACTCTAGGGTTTTGAGTTGGAAAAAAAAGAAGCCTATCTTGTTGGAGTCCCATGGAAAACACTTCTTTTATGTAAATGAGTAATTTTATTTAATTACTTCGCTATCTTCCAAAGCCAATATTTGCATTAATTCTTCATTTTAAAAAAGGTAGTGACATGTTACATGGATAATTACAAGATTTAAACTGTAAAGATGTAATTTGAAAGGTTGGCACAGAGATAATTTATCAAATCATACTATGGTTAGAGATTAAAAATCTTTACTTACTCCCACAAACACACTTGTGTGTGTGTGTGTGTGTGTGTGTGTGTGTATGTATATATATAGAGAGAGAGAGAGCCTGTGCCCAAAACATGTAGAAAAAATAAAAATGATTCTAAAAACTTTATGTAGAATTTTTTAAAAAGTGGCCATATGTCAAACTAAATTTAAAGTGGAAAAAATGAATATATCTTTATGCAGAGGAAAGCTCATTCAAAATATTTGGATACAGTGCTGGAAGTATTATCTTACTGAATGAAAGCTATAGTTTGTCTATCTTATTAACCTCCACTAGGAGGAGCAAGTAAGTGGGGATTTTAACCATGATTTTTAACAATGTAAATGTATCTGAAAAGGCCGTACAGTTCCAAAATTCTGCTTCTGAAACAGTAAAATATTTGCTCAGTGATATATTAAACTCTTCTATATGAACATTTTCTACTATTGTATGCGGTGCCTCAACCCACTGAGTTGAAATAGTTTTGTCTGAAGTTGAAATTTAGTGCCTCATGTCCTTTACTTGATACTGAGCTGCCTCTAAAACTATTTTAGAATGTACACAATGCCTATCTGTAACATGGAGGTTAAAGTTGTAAGTGATAAAAAATATTTAATTTGAGAACTAACCTGAAATTGTCTGTGTAGGAGGAAATAAATCCCTCAGGATTTAATTTTGAGCTGATCTGCCTATTCATGAATTTGGGGGGTGGTGTGTGTGTGAGAGAGAGAGAAATATATAACGCTGACAGTGCATTTTATGTGAAAAATCAGTGGTTTCAGTTTTGAAAAATTTTACATAAAAGCAAATACAACAGTCTTACTTCAAATGTCTGTTCAGCCAACATCTCTCAGTTCAATGAATATTTAATGTCAGCTTCTGAGGGCGGGGATATATTTGGTAAAACATTGTTACTCCATTACATATGTATGTAGGCTCTTATAGATTTCAGAAAGGTAAAATACAGAATTTCTTGAAAAGCTGAATGAAGGATAGCAACTGCAGTTCAGTTTAACTTTGTAGACACACTGAATAACTCCACTACTACAACTTCCTCTTATTAAATGCAAAAGATTTCAGTGAATTTTACTTTGATAGCTGTAACTATGAAGTAATATTTCAGTGTTTAATTGATGTAACTTTTTTCTGTGCACCCATTTTTAGTTAGAGGAACTTGAAAGTGCTGAAGACGATTTCATGTACAACAAACTTCTGAAAACTTGTTTTGAATTAATTTTCACAAGAAAATATAGGAATAGAGGATTTTAAAAGCTGAAGCTTATTTAGAGTCTGCATGCTTATGTGGTCTGTTTAAATTTCTTAATATGTTAAGCCTATCCTCAACTCAAAACTTCAAAAAAATGAGGTGATTTCTTCAAATGTTTCTTGATTGTCATGGATGTTCATAAAATCATATATTCAAAAATTGTATAATATTTCTTGTATTTAAAAATGTATTCTCTAGGCTTGTGGAAATATTTACTGGAAGACTAAATTAAAACTTGATGTCTTTGTTATGTCATTTGTAATTGTGGTTCAAAACATTTTAAAATGCGTGAAGGAAATTAAGAATTTTATCTCTAAGTATAGTAATTGTCCTTTTTTGGAGAAGAAAAAGTGACAGATTGTATTACCTAATAAAATTTGTCTAATGTTTAACAGACTGTGAGAAGTTGGCAGTGTACATTATGAAAAGCATTAATGGATTTGTTTCCTGCCACTTGACTGTTTTATTAGGTAGAGTATTATCAAACACTTGTTCAGTCAGTAATATTAAGCTGTATTTTTAAAAAAGCTTAGAATTAACACATCCTGTGTTACTGATAAGTGGGACTAAACCTACCTAGAGAGTCGAATAGTCACCTTGTCCTTTGAATGCTATAGTATGCAGCTGTGCATTTTAAGCATATTATTTATAAAAGCTCTATTTGTTTCTCAACACTTGAATGTGCAGTGATTGATGTATTGTGAATAGACCAAGTTCGACTGTAAATGCCTCCTGAATGTTTTATTTTTGGTCTTTGCCCTACTTGTGTTTCAGCTCCTATTTCCAGTAGTGCTCAATAATATGGCTCTGCAGATTGAAGCTTTAGTTTCAACTCTGCATTTATACATCCTGGATTTTCATATTTTGATTAGCTCTGTGGGTAAACCCTTAATTAGAGGGAAAAGTTGTGAAGGCAGCCTGAGAATTGGTGTACTGGTGGTAAATAGCAGCAGGGTTTAAGCACTTTATGCAGGGCCTAATATCTGTGTTGACATATTAACTGCATTAATCCTTTTCACAAAATGGACTATGCTCAAACTGATGTTTCTTTTCTGCTTGTTAAAATCCAATAATTTTAAATAATGAAATTCACAAAATTAACTATCACTCATTGGCACATTTGCTGAGGTTACTTTTTTTTTTCAGTGAATCTTTTACAAAATTAATGTTTTGGACAGATTTAATACATGAGTTATGTTTTGTCAAAGTGCCACTCAGTTTTCAAGTTAGATCATCTTGCTGTGTCTTTTGTTAAATTAGACATGCAGACTTTGTCTACAGTTGCATTAGTTTTATCATATGTTAGAATTACCTGGGACAAAGTGAGCACTTCTATATAACGCTCTTTAATCATTTATCATGTTTTATTGATAGATTTTGCAGATAAGGATGTTCACTCTGTAGCTCTATAAGATTGTTATAGATTCAGGTCTTTTATTTTTATTTCAGATATTCCTGAGATTCCTGTTCGTTTTTTATCAGTAAACTATTTTAAGGTTACCGAGCTAAACAATAGGTAAATTGATTTTCAATCATTTCTATCATGGTGCCTTTTTTTATAGTCAGAGTTAAACAATTAATGTGTTACATATTAAGCAGATAACTTGTAACGATGGCATGATGTAAATTACATGCTCACCATCTTGAGTGATAGCAGTATATTAAGGTTTCCTTTGGGGATCTCAGTGGAGCCTGATACTACTTGTAAATGTGGTGGTTAATTGTACTTCTGGTAGATTAAATCGTGTCCATTCTTTTGCATGCTTTTTTAGTCCTAAATTAGGCATGCTGATAATATTTAATCTGATGTTTTGTTTGTGTTTAAGAGCACTTATAGAAAATTCAAAAAGGATTGAAGGTACTACTTAACTAATGTAATTTGACTGCATGGTCTGTTTTGACGGTTCAGGGCTCTCAGCGTGTGTCACACACAGCCATTTTACCAGGGCTTTAAGATTACTTCAGATAAGGATTAAATCTGACCTAGTTTGAGAGGATGGTTAACTGATTTTTTTTAAAACAAGAGGTTTTTAAGTTTAATTTCTCAAATACAATAACCATAGATAGCTACATTATCCCCATAATCCCTCTTCCCTACCCTTAACCCTCAGTTGACTATGAGAAACATATTTAACTAAGAACTAAAGCAGTAGTGACATTTGTTCTCTGTTGTGTGGGTGCTGGGGGGAGGAATTGCTGGAATTCTTTTTCCACTGTTCATGGAAATGTTATCTCTGGGAACTATAGGCTGGCAGTGATCTATACCTATAGGATGCAAAGGTAATAGACAATTGAATGAATATCTCACACATGCTTTAGACATACCTTCCTTGGTTAGGACATTTATGTTGAGAGGATTATTGCCACTGAAAATAGTTTTGGCACGCATCACTTCAGCAAAAAAGATGCTATCGAACATGCGCACATCCCCCAAACGTCTGCTTCCTGCGATTGCTTTTCACGGTATCCAGTCTGTCCATCTGTCTGCTCTTTGCTGTGTTACCTTCTTTGCTTATAAGTGTCCATTTCTTGGGGTCTTTTGTTCATCTTTCAAACAAAAGAACAGTAGCTCTTGCTTGTGTTCCGAGGAGGGTTGTCTGCTCCTGACAATTGATGCATTGAAGCTTTTACATCTGGCATTTCCCTTGTCGGACAATGCAGTGCTGTATTCTCTTCTCAGTATCCATATTTCTAGCGATAATGTTAAGCAGCAAGTGCTAGAGTGTAGTGGTTCAGTTGCATTGAGTAATAGGATTTCTCTCTTCCGTCCGTCCTTCCTCCTTTGTTGCTAGGCAGTAACTGAAAAGGTTTTGAGAATTTTATCTAAGGGTTTTGGTCTATAAAATCCATTCCATAGTTCTTCAGCTGCTGCACAGGCAGGCAGCAGTTTAAATGTGGGCTTTGACAGATGCTGTCTTCTGACAGAGCAGAATTTAACGTCATTGCTTGGCTGACTCCCACGTGATTGTTTGCATTCATTTTGACTAAATCCTAAGGCAGCCAGAAAGCTTACAGGTTTTTACTTCTATTTGATAAATGATACATATTCAGTACAAGTGTAGTGCTGAGTGAATAATATGAAAATGGGATGATTATTAAATGAATGTTTCAGTTTGTTTTTCAAATTGTATTCCCTTATCTTTAGTGCCATAACTTAAAATTCTCTATTTTTTTTTTGTTAGACATTCCATTTTCTTATTCTGGGTATACTTCTGCAGAGGATAAGAGCTATAAGCTTTTAAATATGTTAGCTTTGGTTAACCCCTTCACTGCTCTGTGAACATGCCTGGTTATTCTGTGTAAAATAGGACATATGTCCTACTATATTATAATAAAATAAAAATAAAATGCCCCCACCTTTATTCCCTACACCCATGACTGCTCATGTGGAAACTCCTCTTCATGATCTTAATTTAGTCAAAGCAGTTGGCAGCAGCTAATCTACAAATACCAAGGCATTCAGCCGTTAGTGGTTTCCTTCATTGGTAGAGGTCACAAAGTTCAGCATTGAAGAAATAGGAAAGTTGAATGATTGTAAGAGACCCTGATATTTTTATAATTTTTTTTCTTCTTTTGAAACATCTAAGCTATATAATTTGCCTTGATATTCTTAATACAACTTGCATTAAATTTTATTTTCTCTCATTTCAATAAGCAGGTCCTTTTATGGCTGTATCATAGTAAAGTATCATAGTAAATTATGTGATGTATGCAGTACATAAGCAAAAACTCCAAAGATTTTACTCAATTATAGGGAACACAATTGTACTGAAGAAAGAATATTTGAGTATTTATCCATCTCGTCCTTTGAAAACAGTCCACTGATTTTTCATTTCTGAAACTCTTCTAATGGGACTAGCCATTGACTAAGATTGAGAATTTCTTCATTGGACTACCATATCATACGCTACCTCTGACTTCTGTAGTGCACTGGGCAAGTACCTGCTGTAATGGAAATTAAATAACAATTCATGCTTCCCCAGGTGCAGTCAATGTGGTTTACTATTCCAGCTGCATGTTCTGATAACTTACAAAAACTATTTAATCAGATATATACCTTTTTTTACCAAAATATCAATGTATAAAAGTCCAACATGTTAATTAGGATGACCTTTTTTCAGTCTATATTTCCAATCCTAATTACAATTTGTGTAAACCTGTTACCCTCTTTGAGGTACTATACAGTAACTCCTTGCTTAACATTGTTGTTATGTTCCTGAAAAATGCTACTTTAAGCGAAACGATGTTAAGCAAATCCAATTTCCCCATAAGAATCAATGTAAATGGGGGAGGGAGGGGTTAGGTTCCAGGGAACTTTTTTTCACCAGACAGTTTTAAACAATTTAATACTGTGCACAACAATGATGATTGTGAAGCTTGGTTGAGGTGGTGGAGTCAGAGGGTGGGATATTTCCCAGAGAAAGCCTTACTGCTAAATGACGAACTAGCACTCAGCTGAGCCCTCAAGGGTTAACACGTTGTTAATGTAGCCTCACACTCTACAAGGCAACAGGAATGGAGGGAGGAGAGACAGCATGGCAGAGAGAGACACAGAACACACGTTGTGTGTGTCGCGCGTATTGCCCCTTTAAGTATGCTGACCCCACTCTAAGTATACTGCCTTTTTAAGTAGATCGGCAAGTTGAGACAGCAGCTGGTGCTAGGAAGCTCCCTCCGTCTTGAGCCCTGTTGTCCCCTCCTTTCCCGCTCTGTGAACACGGGGTACACGAGTGTGGGGAGCGGGACACTCTGACAATACCCTTCTTCTTCTCTCCTCCCCCTCCCCGTGCACAGCAAGCAGGAGGCTCCCAGGAGCAGCTCCACAGCAGAGGGGGTCGGGACAGCGGAACTGCCTGGCACCTGATAGCCTGCTGGGCGGCTGCTGCACAGGGAACTTAGTGGGGCTGATGGGGGAGCTGCCGGTCCACCCTGGTTCCAAGCCCCCACCAGCTTGCTGCAACAGGCTGCTCTTTCTGCAAGCAGTGGACAAAGCAGGCAACTGCCAAACAACATTATAAGGGAGCATTGCGCAACTTTAAACGAGTATGTTCTCTAATTGATCAGCAATGTAACAATGAAACAACGTTAACCGGGACAAAGTTAAGTGAGGAGTTACTGTATATTGGTAAATACTTGTATCTGCTTTGGTCTAAAATAGTGATTTTAAAAAACAAAAGGGTGAGTAATTGTAGGCAGTAACTGTACTGCCCAAAGTGCACTATAAATAATTAAGAATCAGTATTGAGAAAAGTGTGTATTCCTCCTGCCTGTCTACTGACGTGACTGTTCAAACTTTAGGACATATACAACTCATCCTCCCCTTCTTCCAAAACTTAAATATATTGAAGCTTGGTCTACACTACCACCTTACATCAGTTTAACTATTACTTAAGGGTTTGAAAAATCCACCCCCTGGTGTAATGCAGCAATACCACCCTAACCCCTAGTGTAGAAAGCAGGTCGACAGGAGGGCTTCTCCCATCGACGTAGCTACCTCCTCTCTGAGGTGGATTAACTACACCTTTTCTGTCCGTGAAGGTACAGTAGAACCTCATTTACGAGCACTTGGTAGTGGAGAGAGTTCGTAACTCTGAAATGTTAGTTACTCTGAACAAAACATTATGGTTGTTCTTTAAATTGAATATTGACTTAATACAGCTTTGAAATTTTACTATGCAGAAGAAGAATGCTACTTTCCCTGTCTATTTTATTTTTTTAGTAGTTTAACACAGTACTGTACTGTATTTACTCTCTTTTGTCTCTGCTGCTGCCTGATTGCATACTTCTGGTTCCAATGAGGTGTGTGGTTGACTGGTCAGTTCGTAACTCTGTGTTTGTAACTCTGAGGTTAGCATCTTCACTAAGTACTGCAGCAGCACCACTGCGGTGCTGTAAGTGTAGTCAAGCCCATAGTTTGTATATGTATAGTAACAGATTACACCAAATATGACCGGTTGAAAGCCAACCTGCTGTTTTCTGAAGTATTTCCTGGAAAATCAAAAAGAATTCATGTAGTTAATTTAGTGATAGTGATTTACATAGGCAATGCTTTTGAATGTCCACCTGAAGGCTGCTGATTTTTTTTTTTTTTTTGAATTTGCTGATATTAAACTGCATGCTTGGAAGAAATGGACTTATCTGAAGTGGAGGAGCAAGTGTGGGATAGCTCACTGAAATCCATTTACCGTTTTTATTTATTTTCATTTGTTGTTTTGGGGCATGGCAAAACAATCTATGAAAGGCTATATATTCCAATATGTGCCTAAGTGCTATAATGCACGACGATCCCAGTATTTGTCTGTAAATGCTTTATTAAGATATATACAAAAATTATAAGAAGTTCACTTAGGAAGACTAAATTTTTATTTTGTTTTTGGTTAGTGACCACTTAATGGTTATGGGTGGCATATTGCTTATGGGTGAAAACTTGACATGCATCAGGCTTGTCATCCCAAGGGGAGTCTTTGACATGCTTCAAACCAAATACAGTGCTTCAGGTAGAATAAACAAACAAATTTATTTACTACAAAAGAGAGATTTTCAGTGATTAGAAGTCAAAGCACAACAAGTCGGATTTGGTCAAATGAAAAGAATGCTCTTTGCTTTTAAAGCTGATCTTCACTCTTTCAGTGCCCTTACAAACTTAGATGCTTCTCACCGTAGGCTAGCTGGTTGCCCTTCAGTCAGGCTCTCGCCTTTGATCAGTGTTTCAGTCGCTTGGTGGTGGTGTCTGTTGATCAGGGATCGGCAGCCTTTGGCCTGCGGCCTGCTGGGGTGGGTGGGTGTGTGGGCAAAACAGAGCCCACTTAACTTTGGAGTAAATATGGCGTCTCTGGCCTAGGTGTACTGTCAGAAATGTTTGTGCATCTTTATTGAAAAGTTTGAAACGTTTCTGTCAAACAAAAAACATATGGGCGCATTTTCGAACTTGTGGCTTTATGGCCATCAATGTTACTTCGCTCGTATTCCTGGCTACCCATCTGAACATTTAACTTGCAGTATACTTCTGCTTTTCAATTTTAACTGCTTTACTTTGCATGCTGCTGCATAGCACAGCATAATTTAGAATCATTTTGTATACTTTGTTTTTACTTCTGTTTAAATTTATGTTTTGGGTTAAAACACTTCTGTCATGCAATTAAATACTGATAGCTGTTAAAACAGAATAAAATGGCAGGCTGTGCAAGTCTGTATGTGGAAGGTATGGAATAGACAGCTTTGAGGATGGAATAGTTTAGCTTCTAAATCCAGGTATATGTGGCTGAAAAGGCTGAAGTTGCTCTGCAGAGCTGTATGTGCGATGATGCTATTCCAAAATGTGTATGTTGTAGAGTTTTCAGCATATTACAATGAACAATTTAAATATAGCAAATGGCATAGTTTTCAAGTTGATTGTTTTGGCCTTAGTTGAATCTTATGAACAATTCAGTCTCTAGATCTATAGACATTGTTTTTCCCGTTCTGGTACCTATTTACTTACACAGGTGTAACTGTTTTTCAGAAATATATTTATTTAATTCTCTTTAGTTCTAATTAAGTTAGAGACGATTCTGTATCTTAAACTCTCTGCATATAAGCATTTATTCATATACTAATAACTGTTCTTTGTTTTAAATAAAGAAATTATCCAGTTTGTAGTGTAGCCAGTGTTGCAGTGTTTTACTTGTGGTTTATTTTATGCTCAGAACACAGGTGCATAATTTAGTATCACAAGCATTTTCTTAACTGAATGAAAAATGGAAATCTAGAAATGACCACAAGTGTCAGTGTTGTCTTCCTTATTTTCCTTCTCAGACTTTCACTGTTGCTTAATTGCTTCACATACATTATAATTGCTTAAAATTTTTTCTAAAAGCAATTTGGACTTTTGCCTTTCCAAGTTTAACTATAGCTAATCTACAGATTTTAATGTTTACATTACTTTGTGAGTTTCTTACATGGCTAATAGAAATATAGCAATAATACTAGAGGAATTAAAACTATGATGTTGAGCACAGATCAGCAGGTGCTTTTGGCATTTGGGCTTTTTTCCCCTTCCATTCTTAATCAGTTATCACAGTTGTGCACTCTTTCTGTACTTGATGGTAAATGATACCAAGGCAAACCTTAAGAAACCTGCCAGAGAAACACAAACAGAAAAGGCCTTCTTTTTTTAAGGTCAGAAAATATACTGCTTATATTACTCCAGGTGTCTTGCTAAATTATCCCAGCCCCTTTGTCATGTAAATCATTAAAAACAATCAAAGCAGTTCAGGGGAATGGTTCATAGTTGTGTAGATTCAGTTTTGGCTTGTGTAGAGCAATTGAATTTGTAAAATACCAAACAGCAGGTGGATCGGTACTTTACTTTACCACAGGATGCATACAAAAAAAACCTTAAAATTTGAGTTTGGAAGAAAATAATAAAATTAGAGCAGTGGTTCTCAAACTTCATTGCACCGTGACAATTGTGACAACAAAAATTACTGTATGACCCCACGAGGCGGGACTATAGCCAGAGCCCCACTGATGTGGGGAGGTGGGGGAGGAGAAGCCTGAGCCCCATCACCTCGAGGTGGGGTGGGGGAAGCCGAAGCCTGAGCAGCAAAACACATGCTGGCCTGCATGCTTGTCTGTTTTGCTCTTGTGTTATAAGTAAATGCAACATACAGAGCAACTCTTGGGTCTCCCTGAATAATCCATTGCTTTTTCTCCCTCTTTATCTCATCTCCCTTTTTCCGCTACTCTTTAAATTTTCACTACTTTCCCTTTGAGTCTTGTATCTAAGGGTATGTCTACACTTAAAACGCTACAGGTGCACTGCTGTAGCATCTCCATATAGACACTGGCTACGCTGACAGAAGGAGTTCTCTCGTCAGCGTAGGTAATCCATCTCCTTGAGATGCGGTTGCTAGGTCAACAGAAGAATTCATCCATTGACCTAGCAGTGGCTTCACTCGGGATTAGTTTGATATAACTACATCTCTTGGGGGGCGGGGGGATTTTTCACACTGCGGAGAAACATAGGTATATGGTTTCTAGAGTAGACCATGCCTCATTCTTGCCAGTGTTAAATGAATGTTTAAAGCACACTTTCAGTAGGGAATGAGTAGCATAGTTTCATTTGCATTGTGGCTTGTGCAGCACTTCCCTGTTGCACTGATATATTTGGAAGTAGTGCTTCCTGCTTGTCACGATGGCTGCTTGTGCTTTTGATTCAGCACAGCAGGGGAGAGAAGGCTAACCTGCAGCAGTACTGAACATTTTCAAACAGTTAAAAAATAGAAAATTGTGAAATTAAACTCATTCCCCAAGGTAACAACTTTTATGCTACACCGGTTTGTATTACTTGATAAAGTAGGAAGAAGGAAAACCTGGTAAATAAAATGGAACACAAGACTGGAACTTAGGTGGCTTTTGATCACTAATGATATTAAGCATAGTAACACCATCACCATGAAATGTATACTGTGTGAATGTCTAGATCTTGCAGTGGAGATTTTTTTCAAGAGAAGTTACTTTTTTTTTTATTAAAAGGCGAAGCAATAATTTAGTGAGCAGAGGTGCACATTTTAACCACTTGCTGGTACAATATTGCCATCTCAGGCATTCAAAAATCATGATTCAAGCCCTCCAAGATCATGAGATTTAAAAAAAAAAATTTGGATTCTTTTTATTTACTTTGTTTTTTCCCATTCTTTTGACCACCTATGATTCACGTTCTAAACGTTTTTTGTTTTTTCTCCACGATCATGAATGCTACACATTTCCTTTTTTATGAAACCTAGGATTCTTCCCGAGTTACATGACTCCAGGAACTGAGTCTTGGAAACACCAAACATTGTGAAACTTGTAAAATTGTAAGATTTGGCAACATTGCATATACCATCCTTCAGAGCCCTTTAAAATATACCCTGGCTGGAATAGCTTTGATAATCTTTTGTGAAAGTACAAACTCCCCAAAATTTTGCACCTTGTTGATTAAAATCAGCTCATGGATTTTTCCAATTTCATGTTGTGACAGGTTCCCCCCGGGGTGCCACCTGGAACTGGGGTACCACTAAGCTCTCTTGAACCACCAGCCTGTGCTTCCTTTTACACTGTACTGCTGTGACAAGTTGCAAAGCCCTCCAGCCTGCACTTTCTCCAGCATTCACACAGGAAGGGACACACCCACCTGCAGTTACACTCAGACTCTCTAACCACCAGCTTCCCAACCTAGGACCCTAGAGTAGTACCATCCTGCCCTGGTCAAATCTGGCCAGTAGATGGGTTTAATACCCAGTCTGCCTCTCCCTCAATGTGAAGAGGACAATGCACACTTGTGGTAACAAAGCAGAGATTTTCCCCAGGCTCTCCAGTCAAAGCTCACTGGTTTAGATTAAAACAAAAGAAAGTTTATTAACTGCAGAAGATAGATTTTAAGTGATTATAAATAATAACAAACAGATCAAAGCAGATTACCTAGCAGATGAACAAAAAATGCAAGCTAAGCTTAATATAGTAAATAGATTGGATATGAATAGCAGACTCTCACCGTAACTGATGGTACAGGCAGACTTGTAGATTCTTCAGGCACAAGCTACACTTGCTTTTTGCAGCTTGGAATCCCCAGGTGTTTCATACACAGGCTAGAAATCCCTTTAGCCTGGGTCCAGCACTTCCCCCCAGATCAATCTTTGTTCCTCACGTGTTTGTGTGGGGAGAGAAGAACCACAGATGATGCCACTCCCTGCCTTATATAGATTTAGCATATGGTGGCATCCCTTTTTTGGTGCCCAGACCAGTTTGTGCAAAAATACGGACATCGCAAGATGGAGTCTAGCATCATGTGGCCTGGTTACATAGCCTTGTAGCGTCAAAGCAGCCATTACTTACAGGCTCTCTGTAGTGTTCTCAGGAAGGCTCACGAGGTGGGGGATAAGCTTCTCCTAAGGCCTCTTGATTTCCTAATGGCCCGTTGCTCTGAATAGGCCCTTCCCCACTGTCTATCTGGTCTAGTGGGTGTTACCCAGATGCTATAATCAGATCACTGAAGAACATGGGGTGCAATGACTTTTTTTTTGTTTTTGTTTTGGCGCCCATAATGGAGTACATAATTCCCAGCATATCTGACTCCTGGTGTGGTAGGTGGAAGACTATTGAATACATCTTTAGGTTTTGGTTTACTTTTGTGATCCTAAGGCTTTAATTTTTCTCCATAATTCACCGTTTAGAAGTCAAAGCCACCAGTGAAGTAATGTACTACATCTGCCTCCCAGCTCCTCATGAATTAACTTCATCTTGATTTTATGTATGTAAATTCTCATTGAGATCAGTTTGCACTTATGTGGATAGGATCAATGTCGCAAGCCAGTCAGTTGACCAGTCAGATAATGTCAGTTAACCACGTGTTGGCCTATGGTAAAATATTTTCAGATATTCCAGCAAGAATGCCCTGACGTAGGTGACAGTCTTTGTTTTTTGATTGCATAATGGTGCCATCTGTTAGCAAGCCTATTTAAATATCTTGATCGCTCACTTTACTACATGCTAATGCCACCTGTTGCGGGAAAAAGGTGAACTAATTGCAAGTTGAGCATCTTAATTGCTCTGAAAGATTCCAGCCAAACATTTTGTGTGTAAATAATATATTTGTGTATGAGCCCATCAGTGTACATGATGGTTTAGAAAGTACATTAAAGAAATTGACACCCTTTAAGAGCTTAGTTTCAGATGACCTGACAACAATCATTAAACCTCTTCCCCCCATCTCCAAGAGCAAAGATATACGGCCATTAAGCTTCTCCCTTAAACAAAAGTCATCACAGCTATTAACCCCCCCCACACACACACACCACCACCACCCCCCTCAACAAAGCAAACAACCCATATTAAATACTCCTGTAAATAAACCCCCATTCCTCGCCTTTAACAAAAATCTCCTTCATGACCTTCCTTCCTCCCCAGCCAAACCTTGCTGCGAACATGAAAAGTTAAATGGCAATGAAGGTGTGACATTAAATCTCTGTAAAGCCCCCTCCTTCTTGGTGCTGCTGAGTCCATTGTGTTTGCTGCAGGATGGAGGGACTGCATGCCCTCTCCCTTTCCATGTAATCTGGGATTCTGGGGCAGCATGCCTGAAGCTTTTGATTGGCTGGATTCTTCTGGAAGAGCAGCAGTTAAAAATAGAACTGAATGCTGCTGGTTTACTGAAATAAAAGAGAAACTTCATAATCTAGAGAGCGTTCCAGAAGTAGTGAGACACACAGTACAGTGCATAAATTACGCAGTCAGTGGAAGCCAATATCCTTTGTTTGGATTTTTTTACTAGACCTGAATATGAGGAAATTAGTTCTGTTCTTCTGTGTGTGTGATGTGTAGTTAGAATGGACAAACATTTTTTGAATTCTTGTAATGTATCAGACACTGTCAAAGATAGACTACTGCAGTCAAACAGCAAGAAAGGGAAAACTGGTCTGCACAAAAGTTTTCTTCTGTGCATCCCCCTTCTGCTTCATCTTCATGTTTCGTGATGATGTTGTCAGTCTTTTGATGAAGAGAGTGATATGGGCTAATAAGAGTTTTGCTACTCTAGCTGCTTCAGCATTAAAATCTCTTACTCCTGGAAGGTCCTCAGATGTTCATCAAATGGGTATTAAAAGGTTTTTGGATAGAGTGTGCCAATGACCGGAAAAACTAACTTGACACCACACATTTGCTAGATATACTTCTGCCAGCAATAAGCAATTTCATATAGTTGAAAATCCTTATATGCTTGATCTTTTTTTCCCATAAGTTGTTCCAATTTACTAACTACCAAGAAGGAAATGGCCTACAGTAAGTCTTCTGATTGGTGAAGTGGATGATGTGAAAAAGAGAGTTGGTGTTCTTATTGTGCAAGCTCCTCACATGTGTCTAGTGTCTGATTAGTGGAGCAATATTCCCAATGAGGGTGTCATAAACTTCAAGATGTGGGCATACCATGGATTTATACAGAGGCAATATATTTTCTCTTATTCTCTATCCGTTTCTTAATGATTCCCAACATGGTTAGCTTTTTTGACTGCTGCTGCACATTGAGTGGATGTTTTCAGAGAGCTATCCACAATGACTCCAAGATCTTTCTTGAGTGGTAACAGCTAATCTCGACCCCATCATTTTATATGTATAGTTGGGATTCTGTTTTCCCATGTGCATTACTTTGCATTTATCAACATTGAATTTCACCTGCCATTTTGTTGTCCAGTCACCCAATTTTGAGGGATCCCTTTGTAGCTCTTCGCAGTCTGCCCGGGTCTTAGAAAACATGTGCAAATTTTGCCACCTCACTGTTTATCCCTTTTTCCAGATCATTTATGCATATGTTGAACAGGACTAGTCCCAGTACAGACCCCTGGAGACACCACTAGTTAACTCTCTCCATTCTGAAAACTGACCATTTATTCCTACTGTTTCCTATCTTTTATTTTCATTGTGACCAACGATGTGGCTAATATGAGCTGTGTTTAGGCTTTAATGATAAATGAATATGCACACCTAAGATGTTGTGTGCCCATACAATGCAGCTTTTCATTGGAAATGTAGCAGGTCTGACAGCTTCCTCTTTACCTGTGTCAAAAGTGAAAAGCCTTGTCAAGTTTTTTCAATACAAGTACCAGTAGCCATTTTTTTGAGTGTCATTCAGTACAGCACTCAATTTCATCTGCACTGAGTAAGCCTTGTCATACTTTCCATTAACTGTCTCAAAGATCTTCAAATATGGCTCTTCAGTCAACTGCAGTTGAAGATCTGGCTGTGTATTGCCCCAGAGTAATCAGCTTTAACATTCTTAGGACCGTTTCTTTTGGATTCTTGAACTTAGTCCATTCAGAATATGGAATATGATAGTTCTGTGTTGTCTGATGCCAAGAACAAGTTGCTTGATGCTAAAATAGGTATTTGTGAGATTACAGAATGCCATCCACTTACAAAAACCGAAGAGAAAAATATAATAGATAAAACAGCATGGATAAAATAAAATGATCACTCCCACAAATAATACAGCCTGCATTCTTGATTCACTCTTCCATGACCAAGACCTTTTTGATGATGAATTGGATTGAGCTTGTGACCTCATAGTGGCTGTTGCCATTTTAAAGGCTGTACAAATGAACAACCAGTTCTGTCGAAGGGAGCAAATTATAAAGCAGAAAGCAGCCTCTTCAGTTGTAAAACTGTGTGGCGTACAATCCCCGCAGTTGAATGAAAACAGCTTATCCATTAAAAGAACACAGTTAGATTGAAGACCTCCATTGCTGGGACTCTGGTGACCATGTATTACAATTTAAGATTAGAGAAGGAAAACAGTATTCATCAAAGAGGAAGGAGGTGATACTGATGAATTTGATAACATCAAAGATAAAGATGATAAAAGAAGATGGATTAAGTTCTACTGTCTACCTAGCGTAAGTGCCTTTAAAATATTTTTTCTACTTGCTATGTCTTTTTTTGTATCTTTTTTCTGTAGTATTTCGTCTTGAAAAATGTTACATTTAAATGCTAATCTGACATTGCCTAAATGGTGGTAATTATTTTCTTCTAGAACTTCATTTCATTGTTTTACCTTTTTTTTGAGTTGAAATAACTCAGCTAAGTAACTTGTCTTCTGGTTGTTGTTTTTTTTTTTTTTTTTTTTTTTACAATTAGGCATAAGTGTCTGTCTAAGGCTAAGCCTTTTGGAGACCACAAAGTATTACTCTTTTGTTGTTGTTGTTACTGTTCTAATACGTGAGAGCTTTAAAATATTTTACCATTTTTCACATTTGACCAACATGTAGCTGGTCAATTGACCATTTATATTTGAACTAGAGAAATGGCCAACTCTAAATTAGGAAGAGAATATTCATTAAAAATAGGGAAAGTTTGAATCCTTTCCTCTAAGTTGAGCGATCTTCCTATATCGGTTTCCCTTTTTTGTATATAAGGTAATTTACCATAAAAGGATAACTTACTGAAAGCAGAGTAAACCTCAGGTATGGTTCCCTTATGTCCAGTCTTTCCTAAAAGATGAGATTCAGTTTCACTAATAGATTTGTGTTTATATACACAAGGGTGCATGCATAATGTCTACTAGATACATGTAAAACTTTGAGAACCCACTAATGATTGAAGATAGATGATTAATTTTTTTAAAATTCCCCTTGAATTCTGCTTAATATAAGATATAAACCTCTGCAAATCTTTTGGATCCATAATGTTCATTAGAGTAAATGATAAAGCATAATCTGAGGAGTCAGCCTTTCAAAAAATTCTCAGGTCTGTAAGGCTAAGGAGTCTGAAGGCAGAAGGAGTGTTGGGCTACACACAACAGGTTTTGTTTGTTTTAATTTGGTCTTTTGGGAGGCTTTATAACTAAGCATCCAAGTGTACTTTTCATTGTTACTTTGTTGGCTTATGCTAGATGGTCTACGTATTTTGCAAGGTGTAAAAGCCTGGCAATAGAATTTAATTTTGGAAGAGGGAGGCCTCTCAGTTTTTTGGCGGTCCCATATTACCGACTGTTTCCTCCCCCAAATGAAAGTTTTTTATTAGATCAGTAAGCTTTTTTAAAGTATCAGTCAATTAATGGGAATCATGATATTGAGAGAGTGGAATGAAGCAAGGATGACTTGCTGATAATAATTATTACATCTGTTCTGCTTAGCCAGCTGATAGTAAGGACTTCCCATTCTTATAGGTCTTTTTACTTTTTCAGGAAAGGGAATATAATTAGAGTAAAATCTCCTAATTTTTGAGGTTATAGATCCCTAAATCTTTACAGGGTACTTTTGCTGTGGGAAAAGGGCAAATTTCTTGCCATTTCACCCTCTTTTTATAATTGGGCCCACCCAGCAGATATCTGTGTTGGTATGGTATGCTATCATCATCCCATACCTTTCTGTTACTTGCAGTCCATTAGCATATCCACATACTCACCACACTCCCCATCAGTGCCCAGACCAAGCCGGGGAAGCTAGTGATCAAACCAGCGTACCAAATTTGGTGATGAATCCTGGTCACATGCCACCTGAGGCACGTTGTGTACTAAGAAGAAGCAGCGGATGTCTGCCCTGTCCATCTAAGTTTTAAAGGGATAAATGGGACTATTAGAAGCTTATTTTTTCTGGATTTTTATACATTATTTTAAACTATGATTTAAGTGTTTTTGTTAGTGTTTGAAATAAATAAATCTCTTGACCCAATCAAATACATTGTCTTAGAGTCTTAAGAGAGCGTTGACTATAGTTGTGCCTTTGTTCAAACCAAGTAAAGCACATTTATGGTCCTCTTATCATTGTGGAGCAGATAATGCTATCAGATAAATTTAAGCTACTCTGCATAGAGCAGCTTTGTTATAGGGAGTTATCTAGTACTTAGGACAACATTCACAAATGTGTCTAGCTTCTCCAAATATCAACCAGTCTTCCCTACTTGTGTGTCGTAATGATTTTGGTTTCACACGTTTCCCCAGGGAGATATTCATACTTTGCAAACAAATTAAAAATGTGATTCCCCCCCCCCCCCCAATTCACTTCCCCCCCGAACTTTTTTAGTACTGTGTAGACCCATCAGATCTCAGTGCACTGACACTATTCAACAAATAAAACTTTACCTTTAGCGGTCTAGTCTTCAAGATAGACTTCATCTCTGTAGTAAAGGTATCTTTTCTTTTGACTGATGGTAAAGTATATTTTAGACTTTTAAATTCAGAACCATAACCCAGATTATTAGTTGTTCTGTTTTATGGCCATCCATGTACATATATACAATCCTAAATCTTGAATGTTTAGGAATAAAGAAGAAAAGTAGTGTGACATTGGGGCCTGCATTCTTATTTTTAAATTAACCAAAACCTGAATTTTAGCAAGAGCAGAGGAATAAATAAATGTTTTTTGTAGAGGATATTACTAGGGTTTCTAGCTGCATGCAGATCTAATGTGCTGTCCCTTACTAAGGAACATGGTCAAAAGAGAATGCTGACTTTTTTTTAAAACAAAAGTATATCAAAACAAAGTGAAGTAAGGATAACAGTGGACAAGTTCCTGGAACATCTAATAGGTTTTATGTGTGCTGTGGACAAAGCTCCAGGAAGCCACGTGTTGGTTGTTCTCAATAAAATCCTTTTTGGCACTGAAAATATTACTCTTTGGGAAAATATTATTGCCTGCCTGCCTCCAAATTTTCTTTCACTTCTTAGCAGCCACCATCTAACTGCTCAAAGTTATCAGGACAGATGTCCTAGGAGTAAAATTCTAAAGGAGAGATTTTGCTATTTCATTCCCTTCAGGTTTATTGTAAAATCCAGGGGGTGTTAGCGACAACTGGAATTCTGCTAAAATTCTAGCAGCACTAACAGATATTTCTTACCCGATAACTCCAGGCTAGTCAACAATAACTTCAGCAGCTGAGTCATAGCTGGGCATTACCTCTTAATGTTGAACTGTAAAGTTGTAAAACCACTTGTAAATAAGATACTAAATTACTAAAATCGTTTTTAAAACGGAGCATATTCAAACTCTTTATCCTGTTCAGGTTGTTACCATTCTGCTTTCTTGTACAACAATAGATGATACATTGTGACAGAATATGAAAGTCCTAAGAGAACTAAGTCTCTACTGTGCTACCTTCCTGTTTGAGCCTCTTTAAATAGCAGGGCCCTAATGCCTCTGATCTGTGTATCCACTTACTGTTGACCTTTACTTACAAAGACTGTCTGAGCTACAAAATGCAGCTGTGCACTGACCATTTCAAAGACAACAGTGCTAAAACCAGACCCCCTGATACAGTTGCACAAAAGCTTAGGGGAAAGCCATCTAGCATGTGAATCATACATGGAATGAATAATAAAAGTAGCATGTCATCTTCTCACTGCTTTCAGAAGTTCTTAATTTAATCTTCTTCACACTTCACTGCAGAGGAGAGCAGAATAATTGGGAGCCTAGAAGCAATACCAAAGGAAGCTGAAAATGGAGGCAGAGGACTCAGTGGAAACACTCTTCTCATGTGGTTTATGTGGCCAAAATCCTTTCACATATTTATAGCCTGTTAATAGATGAGTAACTTCATTATAGTACTTGGATAAATCCTTATAAAATTGAGCGTTGATAGCCTTGTATCGAATTGTCATGTCATGAACTAGAACAATGTATATATTCAGAATACAAACCAAGAATTTTAATAATCTGAATTTTAATAAAAATGCATGTGTAAATAAAACAAATGCAAACATTAGCTTTTTTTCCAACAATTGAGAGTTAAATGTATGTATGTTGTACTTTTCCTATAGTATTACACAACTGATAGCTCTGCACATACTAAGTGTAAAAATTATTTTATTACAATGTTAAGATGGAAAAGGTTACACTAGTCAAGAAATGCAAATGTTATGCTTGCAGTGATAGTCATGGGCATGTTTTACATATGCAGTCTTTTACGTTTTCAGTAAATTGATTAAATATGAATGACAATTGGCAGCTGCTTTAAAACATTTTACCAGATGCCCCAAAAGCTACAATCTAGAGAGAAGGCCACGCTGGTCAGAAACCAACCTTACTTAGACGGGAAGTGCAAGCAGCCATAAAAATCTGCCTGCCTACCTACCTACCTATGTGTGTCTGTGTGTATGTAATTTAAATAGCATAACCGTGTGTGTGTGTGTGCGCATATAAACAAGTGGAAGAAAGTGAAAGTTGATAGAAATTAATATGAAATCGGAAGCTAGAAATTGATAAGGGAAAGTGAAAGCAAACAAGGAGAAGTCTATGGCCAGTGGAGTTGAGAGCAATGAGGGGTTTAAGTATATTAGGAACAAAAAGAATCCCAACAATGGTATTGGTCCATTACTAGGTGGAAGTGGTAGAACTGTCAGTAATAATGCAGAAAAGGCAGAAATAAATATTCGGGGGAAAAGGCAGATGTAGTCATAGCATATTATTATGATGAAACACTTTCCACTCCAAGTGTAACTCAGTAGCTGCTGATTAGCATTCTCCTAAGGCTAGATACTTTTAAATCTGAAAGTCCAGATTACTTGCATCCAAGAATTTTAAAAGCGCTGGCTGAGGATCTTGCTGGGTTTTCAGTACGTCTTAGAACACTGGGGAAGTTCCAGAGAACTGGAAGAAAGCGAATACTTTGGCAATATTTAAAAAGAGTAAAGAGCATGACATGGGTAATTTATAGTGCTATCAGGCTGACTTCAGTCCCAGACAAAAGAACAAAATAACCAATACAGCCCTTATTTAATTCTTTAGTAATTCTGTATTATTAATGCTAGTCAACATGGGTGTATGAAAAATAAATTCTATCAAACTAACTTATTTGTGTTTTTCTTTTTAATACAAGATTACAAGTTTAATTGGTAAAGGTAATTGTGTTGATGTAATATAGGCTAAACTTCTGTAAGATGTTTGACTTGGTACCGCACAACACTTTGATTAATAAACTGGAGTGATTCAAAATCAATATGGCACACACTTAATGGATTAAAAACTAGTTGGGGATAGGCCACACAATCTAATTGTAAATGGGGAATTAGTGAATGGGTATTTTATTAGTACAGTGAGCGCACTAGTCCTAATAATATTGCTGCAATGTCTATAAAGAAACAAAGTTTCCAAGGCTATACCACATACAAGTGATTTTTCAGAATGACGTGCTCCTCGTTGCTCTAAATTGTGAGAATATTTTTTTCAGCGTTCATAATTTTAAACAGTAAGTATTCTGTCAAAAGTTACTTGAATTTTTAATTTTTTTATAATCCAGAAATAAGTGCTCTAGCATCAACTTCTAAAATCTTAATCTGTGTAGAATCAGTGATTTTTATCACAGCATTTCTTATGCATTATTTACTGGTCGTTATCATATATCTGCATCAGCTTTCATGTTTCAGAGTAACAGCCGTGTTAATCTGTATTCGCAAAAAGAAAAGGAGTACTTGTGGCACCTTAGAGACTAACGAATTTATTTGAGCATAAGCTTTCACGACAGCTTATGCTCAAATAAATTCGTTAGTCTCTAAGGTGCCACAAGTACTCCTTTTCTTTTAGCTTTCATGTTTGTATTTTTGAGCAATTCTATGTGACATCAGTTGAATTTCCTTTCCTCTCTAGGCAAAACCTGACCCTTTGCTGTTTTCTGAAGGTATGTCTATGCTGCAGTAAAAGACCCACAGCATGGCCATGATTGGCCCTGGTCAGCTGACTGGGGCTTGTGGGGCTCAGGCTGCGGGGCCAAAAATTGCAGTGTAGGCATTCAGGCTTGGGCTAAAGGCCAGACTCTGAAACCCCATGATGGGGAGGTGCTCAGAGCCCAAACTCCAAGAGCCCATGTCAGTTGACCTGGGCGCTGAATACTCAGTACTGTGGGGTTTTTATTGCAGTATTAGACGTTCCCTGAGATGCTAACATGGTCTTCATCTCTACTTCTGGTAAACAAAAATATAACTTTCAGGCAAATTGGAGATTGTGTTGTCATTGTTAATTGCCTCTCTATCATCCAGTATTTTTTTCCCATTTCATTGCTCACGGTAGCTTTAAATAACTTACTAGGATATCTGTTTTCTCTTGCTAAAATTTTTTGTGGTTAAAATCATAATGATCACTATATGCCTCTTTCATAGTTTAGAACAATGAAGTGTCTGTTCCATAGGTGTCTAGTACCCAGGTACATGCCCAGAAATTTATTGTAATCTCAGTTTGATTGTGGTCCGCAATCTTGAAGATTCATGCATAGAAATAACATTGAAAATGTTTGTATTTATGTATTTCTAACCAATTCTTAGTAGCAAAGTATTAACCTACCTCTTAAGTTAATAGGCAGTCATGTTGTGCTTGATACAGATAAGATGTAGCATTTTAGTTTTCAACACTATCAAAGTTACATGATTACAAAAAATTGAATGTTTAGACTGATTTTTCATCTTGACAGACTTGGATTTGTTTTTCTTGTCTTCCATTTGATTGAAACCAAACAAAGGACTTTCTGTTTTCTGGTTCATACTTCATTTGGACAGGTAGAGGAACACATTAGCAAGGCAACCAAGTATCAGATGTGTTCGTTTTCAAAATAGGGATCCCCCCCCGGTTGTGAAAAAATAAGCCTGTATCAGGTAGGTTCAAACTATGGTATGTTTAATTTCTGTTGAGAACAGTCAGTCTTTGTCTGACATAGGTGTTTTTAATGAGACTTGCTCACTAAATGGCAAGTGACTTTCCTGTGTGTGCTATTATGGATTAGATTTTTTTGTGCTTAATTGTTAAAACTTTTAATCAAGAGTAGATCTGTTACTCTGAACACACTACTAATTTGTTGTCAAGGAGTGTTACATATTAGAGGAGCGTGGGGGAAGAAACTGGTCTAATAGCAATTTATCAGTTAACTTATTTTTCCCCTAACAGCTAATATTACTTTCATTTCAGACTAACAGCTTTATCTAAAGGGGTAGTTATTTTTGCATATTTGCATACTTATACATTTATAGTGCCTGGCATTTTGCTACCTATCTGGTACTAACTGTATGTGAGGCTGAAACACAAAGCATTCAAAAACCATAGGGGAATAAAATTCTAAAATTGTTCCCTCACCTTTTCTGAGGCATGACTTTGCTGCCATTATGGCAGAGAAATAAATACGTCTTGTGTTTCTCTGTAACAATTCCTTATGTCATATTCTAACTTGGTCCACTCATGAGCATCAGTGGTAGTGAACAGATTTTCTTCCTTTCTGCTGCTTTTGATATAGGCTATCAAAAGACCAAGGAGATCTGTGGGGTAATGGAAATGGGTGGGCACATGGTTCCATAGTAGTATTAGCAGTTAGTGGTTGAAATGTGTCTCCAGTTCTTTCATTCCTTGCTTGACTGTGTGGCATTTTCCTTGAGTATGGGTTAGAATTTAAGATGGGTCCGTAAGCTTCCAGGGGCAGACCACAGTGGTACAAACTTTGTTTGAAGATGGAGAGTTCTCACCTATTCCTGGTTAGAGTAAGAATCCCATAATAACCAGGACATAATTGTTTTTTGCCATGCCCCTGTCCACATATAGCCTGAACAAGTCCTAATGTGTGACTAGCTCTGTATATAGGCCCAGAGATTATCTGAAAGAAAATAGTTGTCATATCAGAGTAGAAATGCTTTGAGGTGGCTCTAGTACATCTGAGACCAGACATAGAAACTTGTGGCAAAGAACTCTTCATCAGTCTCTGTGGCTTTCATGTGTGAAATCCAACAAATCTGTCATCTCCACCCCTGATGTCTTGTTCATTATCTTTATCGGTAGGTCTCAAACTGGCTTCCGGACTGCTGGATACCCATAGGCTACTTATTGGTGATGTGAGTGCCTTGATGGGTCACATGGTGCTGGTTTCCAAATTGCCCAGAAAGATAAAAGCACATTACTTCTTCCAAGTATAATTTTGCAGATAAGCAATTGCTGTAATTTCCACATGAATGCTAAGGAATTGGAAATGGAATGTGTGATGTGACTGGTAATAGGAGGAGACATCCACCATAACTCTCTCTTAAGGTGGAGCCCACACTAAAGTTTTAGAACCTCTGATCTGTGTGAAACCATTGGAGGATATCCTGGGGTAGCATAAACTGCAACTGCCAAGCATTACGTGAGTGACAGCCAACTCTATACTTATTTATCCTCAAGCAGTAATGGCATCCTGTCCCCACTAGCGCTTTACAACTGATCCAAGGTATGAGGGTGATTACAGTTCCTGGTGAGGGAAGTATTTTAAAGTACTCACCATGTCTAGAATATTACTCTTCACTGAGTGTTTGCTCCCCAATTATCAAGAGAATCTGCAGTCTTGGAGTTCTTCAGGAGTCCTCACTACTCTTAATCTCTGGCTGTCTAAAAACATCTATTTCCATATATGGCTGGCCAGAAGACTCTCCCATAGCCCATCATATTGTGTTTGTATTATTATGATCAAATCAGTTCTAGGATTTATTGAAATTCATAATATCTATGGATAAAGCTTCTGAGCCTGAAAAAGCTAATGTTCAATCAGAACGCAGCAGCTTTCCAGTGTGTGAGGCAGAAAAGCAAAGCATTCAAAAACCAGATAGGGGAATATTCTACTCAGCAACACAGGCTGAGAGCACCTCACCCCAGTGCTCTGCTCTGTGCATTGGCTCCTCAAGGAATATAGAAACATAATCAAGGGCTTGGTTCTGATATTCAGAGCTTTCCAAGGTGATTATTTGGAAAACTGCCTCCAACTCTATGACCACCCATGAAGTTGTGTTCTTCTATCAACACAAGGATAAAATCATTTTGATCTAGTGTTGCTCAAACTAATAAGGTATAGATGAATAAAGTTAAATGAAATTTTTCCAGTGAATGGGAGAGAAGACGGGATGTAAAATTATTTTTAAAAAAAGTATTGCGGTAGATAATTTATTCAGAAAGTAAATGGAGAAAAATGAGGGTTTTATGTATTATTGTGTCTCAGAATTTTAATTATTTGGCATACCACAGTATTGGAAGTACATTTTTGAATCTCTAAGGAGAAACTGGAAAGGGAACCTTTGCTCTTTTCCCAGCACTGAGACTTTTTAAATAACCCTGTCAGTGTTCAGGACAACTGCATCTGTCCTTCCCCTCTATAGTCCTGCAAGGGCACCCATTCAAGGATCCTGGCTCCTCAGCCCTCACTTCTTTTGGGGTGAGACTTGTCTCTTTCCCTCCTGAGTGGGGGCTTTTCGAGGTTGCACTATACTCTCCCTATATTATGAGTTTCCCAGTAAGCCAGACTGCCTCAACAGGCCTTTACACTGGACACATCTCCCCCCTAGAAAAGTTACCAGGGTGACCAGATAGAAAGTGTGAAAAGTTGGGGTGGCAATTAGGCATCTATATAAGGAAAAGCCTCGAATATCGGGACTGTCCCTATAAAATCGGGACATCTGGTAACCCTAGAAGTCACATACAATTCCACAGTAATACATGGAAATTTGCATTTATTGTACAATAGACTCCAAATCTATTTAAACTTAATTCTGTAACCTCTTCCAAAAATAACAATAGCATTTTCCTTTTTTTTTTTTTAAAAATCACATACTAAAGGTCCATCTCCACCAGTTTAAGCATCTGCTATGCTTATAGATATGCTCAGGCACACACAGAATTGCTGATATGTCACAGGTCTTTACAGTATAGTTACAAGTGCTCCTTTTTGGAATAAATCTTGTAGTGCCTCTTCCTGCATGAATTCATTGCATACTAGTGTGAAGGGGAGCTTACAGTTGCCCCTCACTGTAATTATATTGTTTTCAACATGCTATCACTCTTCCCTTTAATAAAAGTTTTAAATAACATTTGCAAAGATGTGATCAAATTGCAATATTTGTCTATTGTGACAGGGTCGGGCCAGATGGCTAGAGGAGAGTAATAGAAGGCAGATCTATTAGCCCCAGGCTAAGTAGGTCCCTTTTCCCTGGGTAAGGTAACAGGGAAGGTTCCAGAACAATCAGGAACCTTCTGGAGACAATTAAGACAGGCTGATTAGAACACCTGTCTAGAACACAACAAGAAGCTGCTAGAATCAATTAAGGCAGGCTAATCAGGGCACCTGGGTTTTAAAAAGGAGCCACTTCAGTTTCTGGTGTGCGTGTGAGGAGCTGGGAGCAAGAGGCACTAGGAGCTGAGAGTGAGAACGCGGACTGTTGGAGGACTGAGGTGTACAAGGATTATCAAACACAAGGAGGAAAGTCCTATGGTGAGGATAAAGGTGTTGGGAGGAGGCCATGGGGAAGTAGCCCAGGGAGTTGTAGCTGTCGCACAACTGTTCTAGGAGGCACTCTAGACAGCTGCATTCCACAGGGCCCTGGGCTGGAACCCGGAGTAGAGGGTGGGCACTGGTTTCCCCCAAATCCTCCCAACTCCTGATTAGACACAGGAGGAGTCGACCTGGACTGTGAATTCAGAGAAACGGCCAAGCTGAGGGCTGCCGTGAAACTCCAAGGCGAGCAAATCCCCCAAAAAGCGCACGACCCACCAAGGTAGAGCAGCAACTTTGTCACACTATATAATTGGAATGTTCCCACTACTTTGTTGTGTTACTTATTAGAAAACCATCTGAACCATATTTTTAAAATTAAGATCCTGGAGTGTGTCGGTACCAGAAGTCCAGTAAAATACCACAAACCAAAGGATAATTTATATTCTGTCATGACAAATATCAGTCTCTGACACTTGTTTTAAAACTTGAATAAAAGGTATTTAAATCTGTATACATATCCTTTGTAATTAAGATAGAGCTTTCCCTTTCTTAAATGCCAGTAAAAAAGGAAATAAGTGTGGCATTTATTTTATAACTTCTTTTAATCCACAATGTTAGAGATGTCTAGTTAAACAGATGTCTTAATTTTTTTTATTTTAGCCTATCTCCTGTGAGGCTTCTGCATTAAACTGCACTGTTATACACATTTCTGTTCAATCCCTGCCACAGTCACAGGTGGTTTTCGAACCACAGATCCATGCACAAACATGGAGTTTTAATATTACCCACTGCTAGCCAGAAGATTGCAATGAATTCATTATGCACATCCCAATTGAAAACTTTATTCATACATCACATGAATTCTACTTAAAATATATAAATATACTTTCAGTGTGCTATGCTAAGCAGAGCATTGTGTTGCCACTTATCTGCATTTTGACAAAGATGAAACAAACCTTTGATGGCTCTCTAATTACTTGAAATTATGTCAGACGCCTTGTCTATTGCCAGGTAATAGTCTTGAAATCTATCTTTGAATTAATGATCTGAACAGGAAGAAATTATATATAAATTGTTTAGTGGTATCTACGTGTGCATCTTCTATTGACTAATCAACAAAATGAGTAACTTGCTTGATTTTAAAGAAATAGAAGTTAGGACATTGTGGACAAGTCTTTGCTTGACAGAGGAGAACAGGACTCTGAATGACTCTATGAACTTGATAAAAGAATTTTTATCCAAAGTAAAATAAATATGTATACTTATTAAGTTTTTACTTTGACTCTATTGCCAATCTTCCTTACGTGCCTGAAGGTTGGCAACAGTCTGAATTGAGATCATTAGATAGATAGAAAACAACTCATGAGAGGGGAGGCTCTGTCCACTAATTACTCTGACTTCTCCTTTTTATTTATTTATTTTTATTTTGGTGAAGATGGGTAGAAGGATTAAATAGGCTTCCTACACATATTACTCCTGGGGACATTCTGTGCCTAAAAATTCTGCACCAAAAATTCTGCACACAATATATTAAAATCCTTCAAATTTGATTTGTCAAAATAACACTAAATAATCATGCGAGTTTCAATTATTTTGGTAATTTATTTCAAAATACCTGTCAGCAAGTATGTAACAATACAGACACGCACAAAAATTCCCCCAGGAGCAGAGAGTTAAAGAAACCCTATGACAACCTAATTCTTGTTTCTCTGCCCTCTTCTCTCCCTTGCCCCCAAAGCCCAGCCGGTGGGGGGGGGGGGAGAGGGGTCAGACACCCACAACCCCTCCCCCCAGAGCCCAGCCATGGGGTCCACTTGGCCCAGATACACCTCCAGAGCCCAGCCATGCGCCTCCCCTCCCCCCAGCAGGCACACTCGGCGCTCAGATTTCTGAAGATTATCAGATGCGGCTAGGAGAGTCAATAAGTTTGGCCACCCCTGCCCAATTGCATTCAGTTACCACAGTAAGGAGTCTGGTCTAAGAACCTGAATACAATGAAATTTAGTAGGATTCAGTAGTAAAAATATAACGTAAAATTATGGTAGGCATTTTCTGACTTGAATTTATTTCAGCCCTTTGACTATATGCACGCGCAGTTTGTTTGCACAGAACTGTACAGACAAGCTATGTAAGTTGCACTCCCCAAATATTTAAAAATCATGTGGTTGACAGAATCATTTGACTTAACAGAGAACACACCACTGAGATGAATGGGGGGCAGTTTACATTTGAGTTGTTTGTGCTTGGTTCATACTTAAAAAGGTTTTTTTCCCCCCACAGATATAAGGGCAAGAAACTTTTTTTTTAATGACATCTTGCATTTCACAGAATCTGAATCATTAATGTGGGATGGGGTGGATGTCTCAAGCAGGCCACATGTTTAGCACCTCTAAGTCTTCTCAATTTTTGTCTTTACACCTTTTATTGTGTATCAGTTTTGTAGTAATTTAAAGCACATAAAACTTAATTTATACAAAAATGTATACTTGATATAGACTGTAAACTCTCACTTTCTCAAAGTACAGAAGCTCATTCAACAATAATTCTAGATTTGATTTGTTTGGTTCTCTAGTTTTACTGGTCATTGCTACCACGCACCTTTGGGCTTTCCCATTATAATACTGTAGTAGTTTCAGATCAGGTATTTATAGATTGTTCTCCCTGAAATTGAATAGGTAAATGTTCCTCATTAATATTTATGGAGTTTGCAAGTTTACTGTCAGATGAAGTGTTTTATTCTTGCCCATGATTGAAATGTTAAAACTTTTAATACGTAGAAAAACTTAATAATGAAATGTTGAATTATAAGGCATGCTATCATGACAGTAATATGGAAAACTGTTTTACATTGTATATATCCAAGCTGAAGATGGACCATGCAAGTTGTTATTCTTTTCTGTTGTCATGTTATCCTCTTTACCTGCACTTCCGTTATATTTCAGTAGTGTGGATGTATTTAAATTTTAATGTTTCTGAGTAAAACTCTAGCACAAGTTTACTTTTAAATGCGATAAAGGGCAAAAATGTTGAAAGGATCAGACTGAGAATTAAACTCCCACAATTAGGAAAGCCACAAGATGGCATCAAATTGTCAATTCTGTCCCTTGCTGCTAAAACTGTTCTCTTCAAAAGGTCAGAAAACAGTGCAATCAGTTTGTGGATTTTCATATAGAAACCATTTGGGTACCGGATGAGCAGTGATATAAGGCGTACAAATTTTGAAAGCTTCGCTCACTGCTGTAATTCATTACTTAAATAGCAGCAATAAGCAATCTCTTTTTAAATAATCAGCCCCCACCCAAGTTGCACTACATTAGAGTGTAAGCTAACTTGTATGCTCAAAAGATTCCTCCAAGGAAAAATAAAACATGCTTCTTGGGAAAAGGTTGTACAACACAGTGTATATCTGTCCTATAATCTTAAGGGTATTTTACCAAATTGTAGTAATGATTTATGTTATGGCAATACCAGACATAAAGAAAATTACTTTGTCAATTCACCAGTCAACTGAGATAATTCAAACTATGAATGTTAATGCTCCTTCAGACTTCAGAAATAGTCAGTATTTAAGTGTACAGTGGGACCTGACTAAAGACAGGGAATTCCATTGACAGTTTCTGAATTTTGCAAATTAATTCAACAAAAAAAGCAAGAATAATTCATCACAAAATATTTAATTCACTTATGACAATTTTAGGTTAAGGAATATGAGGAAAAACTAGTATACTTCATAAAATTAATAGCCTTAGTTAATATGACTAGAGTTGGTTAAATCTGTGACAGCTGGGAAACTCCCTGTTGCTTTTGTGAGGATAAGTAAGGTAACGTAACGTTTTAGTCACAGGTATTTTTAGTAAAAGTCATGGACAGATCACAGGCAGTAAACAAAAATTCATGGCCCATGACCTTTCCATGACTTGTACTATATACCCCTGACTAAAACTTGGGTGCTCTGGGGCAGGAGGCAGCCAAGGGGCACCACGGGTGCTCTGGGGGGAGGAGGAGGGCGGTGGCTCAGGGGCTGGCAGGTGCTCTGGGGTGGGAGTAGGTGCTGGCAGGCTCCCTGCCTGGCTCTGCGTGGCTCCCGGAAGCAGCTGGCATGTCCCTGCAGCCCTGAGGCGGAGGTGCCCGAGCACCCGCTCTGCACCTCCCATTGGCCAGGAATCACATCCAATGGGAACTGTGGGGGCGGTGCTTGCAGGCAGAGGCAGTGCTCAGAGCCTCCTGGCTTACCATGCCTCCATCTAGGAGACGAGGGAAGGACACGTCGCCGCTTCCGGGGAACCCCTGGAGATAAGTGCTGCCCCGAGCCCTCCCCCCTTCAGCGCCCCAACCCCAAGCCCCCTCCCACACCCAAACTCCTGCTGCTTCTGGGGACGGGGGTGCGGTGGCCCGAGACTGCCCCTGGTGGCCACTGCAGAAGTCACAGAGGTCTTGGAAAGTCACAGAATCTGTGACTTCCGTGACAAACTTGCAGCCTAAATGATAAGCTGTGATGTTGTACTGCAAAATATTCCCCAAATACGATTATTTTTCAGAATTTCTAGCTACTCAGTATATTGGCTAGTATTAAAGTAAGTCAGATTGGGGCCACATTGTGCTGAGTGCTGTACAGATGCATAGTAAGAGACTGTCTAAAGAACTTGCTATCTCTATTAAAATAAGATGCAGCAAGTCAGTGTAACTATCAGAGGAAGACAAGATAGAGTTACATTGACAGGAAGGTGTAGTTGTGTGTACAGGTTTCATGCACAATTTATAGGTTCGATGGTTTTTAAAGATAGAAATAATAGCTTTATGCATAGCTAGACTTAAGTCTCTGTCCCTTGCTGCTAAAATAGTTTTCTTCAAAAGGTAGAAAACAGTGCAGTCAGATTGTGGATTTTCATATAGAAACCAGATGAGCAGCGATATAATGTATGCAAATTTTGAAAGTTTCACTCACTAGCTGACATCTAGTTCCAGAATCTTACTGTGAAAATGGAATGTACCATATGATGATTGATGAGAGACTGGTTGTGGTTTAGGAAGTTTTAAAGCCAAAATAGAAAAATATCTGAAAAAAGCAAGAGCTGACTAGAACATAACAAAAAACTTAATTTCAAGGACATGTCAGAATATCAGAAGTATTTATTTGGACTGTATTAGTCCAAATAAAAAGGCCATTTTGATATAATTCAAGAACTCTGTTGTAATCAGGCTTGGTAAAAACAGAAGACAGGGAACTGTCAATTAATGAACCAAAATTGATGAGTCGGATATTAGGCCTAATTGGTGGAGGGAATAATGAGTGGATGGGCTATTCTACTCATCACACCCTTTGTGTGTCCTTAAAGAAAGAGACTGGGGCGGGGGAGATACAGAAGAAAAGATTGAGGCTACTGAAGCAAATTTCACCATCATGGCTGCTATCTGAGGCCGCTGTTCCTTTTTGGTCCTAATCCTAAGAGATGTCCTGACCAGACTGGGCCGGAAAGAGGGACACAGATAATACTGCCACCTCTACCAGCTCCAGCTAAATTCCATACACCATCTGGCATGAAACAGTTTCAAATTTTAACAGCAACAGCTCCAGTTCATCTAAACTAACTACTTCTCTTTTCCCAAAAAGGACAGTTGTTGCCATCTTTGATACCACTAAGAGGCTCTCAAACAAAGGTTTTTTCCTTCTAAAACGCTCTCCAGCTAAAGGGGGAAAGAAATGTTAAAATGAAAGCCTTACTTAACACTTAACTGTTTCTCCATCTTTTCTGTACCTTTAATAAAAGTTTAAAAGGATTTCAATGTGTGTTTGCCGTGGTTCTAAGCAGGTTGAGGTCTCTGTATATCAAACTCTGAACCTTGTTTAACACAGTTTAATGTTGGACATTGACTGGGTAATGTTAACACCTTTGGCCCATTTATTACATCTAAATTTATACAACAGTACCCATTGTCCATTCACCAGAGGCTTTGTTATGTAGTTGAAGTTTGTGAGAAATATGCTTTAAGATTAAAGTTCTCTTGATGCATATTTTGAGTTGTTGAGTCTGATACTACAGGAGCAAGGAGTATTGAAATGGAATTAATGACTCTTTACTGAAAACACATACATTGGGTGCTGTTATTGCGTGACTGAATATGTAATAATAAATGAGGTTGATACTCATACCTAAAAGCGAAATGGTAGTTACCTGGGAACAGGAAAACAGACAATGAAAGCTGATTAAGTCGTGAGTTGGCAAAATACAATGTTGCAAGGTAAATTAGGAAGACTAAACTAACTTGTTTGTGATTAAAATATTGTGTAAGAAGCCTGTCTAAGGAAGATTTGTGTTTTTAAAATTACAGGGTTTTGTGACTAATTACTGAATTTGTTTATGAATATTCATGATCTTCTCTTTACCAATCTGACAATTTATGCATAAGAATTAGGTATGTCATCCTTTGAGCAAAAACGTTCCATGATATTCAGAAACTTCTATGAGGCAATGAGGGTCATTCGTTCAATAGGTGTGATCATTGCTACTTCTTGTGATGCTTACTATATCAACTAAATTTTCCAAGTTAGTGCCTCTCCCCTCCCCCGGAAAACTGTAGTATTACGGTATGTATCTGTAGTGATTGTTGACATCTAAACTGAACTCCAGCCAATGAACATTAGAATCTTTACCTTTACTTGCAAACAACAACTGAAATGTGCGCGGTCCTGCCCCTTTCCCTGTTTGTGGTGAGTTTCCCCGCCTGTCACGCGGGAGACTGGGATTCGATTCCCCGACGGAGAGCGCAATACCTTTGTGGGGGAGGGATAGCTCAGTGGTTTGAGCATTGGCCTGCTAAACCCAGGGTTGTGAGTTCAATCCTTGAGGGGGCCATTTAGGGATCTGGGGCAAAAATTGGGGATTGGTCCTGCTTTGAGCTGGGGGTTGGACTAGATGACCTCCTGAGGTCCCTTCCAACCCTGATATTCTATTATTCTATTCTATTTATTCTCTACTTAAAATCAGCAACTTTTCTTTTTCAGGGCAGCAAAATTATCATGCGTATGACTTTTGTGCCAGTATGTATTTTTCTCCAACTTGATGATACATTTGTCTCATTGCAGGAAATTTTAAAAAAGTAGCGCTGAAATCTCGTACTCGTTAAACAGATATTAATAATTGTTCCTCCTACTACATGCTTTGCATAGTTTTTAATGTGAGGGTCAGAAAGATTAAATCATCAGTAATCTTAAAGGAAAAGAGGTGGAATGAAGCAATTTTGAAGTAAGATGTCTTTTATAGGAGTAGGGGAGCAGCTGTGTTAGTCTGTATCTGCAAAAAGAAAAGGTGCCACAAGTACTCCTTTTCTTTTTATAGGAGTATGTATCAGTTGTCAACAATTCATTAGCTGTTTTTACTGAAAAGTTGGAATGCTTGGTGTGGTGGATCTTTGTAAGCTGTCTAAAGTAAATTTCATCCACTGTCTTCCTGTCGTTGATCCCATACTCTGAGGAGAGTCTCAGTTGCTTCTTGTTCAGTCTTATTCCTTCATTGTTTTGAATAATAGACAATTTCACAAAATGTTCTTGGCTTTTTCTGTTACTCGATGGGAAAAGTGCTTCTTTTCCTCTCCTAGCCATGTATTTTTGTACTACTTCATGCATGAATCTTCAGCTTGCTGATGGCTTTTTGAATCGTGGTTGAACTCCTCTTTGTGCTTCTCTTCTCTCCTTCATTACAATCCTTACTTTGACCTTAATTCTTTATTCTTCATTTCTCTGAAGAGTCCAGATATTTTTTCTGTCCCAGATGCTGGTCACCTTTGTATATTATCCATTCATTTAAATAGAATTGTTGAAATTATTTGCTACAGCACAACTAATCAGATATCTTGACACTTCACAGTTTTAAATGCTTCCATTTGCTAGTTATTTGGTGCTGTTTATATTTTTCCTTTGACTTCAGGTGTGAATCACTGATCATTGGTTTGCTCTACAATAAAGATGAAAAATCAGGGAAAAACATATGCCCCTTGGAAATCATAATATCCTCAGGATAGTTTTGTATACATGTTATTCTGGCATTGTATGTATATTCTATTGAAGAAAAAAACCACACGTACATATAAACTACAAAAAATGTATTACAGAACAAAAGTTTGCCATTATAATTCATAATGCCAAGATCACAAAACTAAGATAATCAGATGTACAATTCTTCTTAGTGCCAATTTCTGTGTGCTACCCATCAGAAAACAGATGCTATGAGACAGCATGCTGTTCAGAACAACAGTTTATCATAAAAATTCTTTTTTAGCCTTTGAAGAAGGTGCGTAATGTTCTACAGTAAATATGAATTAGCTGTGTCCTTTCAAAATGTGCCATATGGTTTTAACATTAAGTACAAGTGATTTATCCAGGGTAGCTTGGAGAGGGATTTTTAGGAGCTGGCCTTGTGCTAGTTCTCAGCACTGCCTTGCAAGCCTGACTGTTAGATTCCTAATCTCCCTTCTCCACCCTGTATAGCTGGCAGGTGCTGTTATTGCTCTCAGGCCTTGGGATTGAGTGTGCCCTCTCTCTAGTGACTCCTATGACTGATTTAAGGAGTGGGTTTATTGAAGAGTTCCATCCTGTCTAACCTAGCTAGAAGTATGACAACTACAGCATAATGTTTGTGTAGTGGGGATTTGCTCAGGGCTCGTAGAACACGGTGTGAAATTGGGATGTCAGAGAATGGAGCTGTGTGGTTAGCAATGCTTCATTGCCTCCTTAACCAATGCTAATACTAGAAGAGTATTTGTTGGGCTTTTTTCACTTAACTACTCTGCTGATGTAGCAACACAGGGGAGACATTTCTCCCCTCGGACGTTTTCTCCCATCTCTCACTGACTTTAATATCCAACCACAATGCATAAAAACATGTCTCGTCCCTTGAAAATGCCAGCCAAAGGAAGTTAGGTAACCAAATCTCACTGAATGGGAATTGGGAGTCTAACTCCCTTTCCCTCCTTTTCCATTAGCTGGAAGCTTCTGCTAAAATGACTAGCAGTGAACATAGTTGGCAATGTTAGTATTTGTTAGGCTTCAGAGTTAACACACATTTGAGATGAATGGGAGTAGTTTACTACACTTAGTTCCTTTTTTTTCCTGTATATTTGTCTGGAAGTACTCAAGTTGTTAAGCATATCGCAGGGACAAAGAATGTAGTATGCCTTGCCCAGTCCTGTGGGTGGAAGTCTAGTGATTTTCCTCAAAAACTTAGTCACAAAATGCTGAAACTCTGCTCTCATGGTAGAATGTGTCTGGAGGTTTGCAGACTTCTTCTTCAACTTGGCATGTCACATCTGCATTCCTGTACTCTTTCCTCTCCCACCTTGCACTACTTCTATTGCCATGTTTTAGCGGGTGGGTCATAAGAGCTGTGTGTTCTTGTGCACAAACAGATGACTTTTCCAGGTTGGTTAGCTGGTATTTTAACGTTTTCCCATTAATAATTAAATTAATTTATTATATTAATATGATAGGGGGAAACAAGGCAACGATTTGAGGAAGGGCTATGTGGTATAAATATGACTGACTTTACTCTCTGAAAATCAAACAGTATGGACTTCTGTACAAAGTCTGAGAGAGAATAGTGCTCAGGTATGATCAAAAACTCTGTTTAAAACTGAGTAGCTATGGCTTTATCTGTGTTTGTGAGCTTTTGTCTTTATCTGTGGGTGCTTGCTATGATTCTCCCCCCACACCCCCATCCATGTGTTCCAGGAAATTTACTAATTTGGGATTTTTTTCCCATTAAGTTTATGGGAGGCAATATGAAGGGTGTTATTCAAAATATACAATTAAAACCCCTTTGTGGCAACATTGACTTTCCTGTAAAATGGACTGGGGAAATCTTCTTCTCACTTTCTCAGGAAACAAAAGAGGGGTGTTGAGTCTCACATTCCAGCTGTTCTTTAGTTGCAAGGGATCTCTCTAAGGTAGCCATCCTTTGCTCTTGCCAGCTTGGCTTGCTGCTTTGCCCTTAGAGTGCAATGCTTGGACTTGTATCAATTTCTGTGAAGTTGACTAGTTACTCTGAAAGGACAGTAGCAAAAAATAGCTTGTCCAGAGCAGAGATGCAGCATGTCTTGCAAAAATTATTTTTAAAGTTAATGTAGCAGCCAGCATAGACCATGGTATTTTAACCAACCGAAAACAGCACAAAGAAATTCAGCATTAATCCTTTTCTTCTAAGAAGGAAGTTAAATCCTTGCATCAAGATCAGCAGCAGAGAAGTTGCTTTAGAAGTTGGAGAAGCTGACTGTATACTAAGATGAGTCCAACCCATATGTAATTAATCAGGCATTTTCTTTTGAACTTCAGTGGAGAGATGTCTGACTGAATTTGAGCCTTTTAGAAAGTTGACAACTGATGCATCCTTGTGCTCATATCACACAGTTTTGTAGATCAAGATTGGGGTTTAACTTCCATTGGAGAAACGTTAAGATTTAGAGGGTTTGTGTGACTTTAAAAGTGTCATTGATCTTGTAGCTCCTTCAGTCTCAGTCTACTGATGAATTTTCTTAGTTACAGAGCACAGTGTTACTTGTTTACATATCCATGTGGGAATCATGTGATGACGTCCCTTTCATACAGCTCTTTTGAAAATCATTCCCCATGTAGGGTTGCTGAGCACTTCATAACAATGGTATTTTGCAGTTCAGTGTTTGGAATGTCTCAGTGATTTCCAGATCAAGTGTATGCTCAGTTTACATATCAAAAAATGTTTATTCAGTCAGATCTGTAAACTTAAGCTAGTCCTTTTTGCATTTGTGCATTATCTAAGGATTTTATATCCAATATCTGTTCACAGGAATGAGAACAGAATTTGTCCTTCCATTTGAAGCAACTCTGTTGATTCAGAGCCAATTACAATTGGCTCACTCTTGGCTAATGTGTTGGCTCTGCAGAGCGAACAGGAGTAAAGAGTGGCGGTACAGATTTGTTTTTCTATGTTAAAGTAAACAGATAAGACAGGGAAGACACATGCTCAGATGCATTGAGCAAGAAGGTACAGTTTTTATATACGGACTTTTCGGAACAGAAATGCCTTTCAAAATCCTGGCCATAACATTCCAGTCCAGAGCATCTCATGAGTAGATTTAGAGAATAATACCAGTTTTGGTTTTTGATGTGGACAGTCATCCACTTTCATTCACATATTATATCTTGTCCAAGTGATCATATGTAAAAGGAGAAGCACTGTTTCCTAGTGGATAGAGCAGTGCCCTGCACTGGGACTCAGGAGACCTGGGTTCTATTTCTGGCTCTGCTTCTAGACCAAGGTTTTCCAGCTGTCAAGTTTCCTTCCCCACTCTGAACTCTAGGGTACAGATGTGGGAACCTGCATGAAAACCCCCTAAGCTTATTTTTACCAGCTTAGGTTAAAACTTCCCCAAGGTACAAACCATTTTACCTTTTGCCCTTGGACTTTATTGCTGCCACCACCAAGCGTCTAACAAATATATAACTGGGAAAGAGCCCGCTTGGAAACGTCTTTCCCCCCAAAATCCTCCCCAAACCCTACACCCCCTTTCCTGGGGAAGGCTTGTTAAAAATTTGCATACGTGAACACAGACCCAAACCCTTGGATCTTAAGAACAATGAAAAAGCAATCGGGTTCTTAAAAGAAGAATTTTAATAGAAGAAAAAAAAAGTAAACACCTCTGTAAAATCAGGATGGTAAATACATTACAGGGTAATCAGATTCAAAAGACAGAGAATCCCTCTAGGCAAAACCTTAAGATACAAAAAGACACAAAACCAGGAATATACATTCCATTCAGCACAGCTTATTTTATCAGCCATTGAAACAAAACAGAATCTAACGCATATCCAGCTAGATTACTTACTAAGTTCTAAGACTCCATTCCTTTCCTGTTCCCTGCAAAAGCATCACACAGATAGAAAGAACCTTTGTTTCTCTCGCTGCCCCTCCAGCTTTGAAAGTATCTTGTCTCCTCATTTGTCATTTTGGTCAGGTGCCAGCGAGGTTATCCTAGCTTCTTAACCCTTTACAGGTGAAAGAGTTTTTCCTCTGGCCAGGAGGGATTTTAAAGGTGTTTACCCTTCCCTTTATATTTGACACCAGCAGACAAGTCACTTCACCTCTCCGCTTCAGTTGCCCTATCTAATGACACTGACCTCCCTTGGATAGACCATTAACGTGCAAAGAGGCTTTATTTTTAATTTTCAGACTTTTTAAGTCCAAAACAGTGGTTGAGAAGAGTTTTCTGCATATTTAGTTGTTGGTAGAATGTTATGTCCTAAACATCATTAAAAAGCTGTTTTACATTTAACTAAAAGGAAATCTGAAGAAGAGAAAAGCCATTCATGTAAATGTTAACTCTTCTTTTTTTTTTCTTTTTAAAGGAAGGTGCTTCTGCCAGGAAAACTCAAACCCCAGCAGCACAGCCTGTGCCAAGACCAGGTAAACAGAATTACTTTATTTGTGTATTATCTAGAATGAAAGCATTTTGAGTTAGGACAAGATTGTAGCTAAAATCCTTATACATTTTGTTAAGATATGTATTGGAAATATATAGCCACTGTGTATTAATTAACATATTATCGTTGCAGTGGTCCAAGGTCTGGGATTAGCTATGCTCACCCTGAACTAGTACAGAAATAGCACTGCTAGGTTGATGGACTAGTGGCAGTTTTACAGTCTGACTTCTTGTGAACTACCATAGCTAGAATCAAATACCATATACTCTTGGAATGCTTTGAAATCCAACTTTGGCACACCATAAAACTTTTATTTCTAGACCTAGCAATTCAGGAGCTACTGGTGCCCAAAACGTAAGGTATTTGTGTGGGGTGGGGGTGGTATTTTGAGTTGAATTCAACAGCTGATTTCTTATGAACCACTGAAGCAAAAAACCCCTATGCTTTATACTGTCTGAAAATATTTAATACCAGCATTGAAATGGTGTGTAGTATTAAATTTCTATTCTGTAGTTCTTGAGACTGGCAGCTAAAATGTTGAAATCAAGCAGTCATTCTATTTACCACTACTTCCATGACAAAGTTTCAATATGACTACACCTGTTAGAGCTAGGAAAAATCTGGTAACTGGTACAAATGCGTTCAGTGACAGTATAGTTCTTCCAAGCACTTTCTTGGCCCAGTGATAAGGGTGGGCAGAAATGCCATCCTGGCATGATTTATTTCTTAGTCATGCATTGGGCACTCCTATTAATTTTCAAGAACCGTTCCACAAATTCCCTTTCTTGTTGTTCACTAAGCATCCAAAAATGTGATAGGTGCTATCCAGATATTATTAGTATTAGTAGAATTAGTGTTACGGTAGTTCTTGGAACCCCAGCTAAGAATACCTTTGAATACCTTACAATATTGGTGGCTTACATGCTAAGACAGCTTTTGTATTTTGGGAGACCAGAGGAATTGATGGGAGAGGAGTAAGAGCACAGGAAAATGTGAGAGTGGGAGACAGTGGGTTTGAGAGAAAAATCAGGGATATGAGGGGGATGAAAGGGACAGATTCAGGGAGTGGAGGTATAGTGGAAGGGTGTTGACTAAAATCGAAAACTGGTGTAGTGGGGCAGGAGCAAAAACTCTTACTAGAATTGTGGACCACAAAATCCCCCCCCTCCCCCCCCCCAAAAATCATTACTGATGGGATCATAACACACAACATATTGTGCATCAAAATCATAGAATCATAAAAATGTAGGGCTGGAAGGGACCTTGAAAGATCATCTAGAACATCTCCCCATTTTGAGGCAAGATTAAGTATATCTAGAAGCCATTTAACAATCCCAACCCAAACAGTACAGTGTCTCAGACTAATATTGGCCCCCACTATACTGAAACCCATACTACTCCTGGAGGAATTCTGCGCCTCTGCGCAATGCAGAATTTTGTAGAAATTAACGAGCGTGCAGAATTTCCTTTCCCCAACAGAAATGGGCTGCAGTGCTGCTAGCCACCGCTAGGGGTCCTGGCAGAGCCCAGCTCACACATAGAAGACACTGCTCAGGGGAGGAGGAGGGAGCTAGAGGGTTCCTGGCAGCTGTAGTTCCCAGCATGCCCTGAGGGAAGGAGGGGGCAGTGTGCAGGAAACTTCATGCAACCCTGGGACCAAGCATCAGGATGTTTCTCCCTCTGGATCCTTGGACTTGGGTGGGGGCTGAGCGGGTCCCATGGTGGAGGTTTGGGGGCTGGTGGGGGGTAGCTGGGCTCTGGTGAGGGGAAAGGGGCAGGGAAACAGGAACTGCGTTGTCATAGGGGTTTCCTTAACTCTCTGCTCCTGGGGGAATCAGACATACTTGACATGTATCTTGAAATACATTACCAAAATAATTGAAACTGGTATGATTATGTAGTAGTATTTTGACAAATAACATTTGCAGAATTTTAAAATATTGTGCACAGAATTTTTAATTGTTTTGGTGCAGAATGCCCCCAGGAACACCAGACTTATTTTCTCTTCTCCCCTTTAATTTTGTAATCTGTGATATTCCCTAGTGCCTTAGCATAATGTGGTAGTCATTGATTTGCTCATGTTAAGTACACACATTGAGAAAAGTGGACTGTTACAACTGGTAAATTTTGAAAGATTGGGGGAAATTTGTTTACAGGACTTGGTCAGGTGTAGATACTGTGAAGATGTTTGCCAAGGCCATATTGTTTTGGGAAGTGTTATGCAAGAATTTTTTTTCATAGCTTTGTCAAATTTAGTGATGCTCTTTTAAGCTTTTCACAAAGCAGTAAATAGTGGTGTTGCTAAAGCAAAATGTAAAACTACTGCTTTGTGTGGCCTGGGTAGATCACCAGATGTGGATATATACCTTGTTAATTCCTTGGGATCTTTTTAGTGAAAGTAATGCTTAAAGATTTGCTTTTGTAAAATAGTTTTGCCATGAAAGTCTATTAAGTATTGAATACTATTCTAAATTGTTTTTAGATTGTGCTGTGTTATTGTGATTCCTTTTGTTCTTTTTTTATCTTCCCAGTTGTTTCAGTGCTAGAAAGGTCACCCTGTCTGTCATATTTATCTGACTAGGGCTGTTGAGAATATGAATGTATTTGGAACTGACAAACAAGGATATGAAAAGGGTAGAAATAGCAAGAGCAGAAATGCAAATGGATAAACCACTGTCATCAACATGGCCACAGTGCTAGATGAAATTTCACACGTGTTAAATGGCAGACCTGTTTATTTGTATATTAAAAAAGGTTATGTTGGTGTTGCCCCCTAGTTAGCCTTCTGTATATTGTAAGGTGCAAAGAGAATTAAGAACAGAGGTATTAAGGACCTGGAGCAAGTATGTCTCTTGGATTTCTGCTCCAAAATGGATTCATATCATACCCATTCTGGGACACTTTGTTTCCTCATCTTTTAAAATATTAGACTAATAGCAGAGCAGGAGAATGTTGTCCTTTTATAGCATAGGAATGTTTGCTCGGTCCATCAAATGAAAGTATTTTGTCACACTTGAGCTAGAGACCTATCATTTCAGATTTTTTTGGTTAAATTTTAGAATTTTTTATAGTATTTTTTATTGTATAGAATAGTTTATTTAACATTAAAACCAGGTCGACAAATAGCTTCATGCCTTCCAGAAAGAAACAATATTTATTTGGGATTATTTTAACCTTTAAAGTGGCTTTTTTTTAATAATTAATGAAGTTACTAAACCATTGCAGACCTTATAGTTAAAAGTGGCGTGACCAATTATTTCCATGGTTTTGACAGTGTCAGGTAGAGATAATTTAAACTATGGTCCCTATCTTGTGACAGTAGGTGTGTGTGTGTGTGGTGCATACTTAAGTACCACGGCTAGGTTCTGAAACAGTTGGTCATAAATAAGCATGAATCGGTGTGTTACAACACTGGAAATCAATTAAAGAAATTTGTTGTGCTTAGTACCAGTTGTGACTTGAAGGTATTTCTCTAATTTCTAAACTAGGCTAAACCCTTATGATAAGAATTCTCATCCTCAGCAGCAAGTTTGTTTGGAGTCCTGAAAATGTTGTGGACTCTTCACGGAAAAGTAATCTATGAGAGTACTAATCAACAGCAAGCAACCTATTCATTCGTAGTACCAAGGCCAGCACTGTTTTATCTTGACCTGAGCTGGCATAATTGGAAGAGATGGCCAAAGAAAACTAATGTATTAGAAGAGAGCTCATTACCGTAAAACTTTCATAGTGGGTCTCTGTCTGATTTTACCAGGTTGTTTAAAGTGAGCCATGGCAGCATGCATTTTCTATCCATGAAATAACTCCACGCTTGAACTGGAATATCTCCCACGTGAGCAGGTCACTGAACTTGGAAGCCTGAAAACAAAACTTTGAAAAGAAGAGAAAACCCTGTGTCCAAGCTTACGGAATATGTTCCCCATCTGTTGAAGGGATTTCTACCATAACGCATTTGTTAAATTTTCTTGATGATTTCTGGCCAGCTTTTCAGCCTGAGGGCTGCTATGCCTATCTGCCGTGCTTTATTGTACCTGACATCTGAGGAGCTCACCCAGTCCAGATTGTTGGGGACACGAAACGTGCCCTGACAATCAAATTTGGCAATTGTGAACTCTGTATTAAAGGGCAACCAAGTTTTCATACTGCTATTTGTTACCACTGCCACCAGTAAAAAGATGAGGCTCTGTGAAGATTATTTCTTCATGCATAGATCCTCAACTCAGTCCCACATCATACACAATGAAATGCAACTTTCTGCCATTGAAAATCCTTAGTAGTGTGTGGTGTTCTGTTGATATGAGATGGGGAGGGGCAAGAGAAAAGTGTATGGATTAGTTCCAGTAAACTTTTTGACCTAGGTAGATTTAACTATGTTTCAGGATTATTTTATTAATACCAAAGATGTTTATCCTCCAAATACCAATAGCTAGATTGTTCACCTTTGTTCACCTTGGTAGATAGTTACTCCTATGTCAGTCAGTCACTAATATTTTCTGTTTTACAGTTTCCCAAGCAAGACCACCTCCAAACCAGAAAAAAGGTGAGTTACCTATAGCTATGAGTCCCTTTTATAAAGGCAAACCTTCATGTAAATATACTCTTTTTTTTATCCTGAATTGAGAATGATAAAGACGGAGTGGATTTTGATATTCTTTCGCAATTTTGTGCTGTAAGGCAAGTGATAAAATTTTGTAATTACATTTTGTTAAAATTATATTTGCCTTTTTTTATTCTCTCTCTACAGGATCTCGAACGCCCATAATCATTATTCCAGCAGCTACAACTTCTTTAATAACTATGCTTAATGCAAAAGACCTTCTACAGGATTTAAAGTAAGTAGCTGACTAAAATATGCCTTATAAAAGAGTGTCTTCAGATATAAAGATATAGCCAGAGTAGTAATTATTCAAGAAGCAGTATCTATTATCTCCTGACAACTGAATTTTAATTTTACAGTCCAAATTGTAAAGAAAGCATAGGCGTCCTTGAATGGTAGGTAAAAGTATTAGTATGAATGTTGTTTGCAAGAATGATGACCTCTGAACCAACTAAATACATTGAATGGAAGGAAGTGTTAATTTCTAAAGGCAGACTTTTTCACTCCTCTGGTTTTTAAATGGTAAATTTTACCCATTCTCTAAATCATTGCTAAATGGGGAATGAGTTGTAATTCACACAAAGAATGGGTGAGTTCATGTGTTACTAAAAAATAGAAGTAAAGCAAGAATTTGAAATATTTATAGCAAAGTAAATTAGCACATAGAAATACTGTTGAACTAATAAATTCTCCCATCATTTTCATACCGTGCGAACCATGATGCTATAATATTATGATAGCTGTTTCTTATAGAAGCACATCCGACTGACAGTCTAAAATCAAACTCAGCATAGCTGAACCAACTGCTATTCCAGTGTAACTAACTACCCTTCTGGTTAAAAAAGTAATAGATCAGTAGATCATAATGTGCAAAGTTGCATATGTCTCACCAGCCATTACTTCTGTGGGTCTAAAAGTAGTAGTAATTTTTGCTTAGAAATGTATTCCCATAAATTAGCTTGATGGCAACTACTAAAAAAATTAAACGGACATTTCTTTCCCCGCTATTAACACTTCATTAGTGGAGCCCTTTATAAATTATATGCTGTGTTCTTTAAAAGTGATTTTTTTTCCTTGCTGAGACATGGCAAGTTGTTGCCCTCAGAGGCTACATTTGAGGCTATATTGTGCACTTTGAGGTGTCTGAACCCCAAATGTACCCAGTCACGGCTCACCAAAGAAAACCAAACATGAACTCGTTTATGAACTAATTAGTTTATGAACTGAAGTAGTTGGCATTGAAGGTGCAGTATGAGCATGTGCTCATTGCAGTGAACCTACAGAAATTCTTGTGAAGTGTTGCAGCAACCAGTAGAAATATTCTGTGGATTTTCTGAGCCTAGAACCTGGACTAAAGGCTTGTATTGTACTGGTAAAACTATTTTGGTTAGAGAGAGTGATTTTTAATGGAAAAAAGTTATACCAGTACAGTCTTTAGTCTGGATCCAGTTATACTGGTATAAAGTCTTATATAGTCTTATATAGTGTATGGAAATAGCTATATCAGTATGAAGCACTTTTATGCAGGAATAACTGTGTACACACTGGGGCAGTTGTACCACCTTAACTGTACCAGTATAGTTAAAATGATTTAACTTTTCTGAGTAAACTAGCCCTAAGAGTAATCTGAACACTGTAACACAAATAATCTGCTTTCTACAGAAGTAAAGGAAGAGAAGGTTAATGGGAGAGGTTAAACACAGGTTAAGGGCTTGGCTACACTTGCGAGTTAGAGCGCATTAAAGCAGCCCCAGGTGCCCTTGCTCACTAACCGTCCACGCTGGCAAGGCACGTAGAGCACTCTGACTCCACGGCTAGAGTGCTCCTGGTGCTCCACCTCAGCGAGAAGATTAATGCTTGTTGCGCCTTGGCTGAAACGCCTGGGTCTCAGTGTGAACGAGGTGTTGCATTACTGCGCTGTGATCAGCCTCTGGAAACATCCCATAATCCCCTTAACTCAAGTGGCCACTATTCTCATTGTTTTGACCTCGCTGTAGGAATGTGGATATGCCCTTTGAAAGCTCCATTTCTGACAGCCGGCATGCTTATCTGCTCCGAGACAAAGCAACCATTACTGTGGAATGCTGTCTGAGAGAGAGGCGGGGGGGGGGGGGAAGGGGAGGGTCTGCTGCTGTCTGAACTTACAAGACAGCATGCTGACATGCTCTCAGCACCCCCAAAAACCCACTCTCTCTCCCCCCACATAGACACGAGACACTCCCTGTCACACTCCACCCCACCCCTCCCATTTGAAAAGCACGTTGCAGCCACTTGCATGCTGGGATAGAGCATTGCAAGAGCTGCTAATGTGGCCACGGCAGTGTGCTTGTAGCTGTTAGTGTGGACAGATTGCAGCGCTTTCCCTATTGCACTCTATGAAGGCTGGTTTAACTAAAAGCGCTCTACATCTGCAAGTGTAGCCATGCCCTTAGTGTGTGTAAAAGGGACAAAAAAAAAAAAAAAGATTGAGGGAGAAGGCAAATTCTATAAACTGGAAGTGGAAGAAAAGGATTCAAGAAAACAGTTTAATTTGCTGTGACTGTCAGAGCCCCTTTTCAGCTAATTTGATACTACTTTCAGCTTTCCAAGCTATTGCCCTTCTACTGGCCATCAAAGACTGTAAAATGAAACATTGGCTGCACATTAATACTTTGTAAACTTCAAAAAACGTCTGTAAATCATACTCCTATTTTTTCTAACTTTAAACAGTAACCAAACTAATTTGCCTTAATTACAGTAAATGTAGTTGGACTACTTGTGGCACCTTAGAGATTAACACCTTTATTTGAGCGTAAGCTTTCGTGGGCTACAGCCCACTTCATCGGATGCATAGAATGGAACATATAGTAAGATGTATTGTTGGACGTTATCATACAAACTGTGAGAGGTTAATTAGTTAAGATGAGCTATTATCAGCAGGAGAAAAAAAACTTTTGCAGTGATAATCAAGAGGGCCCATTTAGACAGTTGACAAGAAGGTGTGAGGATACTTAACACGGGGAAGTAGATTCAATATGTGTAATGATCCAGCCGTTCCTAGTCTCTATTCAAACCCAAGTTAATGGTATCTAGTTTGCATATTAATTCAAACTCAGCAGTTTCTCATTGGAGTCTGTTTTTGAAGCTTTTCTGTTGCAAAATTGCCACCGTTAAATCTGTTACTGAGTGGACAGAGTTGAAGTGTTCTCCTACCGGTTTTTGAATGTTATGATTCCTGATGTCAGATTTGTGTTCATTTATTCTTTTGCGTAGAGACTGTCCGTTTTGGCCAATATACATGGCAGAAGGGCATTGCTGGCAGATGATGGCATATATCACATTGGTAGATGTGCAGGTGAACGAGCCCCTGATGGCGTGGCTAATGTGATTAGATCCTATGATGGTATCACTTCAATAAATATGTGGCAGAGTTGGCATCGGGCTTTGTTGCAAGGATAGGTTCCTGGGTTAGTGTTTTTGTTGTGTGGTGTGCTGTTGCTGGTGAGTGTTTGCTTCAGGTTGGGGGGCTGTCTGTAAGCGAGGGCTGGTCTGTCTCCCAAGATCTGTGAGAGTGGGGGATCATTTTTCAGGATAGGTTGTAGATCTTCGATGATGCGCTGGAGATGTTTTAGTTGGGGGCTGAAGGTGACAGGTAGTGGCGTTCTGTTATTTTCTTTGTTGGGTCTTTGCTGTAGTAGGTGACTTCTGGGTACTCTTCTGGCTCTGTCAATCTGTTTTTTCACTTCAGCAGGTGGGTATTTATACTACTCTAGAATGTAAAGCTGTACACAGCATGAATCTAATGGCAGTATCTGATTCATTTACATACTGACTTTTGGTTTATAAGAATGTGGAAGAGAAAATGGTTTATAGGGACATGGAGAGGAAGTTGCATACACATAAATTCTGTGCGTTTTTTTTATTCTTCCCATTAGCGATCCCTCTTCTTCTGCTTGCACCATCATCCCCACTTCTTTAGGCAGCATAGTTACATTGATTCAGGGTGGTAATACAGGCTCCCTGACAAGGTTCCACAAATAACCCTACTTTTGCAGTTCCTGTCTGTGTAATATTTCTGAGACATCTCTATTTATAAAAACAACGTTGGTTTTAAGGGTATTGGTCTGTATTTAATACCTTTAACTATAAACTAACCTTTATATCTGGGAAAATAATCTTCATTTACATAACTCTATCTTTCTTTTGTCTTCACAGTTTTTTATGGCATTTTAATGTTCTCTTCTAAATCCAGTGCCAAGTCAGAATTGCTGTCATCACCCATAGTAACTGTGTCTGTCACAATTGAATTTTGTAGATGACCAGCTGTAGCAAAAGTGGGATACACTTGCTTCCTTTGCATATATTTTAATACAATGACTTAATCAGAACACTACTTTCACACAGCACAATACTTTAATTTACTGGTCAACGACTACTTAAAATGCTGCTCTAGTTAATAGTTTAATCAGCCTCTCCTCCCACATAATGCTTGTGAATCATAGTAACTCTTCTAAAGGTGATTATGTTGAGTGTTAATAGACTTTAGTGTTGCTTGGGGAGTTTAGTTCCATAGTTGTCGCTTGTTTTCTGGGGAGCATGTACGTCGCTAGCCAAGGTTTTCCTTTTAACTTAATCTTTTAGCTGATAGCATGTATAGTTACACTAAGTTATCAAGTCAAGCAGTGTCAACCAGTGTTGTTGGTTGTTTTGCATAAACAAATGGAAAATGGGAAGGGTAACATAATTACAAAAGTAATTACAAACAAGAAGGCTGTTACTGGTGCAAATACTTGATTAATTTTCAAGAAATCTGTTTGGACACACTTATCAGAGCTGTAACTGTTCATGAGGGACACGTGGAGACACATGTTGTATCCACCTGTTAGCAATGCTTAATTTTTATTCTTTGCAGAGAGCATGTCTCTTTAGAAGAAATAATAAAGGACACCTGCTTATTTATAAGTGCCAAGTATTTTTTTTTTTTTCAATCTGCTACCCATAAATATTACCCTTGGCAGCTTTCTAACCCATTTTTTTTTGTGTGTGTTGAGAACTGCTAATGCTAAAGCATGTTTGGAGGCCACATTTTGCCACAGAATATATAGAACAGAAATGAAACTAAAATTGTATTTGCAAGATGGAAATTAAAGACCATAGTGTAACCATTATGTTAATTTTTGATGCTAACACTGATATAATTCACTAAAAAATGTTTAGTTGCCATCATATAATTTTAGCATTGCACTTTGAAGTACAAAATTTGGACTAGAGTGTAATAGCTGCCAAGGAAGGGAAAGAGGGCGACTATGTTAGAACGGGGGATTGACTATGCACAGCATCAACTCTAGAAGGAGTAATAATATATGAAGGTATAAAGGGTATATATGCCCAACATGTAGACTTCTGAAGATTCATAACTGGCCTCTTGTCTATCAGTCTCTGGGATTCTGTGATGAGAAACCTCATAATCCACAAATAGCAGTAGTCTCCACTCCATTTCAATCTGTGTTAAAGTCCTAGTGTAAGCAAAGCCTTTGAAGTGATTACTAGTTACAGTGGAACTGTACTAATTCACACTAGTGAACGAGAGAGATTGTGGCTTATCAAACTTTACAAATCTGCTGTTAAGTGAACAAGTTGCAAGAAAGTCCCAGGGATAATGCATTATAAAATGTCCTTCGCTCACTTACTTTGTCAAGTTTAGTTTAGTTTTATTTGACACTTTGTAGACTAGTAAATGTGTTGTGGTGTGTTTTATAAAAGTACAGTCATGATAATATGAGACCTAAAAGTGCCAGGCTTTTGTAAGAACATGAGTGGCATTGGCAATTGAAGTAAGAATTAATGAAGCTGTATTCATTTTAGCCTCTTATTCATAAAAGTTTGTGTATAAAACACAGTGCTTACTTATGTGACAGCTTTGTGTGCCAATTTTTGGAGTGTTGGATTCTGAATAGATATGAAGAGTTAACTTTCTTGATTAGATTTACAAAAAAAACTAGGAGGAAAAACTGAAAACTCATAAAGGGGACTATTAATGGTCAATTTTTAAAACCTGTTTACAGTAATATTGTAGCTGTTTCTCTCAGATTATTAGAGAGACAAGATGTCTCTCACCTTGTGTGTCTGAACTTTAAAACAGTTAGACTTTTAATACGTTGGATGGCCAAACATAAGTTTGTCAATTGCAAGCTGTAGTCAACTGTGCTTACAACTGTATATTTGTAGATAATCCCTAAAAGGACCCAGGGCATTATCCAGTGTTCAGATTTTTTTTAAAAGTTTGTAAGCACAGGAATGTTTGGCTAGGCCTTTCCTATTTGGTCATCATACAGATGGATCCTGTCCAAGTCTTTATTTTAGAACTAATTTTAGTTTTACTTCTTGTACTTAAAGCTGAATCATTTAAACTTATAATAAAATGGAGTTAAAATTGAGCTTGTATATGTAAAATATGCATCATTTTTGTGTGTAGTCTGCATACTAAAACAACCTTCCTTGGAAGTCTTCTCAGATGCCAACATTCCATTTGCAGACAGAAGCATCTGCAGTTTACTTTTTAAAACTGTAGGAAACGATAGAATTCATAACATCGTGCATTTCAGCAGTTTGGTAGTTTACTGTTCCAGTTTCTACCCACGTACAGTGTACCAAAAATGGTTGATTAGAAGAGGACTGTCCTGACAATATTTTTTTTAAAGTAAAAAGTATGAAAGCATTCCAGACCCCTCACTAGCTAGTAACTTAATATTTTCCTGTGGTTTTCTCTTTGGTGAATATATATCATTCTTTGCCTCGTCCTGCTCTTATTTTGTTCTATTTAGGTTCTTATACTGCACCTACTACTGTAGTGAGCTGAGGTCCTAGTCATACTAAAACAATAAATATGGAATTGATTATCAAAATTGGGGACGCATCAGCCCAGCAATACTTGCGTGCAAAAACAGAAGAAGATACATTTCCGCTTACAATAATTTGTACATGCAGGTTTGGTGCACTTGCTCACTCATATTATCAAGTCTAGTGTAGTTTTATTTGACATTTTGTAGGCTAGTAAATGTATTATGGTGTATTTTATAAAAGTACAGTCATGATAATATGAGACCTAATCATAGCTGCCTGCTTTTGAGTCTTTTCAAAGTGGGATGAAAATGCCAGGTTTTTGAGAGAATGCAACTTGCATTCTCCAATAATCAGTTTTCAGGCCCACTCCAAAATAGGTTTCTGTGGCCCTGTGCATACTTTGTTTTGGAAATCAGTCCTGTAGGGGAAGAGTGCGCCAGCCCTTTTGGGTGCCTAAGGAAAGGCAAGAGTGCCAGGATCCCAAAGCCTCTGCTGTTGCCCTTACCTTCAGTGAAGAAGGTGAGGACAAGAGGGTGGGGCCATCACAGTCTTTACTGTTCCCTCTTCCTTATCTTCCATTCATCTAGCATTGGAAGCGGCTGTTGGAGTAGCCTCCGAGATCTCTTCCACTTGGTTCCCTAAGAACTCAGTTTGACTCCAATCTCGTCACTCAGGCTCTTTTATTTGGCATAAAGCAAAGCCACGCTGAGTTGATCAGACTCAAATGTAGAGGTGGGTATAGGGTACGCCACACATGTAAAGTTTGCTTATTTGTCATCATATAATAGCATTGTTCTTTGAAGTACACAGTTTGGACTAAGTGTAGTAGCTGGCAAGGAAAGGAAAGATGGTACATATGTTAAGGTGGGGGACTTGACTATATACATCCAAACTTACACAGAGTCCCCATATCGTCATATACATTTACACATCACATTCACTATACATTGCATCACGAGTTTTGGGATTGACTTGGCTACTTTGCAGGAACCAATCTCCATCTAAAGCATGCTTTGTCCATGCCCTGTCCATGTTCAGCTTTACTCTTTACCTCATCTTTATGCTCTCAACTTCTCTTGTCCATTATTTTCTTGTTCTTAGTAAAAGGTTCCCCTGGAGTTTCCCCTCTTATCCTAGCTAGCTCAGATATTCTGTCTTTTGGCTTTCTGACCCATTTACTTAATTTAACACAAACATTCCATTTGTAGACTGCTAATTTAGTTACGTCCCTAATCCTGTCTTTCAAAAAATGAAGCCTTCCCCCATGTTTAATTATTCGTGTCATGCCAAGCCTACAGTGTGGTTCTGGAAGCATTAAACCATCCTAGAGCACAGTGCCTCCTGCATCTTATATAAAATGGTCCCTCACCATGCTCTCTATAGCATACATATGAGATTAAAGAATTAAGGTTATTTTAAGGAAATATATGTGTTATAAAGAAAGGCCCTGACTTGCAAGTAGAAGGAAGGCCTTGAAAATAATGAATTAAAAGGCCGGAAGGAGTGAAGTAGGAAGTATATCTGGTTCAAAGAATAACTCACAAAATAAAGGGTAGTTTCTAAAAAGAAGGCCTCTGACCAATAGGGGTGACTGCAGATGGTTTTGAATAAGACAAAATAAATTTTAAAATGAGCCAGCATGTCCCTTCCCACCACACACACCAGTGTTATCTCAAAATTTAGAGCCTCTGTGAACCCAGGTGCAAAAGACAAACTGTTGGTCAGCAAAAAGGAGGGGAGGAGGCCTTGGCGAGAAAGGAGGTTGTAAATCTTACCTGGATTAAGGCTGGAAATAAGGGTGAACTGTCTCAAATAGATTTTTAGCTGAAGTCAGTAATTGGCAATGCCATCAGTTTTTTTAAAGCGTGTAAAAAGTAAACTCTTAAAAGGTTCACCGCTTATACCTTCCTGGCTATGCTGGAGCCAACCAATCTGAGTCTGAGCATCCTGGGTTTAGCCCATTTGCAAGAATCTTCAACAAATGCTTATAAATGTTTTGTTACTGTTCGGATATAGTAAATAACTTATTTAGGCTCTTCAAGCATGTTTAATGCAATTGTATAAGACCTTTAGATTTAAAAAAGGAATTTATGGTTAAATTAGTGTTTGGATTCCATATTAATATTAACAATTTCAAATATTAATTCCAACACTGTCCTAAGTGCAGGGCTGTAGTTATATGCTTCTACCCAACCCTTCGTGTTTTAAAGTGTTTGTCAGCTTAAAAATCACACTTCACTTTGAAAATGTATTACTTTCATTTCAACTAACGTTTTAGCTGTTAGTAACAGAGATTAAAAAAACTTTTCTGTATATTTTAGTTGTTTATTTTGTGCATCTGACAACACTTCACATATACTCAGTATAACTGTTTTCCCCCTGTGGTTATTTACCCCTTTTGTATGTATTTCAGACACCAACAGTTGAGGGAATGAGATTTTTAAAGTCTCAAAAATGTGTGTGTGGGGGGGTGGTTCTGGGGCAGGTATAGTATCTGTAACTAATTCAAAAAAAAAAAAATAGATTTCAAGTTGGTGTCTGTATACGAGTACCAGCTTTCTGTATGGACCAGATTGACATAGAACACATCTTATGTAGCTATGAAAGTCTAAGGAATTAAAGCTGTAGATTCTTGGACTGACTAACTTTTGTCACTGTTTCAGAATATAACTGGAAACATGGTTTGTGCTACTTTCCTGGAAAGCCTGGGTAAAGGGTTACTGAAAACTAACTTGGCAAGTTAATTGACATGAACTTGACACATTTTATTTTGCTTTTGATCAGATTTGGAAAACGGTGGTTGCATTGATATAGACACTTGGATTTCAGCAGTGTTTGTATGAAACATTCTGCAGGATATCAGGTTTCAGAGTAGCAGCCGTGTTAGTCTGTATTCGCAAAAAGAAAAGGAGTACTTGTGGCACCTTAGAGACTAACCAATTTATTTGATGAAGTGAGCTGTAGCTCACGAAAGCTTATGCTCAAATAAATTGGTTATTCTCTAAGGTGCCACAAGTACTCCTTTTCTTTTTGCAAGATATCAGTTATTCATGTACCGCTTGTATGTGTCTGATCTAAATTTTTCCTGCATCTTTTCTTCTGTTCTTTGTATAGTGTGTGTTGTCCATTAACTTCTCTTCCCTTTTGTAGTTCAGAATATTAAGGCAACATTATAGGTTTCTCAGAGGAATGAATTGGAGACTACTCAGAGTTTTACATTAAATCAAAATTGATTTGAAGCCAATGTAAGCTAGGGGTTACAGCCATTGAGGAGGCTTTCAATTACGCATTAATTATATAGTACAGCCTCCAGCTGACTTTCAACTGTGGGGGAGCTGTCAATTAAAATAATTTTGAAGTGAGTTGTTAAACACAGAAATGTTTAGGCCTAAAAAGTAGAATTAAGAATGGTGCTTCAACCACAGGTTGGGTCTGTCACACATCTAACTTGTAGTAATTTAATAACTCTGATCATTATTGTACACTACAGCAACGAAGTGTTAAAGATGGACAACATCTGTCTTCTAAATGGATTTCAGTTTACCGTACAATACGTTTCAAGTGTAAGTGTGGCTGTCTGTGATACTTCTAAACTGAATTTGCACATGTGACCTTTGGATTACCCTCCATATGAGAATCTGGTTACTGCAATCGGATATAAATTTCTTTATACAGTCTGTAATTATTTTAATTTGATTACACATTTGTTCTGCAGGAATCCTGCTTCCATCAGTGCACAGGCTGGATAGTAAATGAGGCAGAGTATAGCAAGAAAATAATCTTGTTCTGCATTTAAAGGGCTGGACTAATACATGGGAAAGCTAGATTCTCTCCTTGAGTGTTGCCAACTCTTGTGACATCAAGTCTCACAATATTTGGCGGTGTTTCCTAGTATCAGTTCCTCCATTCATTTTATGTGAGAATCTCAGATTTTGTTTAATAAAATTAAAAAAAAAAAAAAAGTTCCTGATCCTCATGGTTAGGGAGACAACTTCGAGAACGTGAACCATAAAGACTCACAAACCAAAGATAAAATGAACCTAACATTTATTAATATTTTAAAATCTCATGAATTTTAAGCCAAATTAAGATTTTGGAGAGCATAATCCAAGATTTTGGAATCCTTAGGGTTTGCAGTACTGGGCATCCTATGTGATGATGGGCAAAACTGTCTCATGCATTCTCTCAAGGAGGCTGAATTAAGGTTTCATTGTCCTTTCCTAAGTTTTGAGTGCTTGAGTTGGCCACCATAAAGTTCTTCTAACATAGCATTTTCAATATAATACCCCATTGCATTACCACATGGAACCATGTGGTGTGACCATATGGTGTAGATCAGGGATTGGCAACCCCTGGCATGCAGTCCACCAGGGAAAGCCGCTTGCAGGCTGGGCTGGGCCGGTTTGTTTACCTGCAGTGTCCATCGGTTCAGCTGATTGCAGCTCCCACTAGCCACGGTTTGCTATCCCGGCCAGTGGGGGCTGCGGGCAGCGATGCGGGCCAAGGGATGTGCTGGCTGCCCTTCCCGCAGCCCCCGTTGGCCTGGGACAGCGAACCGCAGCCAGTGGGAGCTGCGATCGGCCGAACCTGAGGACGCTGCACGTAAACAAACCGGACTGGCCCGCCAGCGGCTTTCCCCGGCGGGCCGCATCTCAAAGGTTGCCGATCCCTGGTGTAGATGAACCCTTAAACTAAAGGTTTCTTGTGTTCGAAAAGTCCTATGCTGCTAACTAAATTAATTTAAAATGAAAGTTTTATTATATATGCACTGTTTGCTTTCTTGTATTTTTCTGAACAATGAAAATCCGCTAGGTTCGTTTTACTTTCAAGTTCAGTGTTGCAAAGTTTGGCTTTGTTCCATGGATTGTTTTAAAAAGTGTTAGTAATAAGATTCCCTTTGGGAATCCATCACTTTTTCACCATACAAACTTGATTTTTTACAACATCAAAATTTCGATTTCTTTAGATGAAGAGGAAGGAGGAGATACCGATTAAATTTGGTGATGACAATGATATAGATGAAGCAGTTGAGGGTGGTGAAGGATAATAATGAAAAGCAAGAAGCTTGAATTGGCCTGCTGCCTACCGAGCACAAATGCAAATATATTTTCTTTTATAGTTGCTGCTTTTTTCTGTTTGTTTTCGTTTTGCGCTTTTTTTGTAGCAGGTCAGTCCTGAATAGTGTTCACATTTAAATGCTATCCTAACATTACTAAGAATTTTTTAGAACTTCATTTCATTGTTTCACATTTTTCTGAGCTGAAAAAACTCAGTTAAGTAATTTAGGGTGGGGTGGTTTTTTTGTAATTAGGTATAAATATCTTTCTAATGCTAATCCTAGTTGAGGCCATAGTCTTACTCTTTTGTCACACTTCTAATAAATTAGTACTTCAAAATATTTGACCACTTTGGGTATTATTTGGCAATTTCACCAATGGCCCAACCCTAGTTTGAAAGATGTATTATGGTTAATGGCTTATTTTTAGGGAACTATTCGGAATATGGAGCCAGATCCTATGATGTGCAGAGCTGTGCTTGACAACAGCCTGGGGGCATAGGGAAGATGGTGGTGGCTTTAAGGGACTGACCAGGCTAGTGCTTGGTTATAAAAGCTGCTCCTAATTTGCAGCTGGCTTCCACAACCCTGAGGGAGTCACTCCAGCAGCTGGGAATCGGCTGAATGCAAGGGCTTCTCAGCCATCTCTTTACACTGGGGCCCAGGAACTGTGTGCCTGGTGTTAAGAGCTGCTGTGATTGTTGTCACCAGAGGATTTCCCAATGCCCAGATCCACTGGATTTTATGGACAGATTGCATCAGCAGATCGACACACAATAGCTGCCATAGGACTCCAAATATGACTTGTGATATCTTTATTCAGTGTTCAAATTTCCTGTGGGCTTCACATTCATTTGCGGAAGGAGAGGGAGGTGTAGACTTCAAGTAATATCCAGTAATAGTAGAAGATTAATATCCTTAGTTTATGAGTAAGTCTATGTTGGGTTGCTATATTCTCTCATAATCATGGTTGATTTAGCCCAACAGACTTTTAAATATTGTAACCTACACTGTGGAATCCACTTGGTCCTGTTCATTCCCACCTTGGAATTTTCAGATGCAGTCACTTTCTTTGAGGCCGTGGTGGTCATTGATCTCTTGTTAGAAATACCGACTTGATTAGCATTCTCCAGAATAACTTTTAAATGAAATTGAACTGATTCTGATGGTGATGTCTTAGCGGCAGCATCAGAGGCCTATTAATGCATTTCTAGCATTTGATGGTTGCCATGAGTTGCTCCATAAAGAACTGTGGTGTTGTCCAGTATGCCATATTTTTCTTCCTTATAAGATGTAGTGAGTAAAATATATTTTAGTGTATTGCCTTTCACATTGTTTAATCATTTCAGAGCCTATAGCAGAAGAATCTGTATGTCTTAAAATATTTTATACTATTTTGAGGAGTATAAAAGATACTTATAAAAATTGGTATCTTTTTAAAATCTGTCCTTTGTTTTTCCAGGATGCCTTATACAGCCCCATTTCTGATTAGAGTGCTCTATAGTGTTACATGCGTTAGACAAGACAAAATAAATTATAATTTATCTTGTGCCTCATGAATAACACTTTTATCAACATCACTGTAATGCTGGTTAATTTTACTTCCCAATTCTTAGTCATTTCCAGCTTTTTACTATTCCAGTACAATCAAGTACTGTTAAAGATGACCTGCAAAGTACATTTTAAAAATTGGGATTGTGCCCTTTTTCTACAGTCTTAAAATGTATTAAAGAAGTCTTGAAAGGCTATGAGGTAGATTTTTTTTTTTTCACTTTCTCCTTGAAACATCAGAAAAGTCAAGTCTGATCTTCCCTAATTTTGCTGAAAGATTCATTATGGGTCTCTGAGAGGTGGTAGTGTTGAATCTGAAACAAACTTCCTTTTCCAAACTGTTAATTAGTCATTGAAGATCACTGGTAAGATACATAGGTGTTAACAAAAGCTAGAATTTATAATCAGTCTGACTAAAATCCTTTTCTCATCTTAGTTTTTCAACTTTCATTATCTTGGCTTTTTTGGCTAGTTTTCCAGTCATTTACAGTTATTGTCTTCCAATCTAAGCAGGATCTGATTTTTCAAATGTGTAAATTAAGCTGGAGAAAAAATTGAAAAACTAATTTAACATTCTTCTATCACCATGAAAGAATAAGAGTGCAGCCCATTTTTAAATGTTACTTTATTTCTGATAGCTATTTATCTTCCTAATTATGTGCACGATAATATGTTCTAAAATTTGGCACCACAACTTCTAATTTATCTTGGCGTTAAAAGTGGAACACATTCTGATTTTCTTTTTTAAAGATTTGTAATTACACAAAAAATACATGTTTCGCTAGCTGTGAAACTAAGAATCCAACATCAACCATAATTGCTGTTTAAGGTATTTGAATTACTGATTTTTCAGATTGTTGGCAGTTCTGAGGGGAAAAGGGGGAATAGTTTTGGGTCAACCTGAAACCAAAATTTTTTGCAACTTTTAGCAAATCTGAAAGGATTTCTGTTTTGATTTTGGGAAGTTTTCACCATTTTTAATAAAAACAAAGGGAATTTGGAAACAAGGCTAGATTCACATAGGAACTCCAGTCTGAGCCTGAATGTCTGCACTGCAGATGAACAGTCCCTTAGCTGGTGCCTTGTGAGTCTGAGTCAGCTGGCATGGGCCAGTTGCTGGTGTCTAATTGCAGTGTTAGACGTACCCTTAGGCATCATTCACAAAACCGAGAAGGGATGGGGGCGTGGGCAGTAAATATTAATGGGAGTGAGGACTGGAACCCGGGTGTCCTCTATCCCAGGTGATTGCTTTAACCACCATTTAGAGTCTCATCCTTTCTTTTTCTTGCCCAATGAAATTTAAATTTGTCTACGAAGTAGGACAACTCCAACAGGAGAGATTGAGACCCCTACCCCAGGATACCTTGTGGTTAGAGCACATACCTGCAGGGTCGAAGCAATTTAAATCATAGATTTGAATGATGATTTAAATGTTGAAGATGGAAACCTTGATTTAAATTTATTTTAATCTTGTTTTGCATTTGTACTTTTTAGTTATTTTCCTAAAAAAATATTGATTTTTTTTCATTAGTTGAAAACCATTACAATATGTTCATTTGCAACTAAATGTAGCCTGTATACGAAATTTGATGCTGCTTTTTGCTAACTGGGTAGCTGCACTATGTCTATATACTCTTTTATGCAGTTGTATAGCTTAACTTACATTTATTCAGATACTTAATTTTTTATCATGTTAGAAGATGGTGAACAATGAATGCATTTCTTATTTATTAGACCAGAATGTTTTACTTCTGTTTTTGTTTCAAGCTCTAAAGAAATCCAAATTCCATTAAAATGCACAAAAACAGCACTTTAGACTTTTATTAAATGAAACTACTTTACATGCAAAGATATTTTTTTATCAAAACATGTTTGCATTTAAAAGGAACTGATTTATTAAACCAGAAAAGTAGTATTTGTAACTAGTGATTTAAACTGATTTGTTTCTGGTCACTATGTCCTTCAAGATTTTAGAACTAGCAGATCTCACCCTCTCACACCTACTTCTTATTTGTAGGTTGGAAGAAGGTAAGCTTTCCTGTTTTTCAACTCCCAACTGGTTTCTTCTTAACTTTAAATGTACTAGTCACTGAGCTGAACTAGTTGAATAAACTGAAAAGAAGATATTCTCTGCAGCTGTAGAAGAGTCTATTGTTGTCAAAAGCTGGTTTAACACTTCAATGAACTCTAAGTCCAGGTGCTTAGCTAGTGACTTTCACTCATTCAGGGATTTCCCCTTCTTTCCAGCTTGACTGCAAACATGCTTTAATATTAAATTTTGTTTTTAATTTAATTATTTTAATATATGTAGGCCTTAACATAGATTTAATGTTGAATAGGGTTAAATTTTAAAAAAATCTAGTGTTCTGTTTGTAACAACATCATCAGTTTTTATCCATCCTGCTCACCTGGGGTGCAGTGGGTTCAAGTTCCTGCTTTAGAGTAGGGATTCAAATCTTAATCTTTCACATTCCCCCAGCACAGGTGAGTGCTGCCTGGACTATGTGGTGTAAGGGGGCACCACCACCATCTCTTCCTTCTTCAGGGCTTTGAGAATGGGGGCCTAAGTTTCCTTGTGAATCTAGTTCAAAAATTTGAAAGTTTCATTTTGAAAATGTTGAAATGGTTCATTTTGACATGAAAAAAATTCTTTGAAACAATTTGCCAAAATTGACACAAATTCACAAAATGTTTTGATCATCCCAAATATGCATTTTTTGGAGACAGAAATTGAAACTGAAATTTTTTTCCCCAACTGTTGTAATTACTAGTATAAAATATTTATATTTTGGAGATGCAATGTTTCCTAGTAGTTAGAGCTCTGCACTGGGACTAGGAGACCTGGGTTCTATCCTCAGCTCTGTCACTGGCCTCTGGATAGACTCCTGACTTCATTTCTGTGCCTCAGTTGTCCTGTCTCCAGATGGGACACTGATGCCTCCTTTGTAAAGCATGTTGGGGTCTACTGATTAAAAGCATGATATAATATATATATTACTACTATATACATTTATTTATTTATGATTGGGATCTAAAACCACAGTTCTTCAAACTGCTCCATGCATTTTATTTAACAGCAAGATAGAGACTATTTCAAATGTATGGAGCATTTTTAAGACCGGGGCTAGGAAGATATATTTTCTCCTTAAGAGATTATCTAAGACATGAGAATCCTATCATCTTAGTTTTTCATGTATAATTGAGCATAATGTTTTGGGGGGAGACCCCAAAACCTCAACTAGGCATTCAAAAATCCAGAATTGTAGTCTGAGTTAAATATTTCATCTCTATCTTATCAGTACTCACCATCTAACTAGATGAAAAATAAAAAAAAATCTTTAACTTCAGCATTATGATAAAAATCCAAATTTTTCGGTCCTTGCTAAGACATAATTTTGATGGATAGAATCAAGTCCTTGTAGCCAAAAGCTAGAAAATCTGCACCAACAAGCTTAATGATGTTACTTAAATTCTTGTTGTGGGTAAACAGGGTGGTGTCCCCCGGTTGTTGCCATGGCTTTCTGACTTCCTATCCAGAGCATCACATGTATGTAAGTGGGCAGGCCCCAGAGGTGTGGCAACAACTCACACTTTGATGTTCAAAAATCAGCTGTGCTCCCTTTAGTCAAACTGTTAGTAACCATCTGTACTTCAGGAAATAAGAACTCATGATGGTCTCATAGGGTGACCCATGAGTGGTCACAATTGTTTAAATAGCCCTTTGTGTTTAAGATGCAATTTAATTGTAGTTTTAAGAGTGCTGTTTTCAAAAACATAAAAATCCTGACATGAATACAAAGACTGTGACTGCTGTTGCATTCAGGAGTTGAGGATTACAATAACTACTGGATTTCTTTAGTTGTACTATCACTGGCCATGGAAGGCCACGTCCTGCCAGCAAGCACTGACTTAAAACTAGTGGAAGGAAGGAAGTTCTATATAATTTGAATTTGATCTTTATGGTGTTGGTATTTATTCAAATGAAATGATCAGTATTTGTTAGAACCCTTTGTGCTACAGTATGTATTGACAGATGAGCATAATGGCTCCATGGTTTGAATTCACAATATATATTTACAAGGTGGTGTTATATCAAAGTTCTATGTTACTGTCAGCAAAGATTTGTATAGTCCATTGTCTGTTGATGTGTATAATTAATGTAATCGATTCTCAAAGGAATTTTGGGTTAATGCCTAAGTCTTCAAGAATTTTGGAGGCCTAAATTCACATCTTCCATAGAACGCTATGAAATGGGGTTGGGTCTCCTAATATCTGGAACAGGATGGGAGACAACCCTGTTCCCCTAGAGGTTAACCGTCACATGAGAGGAGGGTGGTGGAATCCCAAAGACTATCTGGGACCAGTACTGGGTGGGGGACAGATGACCGTTCTTAAATAGGTGGAAATGATTAAGGAAGTAGTGATGACGTGCATTGAATAAGTTATTGCTGGATATTGCCCATATGAGTTAGGTTAATAAAGTTGTGGCCTAATTAAACCACATCGCTGGCATCGTATCTCTCTTCCTGCATGTCTGGGACAAAGATCTGATAGACCTTTTTTTAATGACACAAACCATCTAAATACTTACTTAAATCCATAAATATGTAGCGCAAAATCTCCAGATATGAATACTTCGATTTTTTTTTTGCTACTAAAAATACTTAAATCACCTATGTTCCAAGAAAATTATTGTAAAATTAGAGATTTAGTTAATGATCAAGCTTTCTTAGCATGCCCTTTTGCTATACAGAGGCATTTCAAAGACAAAGCATAGCGAGTTAAAGAATAGTTTTAACCCTGTTAAACTTCTTGTGATCTTGTCAGATTACTTGCATTATTAGAAGAGGTTATGGTTTGCTTACTTTCCTTGTTGACTATAGCAAACAAATAACATGGATCTGCTAAGCGCCTCTTTGTTCCCTAGGTTTGTACCATCAGATGAAAAGAAAAAACAAGGCTGTCAACGAGAAAATGAAACTTTAATACAGAGAAGGAAGGACCAGATGCAGCCTGGGGGCACAACAGTCAGCGTTACTGTACCTTATCGAGTGGTAGACCAGCCTCTGAAACTTATGCCACAAGATTGGTAAAGCAGAACTGCTGTTTTGCATTATTTTTTTACACGTTTAGTTCTCTTTTTTCAGAACAAGAACACAGATCTTGAAATGAGCTAATAAAATAACTCCAAGCTAATTGGTGCATAAAACATTAACAAATGTGTGTAGAAATGGCTGGATAGCAATTATATAGGAACTTGTTCCTTTCAGGTTATGATCTTTCAATGATATAAACAATATTCCTGCCTTATCCCATATTTTTTGTTTGAAACCCTCCAGAAGTATGAAAGTGTCACTCCAATTGTTCAGGATCAGAGCTACTGTATTACTTAATTTACTCAGACATGTTGCGTCTCTGAAAGAAAAATCCTTGTCTATAGCCAATCTTTCTGAATTTTATTTGGAAGGGAAAATGTTGGGGCCTTATACTTCTGACTGTAAATTTAAAAAAAAAGAAGCAGCTGGAAACAGATTGCATCAGCTTTAAGCTAATGCGCATAATGGTCGGAAACAATGACATAGGCTTCGAGATGGAGCTCTGTGAAGGGGGAGAGCCAGTCAAGGGGGATCTTTTTGCAAATGTGTCATAGGTTTGTTTGTTTAACCTGCAGACCCGTTTGTGAGGGCCTGTAAAAAGATGAAACAGTATCTGTCAGTACTTTTACACTCCAGGAGGGTTTGTAAAAAGACAACCCTTTAGTATTGATTAATCAAATAACCAATATTCTTTCTTTATCCTCCCAGTTTAAGAATATTTAAGGCATGTACAAGACCTAGTGGTCTGTAACATTCAAAGCAGGCTGTTAAAAGGAAATAAGATCTAACACTCCAGATAATTAGGCATTCTCTGTTGGGAGCAGCAGGCAAATAGAAAACAATAATAGCTGCTGAAGTACCAAAAGGCAGCTTGCATCTTCAGTAGACCGTAAACATTTTTGACAAAGGTAAAGCCGTCTTCGTGATTGATTTCCCAGAGTGGAATCAGTGATAGGGAATTAATGTTAAAGTTTTATTGTTTCAACTTTGTAACAGCTAATGTGAGAAATGTTTAAGTGTATAGCCTTGTGGTTTTATCATTTCAGAGCCCTGATTATTTTTCTTCATTGGGGTTTTGAAATCCTTACAATAATGTAAATTTATAAATAAATAATCCCATAATCCAATTCCTAATGTGGTCGTGCTTAGAGACCTGAGCCCTATTGCTGTACAAATGTATGGCAAAGAGACAATACCTGTCCCAACGAACTTGCTGTTTGTGAACTTTATCTTCTGTATTAACAGTGAATAGATTTTTCTTAGACTACAGGTGGTAGTTGCATATACTCATTAAAAGTGCACTTCGAAAATGTAGGTTAAATTGTTGCAGCTGTCTATCCTGTTGCAATGAACTTTTTGTATTAAAGTTTAAAGTATGTGCTGAATAAGCATTTTTAAATTGCTACATCTCATTTAGTTTACAATACAATTCATAGGGGATTTTCTTTTAAATTTCCAAAGCATTTTAAAAAAACCCTAATCAGTAATCTCAAAAAATGAACAGGATTTGCTTTCTGATAAATACAAAATTTGAAATTGAGTTGCATACAACAAAAAGCAGACATGAAGTCCAGAAATATTACATACAAAAATAGTGTGTTAATGCTGAAGAGACTTGCATGTGGAAAAAGCAGCTGTATTGGAAGTACAGCAGTCATTAATGTGCTATAACAGTGACATTATAAAGAGAAACTATGTTAATGTACGATGCTTTCCTCACAGTAGTGTTGACAGCAACCTGTCTCATATAAATAATTGAGATTTTTTTTCCTTTTAGGAGTTTACAGTGACTAAAAGCTTAAGTCCTTTAATGTGTGTGTCTCCTTCTCCTTTATTTATAGGGACCGTGTAGTCGCGGTGTTTGTTCAGGGTCCTGCTTGGCAGTTCAAAGGCTGGCCATGGCTATTGCCTGATGGATCCCCTGTTGATATTTTTGCAAAAAGTAAGCTTCTGGTTACAGATAAATGCTCTTACATGTTTTTATCATCAGTGCATACTTACCAATAGTTGAGGTTTGGCTGGGAGTGTTATGGGATTTGGATGTGGTAGGGAGCTAGTGCCTTGGCACCGTCGGCAAGTATAGCTCTTGCTCTCTGCAGCTCTCTCTCCTCCAGGAAATGAACTAGCATGCTGGCTTCTTCCACACCTGTTCAGGAAAACAAGTTTTTCAGAAAGGTAGATTTCTTGAAGATGAGGGAGCTGTTGCTACAGAGCAATTGGCTTCTGTTCCACTTCTGGGAGACCCCTGAGTGGCTCAAACCTCTCTGGTTTCTCTTTACCCCCAGAAACACTGATAACATGTTCACTAAGTCTGAGCTCTGAGTCTTCCTTGAGAAGGTGGTTTGCTGTTACAGAACTGCTCCTCCTCCTAGCCTTCACCCAGGCAGGGACCATCGAGGGTCACCAGATGTCCTGATTTCATAGGGAGAGTCCTGATTTTTGGGTCTTTTTCTTATATAGCCTTCTATTACCCTCCATCCCCATCCCGATTTTTCACTTTTGCTGTCTGGTCATCCTAGGACCATCAGACAACTTCTCTTTTCATTTACTCCAAGACAGCCCAGTAACATCCCTCCACCCCAACCCTGCAACTCCTAGAAATCTTGCTGCTTTATGAAGTTCACAGTACTCACCAGTTGTTTCTGAAATAGCAAGTGCACAAGTTTGCCTTTTTTCCGTTCTGACAAACGCCCTAAAACGTAGAGCATTCCAGGGTTACAACCTCTCTCTCCCGTCCCCCCCCAAATTCCAGTACTTGTCATGGATGGGTTAAGTCCGTTTGTATTTTGCTATGTGTATTTTATAAACACAGCATTTGTATAAAATAAGATGTCTTCCTAAAACTTTAAGCTCTGACATAGGTAAAGCTACTTCTCAGATACAAGCTAGATGAAAGGCAGTTAGTCTGCTGATATTTGATCATAGCAGGCCCTGGATTTAGACCTCTTTGCGACCAGGAATTTGCCTAGTGTGCCTTGAGGCCAGTGCTGTTCGCTTACATAGGCAAGCACAAACTGATGCTTACTCTTCTGACTGCAACATGTGGAGCAACTTCTAAGGAAACTCCAGGCCTCTACTGCTTCTGATCTTTACTCCCATCCCACTCCCTGCTGCTGTTGCAGGTGGATTGAGTGATTTAAATCTGCAGTGGAAAACCTCAATTTAAATCCGTTTTAATCAGCATTTTCATGTATACTTCAGTTATTTTCTACAGAAAGGTGCATTCTCATTCGCTGATATAATTGTTAAAACACGTTGATTTACATCTAAAAACAGCCTTTACACTAGATTTGGTACATCATCTTGGTACCTAGGAGGGAACACTATAACTATATACTTTTATTTAAGCAATTATATAGCCTAATATTTTCAGATGCTTAACAACTGTGTTTTTAGTATGTTAGAAAGTGGTGAATGATAATTTACTACTTTACTACTGGATAATTAACTCTTTGCTCATGATTTGTGTCAAGTTGCATTAGAATGGTAGCTGGAGTTTAATTAAACACACAAAACAGCATACTTATTTATTTTATTTAAATGTTTTAAGAGATTATAAATTTAGGCCTTACGAGATTTCGTATTAAATTTGTATTTCATTTTAAACAGGTTTATTTGTAAAAAGAAACGCTTACTATAATTTAAACAACAATCAAAAAATCATTGATTTATATCCACCCTGCGTTGGTGCTACAGCCTGCAGGGTGAGAATCCTCTTCCTCTTCACCCCTAAACACACACACACACACACACACACACACACACACACACACACACACACACACACACACACACAGTCTTGCCCTGTGTTTTCTGAGCTATAGTTAAAAATCCCTAGATCCTGCTACCACAGCCCTAGTCGAGGCAAGAAGAGAGTAGTGAGTTGGTGAAGAGAAATGAGGGAGAGGATGCTAGTTAAGAAAAAGAAGCAAGACTGAGGGAGAGGAATGAGAGTTGAGAACATGAAGGGCGCTCATTATGGAGAAAGGAAAGCGTGAAAGCGAAAAAAGGGACAAGTTAACAGTAAGCACTGAAAATGAAAGAGGAAAAGGAATAACTCAGTAAGCTATGCCAGAAAAACGTCCCTGGCCCGAAGAGTTTAGTCTGAAGGCACAAACTAAGACAGGATTGTGAGAGTACAGCATACAGTGTGTTGTCTGTCTGTCTAAGAGACATACATGTGTTCAGATTGAAAGGGGAATGTGATTACTTTTCTCCCTGGCTCATAAAAGTACTTCTGAAAAGCAAACTTTTTTTTAACCTTAGAAATGCACCAGATTGCCTCACATGCCAGATATTTCAAAAATATTTTCCTGAAAAAGAATATATCTAGATCTTCCTACAAGAGCTTTATTCCATCTTCGAAACAAGCTACTTAGTATTTTCTGGGCTATTCAAAAGAGTGAGTGCTGGCTGTTTCTACCTGCTACTCTGGCTCCATTTATCATTTTGCCCTTACACAATCTCTTTAATAGCCTAACTAAATATGATCAGCAGCTTCTACACCAGTCCATTATCTAACCTGTAATCTGTCAGCATTTACAGAAGCTAAAAGCTGTCAGAGGCAACCTGGCCCACTTCCAGAATGACGATTAACAGAGATTTAAAGCTGGTTAATGTAGATTGAAATTTTGGAAAATAAGAAGTTGATTGCCATAAAATCTAAGCAAATTGATCTAAATGCATGTAGTAAATCATGGATTAGACTATACCCAGATCACATCAAACTAGTTTTACTATCTCGGTCACTTTATGCTGGTTAAAATCCTGTAAAGTTTCATGAATGGCGCTTAAAATATTACTCTCCTTATCCCTTGTATTCTTTTCATTCTACAGCTTTTGGCCCTTCTTGTGAAACTGTTTTGACTCTATTTTTGGACTGACACTCATATAAAAATAACAATTTTCTTACCTGTATACTCTTTACATCCATAAATGGACATTTCAAATGAAAAGTTGAATATTTTGCCATTTTAATCTACATAAATATTTTATTTGAATGCCATTTTAAAGGTCTTCCTGCTATAACGTGTTAATGCGCTTCTGTTGAACCTGAAGGTCAGTTTTAGTGGGTTGACTTTCGTTCAGTAATCTTTAACCTTAACTCAAGGGTTCTCTTTAACATTCAGAGATTTTCTTTGTAAATGCATAGCCTTGGTATGCAATTATCTATTCTGTTTATCTGCTTATTGTGAAAGGCTTGGCATCATTTGATATGAAAAAACTAGCTTTATTCATTCTCGGTCTTTATTCAAAAGGTTTGAAGTTGACTTGACAGTTTCTTACATAAGGTGATTTATTTATTGAAGCAACTTCTTAATTGTCTAATACAAAGAAATGAGAACTTTTGTACAAAAAAGGCCAACCTGAGACACTTATTTTGTGCATACATTAGTGTTGTAAGTTTACATTTTTTCAAGCGCTTAGGTACATCTTGCTACAGAATGACCCATGGACAGAGGAGGGCAATGACAATGGCTAGCCCACTTTGGTTAAAGATTTGGGTGGGAAGGAAAGATTAAGGGCTGGTGCACTGGACAAGAAAACTGCAAGCTAGAGTTATATAAAATAATTACATAGAAAAGTCTGGTCAGATGTTCCTCTTCTTCTTCTCCTATACTACAAGCATGGAAAATAACTCAAAAGGCTGCAAACTTAATAAAATGGAATGAAGTAATCTTCAGTGCATGTTATTAGTCTGTGGAACTACCTTCTGCAGGATATTAAGGCAAATATTGTAGCTTAGGCATTTGAGATTGGAGATTTGACCTGAGTAGCATGTACAGTTAAACCTTGTAATTTTATCCTTGACCTAGGTTATCAGTTCTCATGTCTAAGAAATCTCCCTTCTCTGCTCCTGTATTCCACAATTACATGTATGGTGGAAGGCAGGGGCTGATGCTTTTCTGAAGGGTCCAACATTCTCCACTGTTGGCAACAAGATAATAGACTAAGTGGACCACTGATCCAGTGTAGCATAAGCAGTTCATATGGTCTCAGCTCTTTCTGAATCGCAACCTTTTTATTTTAGTCGTAATTTCAAATAAGAAATCAGATTCTATAAAATCCTCTTGAAAAACTGACAAATGTGAACTGGAAGCACACTGTAGATTCTGAACTGTTAGTTTTGACTTTTTCTGTTTGTAGACTGTAGATATACTGTATCTAAGTGACTGTGATACTTTAGTTGCTGTCATATCAAAGTACGCAAAGACTTTATGAAAACCATGTGTCTGTCTATTTGTGTACCTAACCCCCAGTTAAATTAATTCCCTTCTGGGCTGGAGTGCAGCATTTGTTGAACACCAAAGCAAAGTTAGACCATTTAGGACAGGAAATGCATCAGAATATCTTATCAAGTTGAAGTTGCAGGGGTAATTTTAAATATTAAAGACTGGCTGTAATATCTAAATTGGAATTTGGCCAAGAGAGACAGGGTAACTTCCCTACTATTGCAAAATAATACCATGGAGTGAGTGTGTGTGTGTATATTTAATACTATGGTCAGTTCTTAGCTTTTATGTAATCCCCAAGAGACAGCACTTCCAATAGCATAGTGTCTCTTAATGTCATGTTGGTGCATTAGCCAAGTACCAGCTCAGAGGTAAGTGTCCGCCACTGAAACATTAAAAACACTTCCTGCAGCACCTTAGGGTTACCTTGGAGTTCTATTATAATATGATTGGGACTGACATAAAATAATTTGAGATCTGATGAAATCACAGCATAAGATACCATTTATACAGATTAATATGTAAACAGTGAATATTATCTTGCTACTATTATCAGAGTGCTCAGTTCATGACAAGAGCCACCCGCAGGAATGCTGATACTGAACAGGGTAGCACTATTCAGATCTGTGGCTACCCACAACAGCAGCAGTGTGAGAGCAGTACTCTTCTTTGACAGGATGGAGCAGCAGCTGTAGTACAGAATAAAAGGTCTGGTGGTCACTACTTGTGCATCAATGTAACGAAGTGTTGTAATGGGTCCAAGAGTCTCAGCTCTGATAAACGCTGCATTATGTCTTCAGTAGACGTCAGTAATAAGAAGTGAAGCAAGCCTGGAGAGGGAGGTGGAATCCTACTATATATTTGTGTGGTATTTAAAGTTAAAAACTCAACCTCAAATGTACACACTCAAGCCTGGTCTGCACTGGGGGCGGGGGATCAATCTAAGTTATGCAACTCCAGCTATGTGAAAAACGTAGCTGAAGTCGATGTACTTAGACCTACTCACCGTGGTGTCTTCGCTGTGGTGAGTCGACTGCTGCCGTTTCCCCGTCTACTCTGCCTGCTCCTCTTGCAGCGCTGGAGTACAGGAGTCAACGGGAGAGCGCTCGGGGGTCAATTTATCGTGTCTAGTCTAGACGTGATAAATTGAGCCCCTCTGAATCGATCGCTGCCCTCCGATCTGGCTGGTAGTATAAACATACCCTAAGACAGAGCAGTTGTAATAAGGGGAGGAAAAGGAGGAGGATTCTGCTTCTGGGAGGGAAATAACGTGAACACAGAACATAACAAGAATCCTACTACTGGATCTGCATCCTTGTTTTAAGTAATTCTAGCAGGCTACTGAGTAAAGCAATGCTATTTTCCTTTCTTTAGATTATTTTATTGACCTCTATAGTGTTCAGAAAATTAATGCTTTTGCACTGAGTCAAAATAACTAGTTCATGTAGGCTAATAGATTTACTGTGCAGAGGATTGTTTATGTAAAATACAAAGTTAAATTTATGCAAACTAAATGTCCCCCTAGTAGTTCACTTTCAAGCAACTCAGGTTGCTGCATAGACATCCATTAAACGATCAAGATGGCTTCAAAAAGGTTTGGTTTACTGATTTACATCTTGGGACAGCTCAGAAATGGCCAAATAGAATGTCAGTTCCCTCCCAAAAATTGCATTTGACTTGAATTCAGCTCAACGAGCTATTTTTCCAAGAATCTATGTGCATTAAAGCTAGGGACTGCCACCTCACCCATAATCATAGCATTGCTACTATGATATATACAGAGTTGGGTCATGGATCCCATATGTAGACATGGCTGTGTGTCCTTAATTACGTTTTCTGGTGTGCATTCTTAACTGTGAAGAATTTTTGTTTTGTCCAATGAGGATGATCCTATAATGTAAACTCAGGATTATAATCTAACTGTTGCTTTCTTGCGTCCTGTAGTTAAAGCTTTCCATCTCAAGTATGATGAAGTACGTCTAGATCCAAATGTACAGAAATGGGATGTGACAGTATTAGAATTAAGTTATCACAAACGGCACTTGGACAGACCAGTATTCCTACGTTTCTGGGAAACTTTGGACAGGTAAATATGCTGAAAAGCTTTTACTCTGAGTTTTTTGTGGGGAGGGAGAGTAAGGTGTCAAGGAAATTGTATATCTTAGAAAGATCCAAGCAATAGCTTGGAGACAAAATACTGCTTGCTATTCATGATAATGGCGCTGCAAAGCCACCTTAAATGGGCAGAAAAAGTACAGATAGACCGAGGGGGAATAACCAATCTTTTTGGAATGAAAAGTGTCAGTTTAATTTAAGAGTGTGACAGTAAAGCTGCTACTAAACCATCTACTGATACTAAGTCCATACCTACAGTTTTTTCATAATGTAGAGAAGGAGCTTGAGGAACAAGTCTTATGAACAATTTCCCATGTGGCAGTTCAATAAACGTTAAGAAAACAGATGAGCCTATTGTATCAATGTGTAAGTTTACTTTGATTTTGATACTGTGATTGCTTAACAGCAAAATATTTAAACAATTAAGGCTGGGATTTTCAAAACTGCCTAAGGCACCTAAATCCCATTGAAGTTAGAATTCCTTCAGGCTTCTCTGAAAACCCCAGTGAAATCACTCATTTCAAAACTTTATTCTTGTATCTCCCCATCAACATTGTCAAGGTTCCTTCCCCACTCTGAACTCTAGGGTACAGATGTGGGGACCTGCATGAAAACCCCCTAAGCTTATTTTTACCAGCTTAGGTTAAAACTTCCCCAAGGTACAAACTATTTTACCTTTTGCCCTTGGACTTTATTGCTGCCACCACCAAGCATCTAACAAATATATAACAGGGAAAGAGCCCACTTGGAAACGTCTTTCCCCCCAAAATCCTCCCCAAACCCTACACCTCCCCAAACCCTACACCCTACAAGGCTTGATGAAAATCCTCACCAATTTGCATACGTGAACACAGACCCAAACCCTTGGATCTTAAGAACAATGAAAAAGCAGCAATCAGGTTCTTAAAAGAAGAATTTTAATTGAAGAACAAGTAAAAGAATCACCTCTGTAAAATCAGGATGGTAAATACCTTACAGGGTAATCAGATTCAAAACATAGAGAATCCCTCTAGGCAAAACCTTAAGTTACAAAAAGACACAAAAACAGGAATATACATTCCATTCAGCACAACTTACTTTATCAGCCATTTAAACAAAACAGAATCTAACGCATATCTAACTAGATTACTTACTAAGTTCTAAGACTCCATTCCTTTTCTGTTCCCGACAAAAGCATCACACAGACAGAGAACCCTTTGCCCCCCCCCCCCCCCCCCCCCAGCTTTGAAAGTATCTGGTCTCCTTTTTGGTCAGGTGCCAGCGAGGTTATCCTAGCTTCTTAACCCTTTACAGGTGAAAGGGTTTTTCCTCTGGCCAGGAGGGGTTTTAAAGGTGTTTACCCTTCCCTTTATATTTATGACAAACATTTTCCAGAAATAACTGCACAAATGTTTCTAAAGGCTTCCCAGAAATGACTGATTAAAGTGAACTTTAGATTCTTTTTCTTATAGTCTTATAACTTCAGATGTAATTTAATGTCTTCAGTAAGGCATTTGACAGAGTCTCACATTACATTCTTAGAAGCAAATTACAGAAATGTGCTCCAGATGAAATTACTGGGTACAAATTTGTGGGTACAAAACTATTTGAAAGACTGTACTCAGAGTAATTATCAATGGTGTGCTGTCAAACTGGGGGGGCATATCTCTTGGGGTCCCATAGGGGTCTGTCCTGGGTCCAGTACTAGTCAATATTGTCATTAATGACTTGGGTGATGGAGTGGAGTATGCCCATATAATTTGTGGATGACATCAAGGAGGGGAGGGATTGCTAGTACTTCAGAGCACAAGATTAAAATTCAGAACTACTGTGGCAAATTGGAGAATTGGTCTTTGAAATCAACAAGATAAGATTCAGTAAAGATGCGTGCAAAGTACTGTTCTTAGGAAGAAAAAAATCGAATGTACAATTACAAAATGGGGAATGACTGGCTAGGCAGTTATACTGATTAAAAGAATTTGGGGGTTAGTGGATCACAAATGGAATATAAGTCAATGTGATGCAGTTGCAAAAAAGGCTAATATCATTCTGGGGTGCATTAACAGGGGTGTTGTAAGACAGACATGGAAGTGCCACTCTACTTGGCACTAGTGAGGCCTCAGCTGGAGCATTGTATCCAGTTTTGGGCACCACACTGGAGAGAGTACAGAGGAAAGCAACAGAAATGATGAAAGGCTTAGAAAATCTGATTTATGAGGAAATATTAAACAAAAATGGGGCAAGTTTAGTCTTCAGAAAAAAAAAAAAAAAGATGGGGCGTGGACCTGACAAGTTTTCAAATATGTTAAGGGCTGTTATAAAGAGGACGTGACCAATTGTTCTGTATGTCCACTGAAGGTAGGACAAGAAGTAATTGGCTTAATCTGCAGCAAGGGAGATTTAGGTTATGTATTAGGAAAAACTTTAACTGTAAGGATAACAAAGTTCTGGAATAGGCTTCCAAGAGAAGCTGTGGAATCTGTCATTGGAGGTTTTTAAGAACAGTTTAGATGAACACGTGTAAGCAGGATGGTCTAGGTTTACTTGATCCTGCCTCAGAGGAGGGGACTGGACTAGATGACCTTTCAAGGTCCCTTTCGGCCCTCCATTTCTGTGGTCTATAAACCAAGCCAGAGTTCCCTAAGAGGAAACATTTGACTGTTCTTCCTTCAGGCATGTGGAACGCAGCATTATACAGAACTTCTATGACTCGTGAAGAATCTTTCTTTTTCTATCTTTTAACATTTGTTAATGGTCTAAGAATTAGGTTTTAAAAGAATTTTACTTTTTTCCCTACTGTGCAGCATTGTTCCTTGAATGAACACTTTCTGTAACTACCAGAAAATGCTGTTAATGCTGTTTTTTGTTAACATTGCAGGTACATGGTAAAACACAAATCCCATTTGAGATTCTGAATCCTCTGGCTACCATTCATTTCCTGAAACGTGATTGAGAAATATGAAAGATGCTCCAGTTTGGAGACTAAGGCTCTCACTGTATGCATTTGTCAGGAACTTTACAAATGAAGAAAGGATCACAGTTTAATCTTTTATAAGATCTTGTTTGGATGCTTCGTGCTATGGCAGGTTGATACCTGCTGTTATTACAAGCAAAAGTGTTTTCCTTAAAACTATTTTTTTAATAATGTTAGCCTTCTAGCCTGCAAATCAAATTGTATATTTTGATAGCAGCAGTTTCTTCCCCATTTTGTTAAGTTAGCAAAATTTTTAAACAGTATGTTTTTGTTCCTCATTAGAAAATAGGTCGATCTTCACTGAAGGTTACAGTGTGTGTGTGTATGTGTGTGTGTATGTTATGAGGCTTTCAAAATGACTTTGCTTCTGAGTTTAGCTCTGGTTTCCTTTGCTTTATTGTTTCACTTACTGAAAATATTTTGTTGTAAATGGTATTATGTTTTAGTCTATCGGACTTGCAAAACTAAGCAAAGTGACAATTGTTTTGGATAAATCAAAATGTCAACCTGTATATGTACTGTATATTCTGTTTTGTTGAAAAAGGGATGGTGAAAAATCAAGAACCACTTCTTTGGGCTTATAATATTCCAGTTTACCAAATCTTTAAACTTTATTACAAATACATTCAAGTAAAGTTTAACACAGAATGTCCATCCTCCATACAGATCCTTTAATTTAAAACTTAGTGTGTATGTGTACACTACCGCCTGTCAAATACTTTATATATGAGAGTCCAAACATTGTATAGACTAAACAATGAATAGAACGGGGGAGAGTTTGCTTTTTTTTAAGTCACCATACAGAATTAATACTTTTGATGCCAGTACATTAGATAACCTCTTATGTTGTCCCTATGACAAAAGTAGCCCAAGCCTTGTCTCCAGGAGTTGCCATTTTCTGATCTGAGCAGCTGGAGCTTTCCAGCAGTACTGCACTTGTACTCAAAATAAACCTACTCCAGTTACCAAAGAACACATTTGCTTGATCTAGATTGAGTATAACTAAGGCAAGAAAACACTGGTATTTGTATGAGTTTATGGTAACTACTTACTTTGACATAATATAGTATACCAGTTGATATAATAGAATGATTAAATACTATAACATACATATTATATTTCTGCTCTTAAAATTCTGAACCATGTTTCTTATGCTTTGCATTTGAGGTTTGACAAAAGTAAAATATTCTACGTATTCATTTTTCTTTTGCTTTTATTTCACATTTTATCTTCATTTTTTTATATAACTGGCAGCCTAGCACCTACAGAAGTTTTAGAACCATACTGGCATACCAGGCCTCTCAGGTCCCAATGGCTTTGGTGATGCATAACATTTTCATCTCAACTGTACTAAGACTACAATTTTTAAATTTAAAACTACACAAAATAAAAACCTCCCAATTCTCATTTTTTCATAGCAGTTAAAATCCACATCAGTAGTACTAAGAGTGGAGTTTTGAATGGATATCACAAAATCACTGGGAAGAGCAAACAATTCAAGACTGTAAAATAGTTAAATAAAATCCTTTCAGAAAAGTTCCTTTAACTGGTTTAAGAGGTTTGGTCAGATCCAGGTCACTGACTCTCCCACTAAATTTTGTTTCACAGAATTAACCAGAATTTTCCTTTCTTTGTATCTCTTAACCTTGAGATAAAACTAGGGAACAATTGTCAGTAGCACAGCACTTTTACTGTGAAGAAATGATCAATATAATTTGGGGTTTCATACTGCTGAAGTTGTGGGGCATCTAATAGTTCTGTTTCTGCTGCTCAGAAATGGGAAATTTTGTAGAGCTAGTCAGTACTATGTATGTAGGCAACATACTTAGTTTTTAAAAGACTACTGTAATGGGCAGCAGCCAGTTTTCCCACAAGGTTTTGGTATATACATATACTGCTCACATGCATTATAATTTGCAGATTATACTGTTGTTGTTTTTAAATATGGAAAGTCCAATTGACATTTTCTCTTCTCCATCCTCTGTTTGTTGTGTTACATGTTAAAAGCACATGGTGTTAAAGCTCATCAGTCAGTCTCAGACCCTGCAATGCTTAGGCTCAATGTGGCACACTGGAGGACAGCCTGATTCTGATTTCACTTACACTGGTGTACATCCATTGGAGTCAGTGGAGTGATGCAGGTGTGAAACTGACAGGAGAGCAGAATGTGTGAAATCTGTTGGGCGAACTGTACCATTTTTTGTGGATTCAGAGCCAGACTTTTAATATTTTGGAATTTTCTATTTGCAAAATAATGTGATTACGATCTAAAACGTATTTATGAAGAAGATGGCACTTTTAGGTCTCTTCATTCATCACGGTAGTGAGGTATCTATCTAAGTCATTGTGCAATTAGTTGCCTTCACTGGGAGTTGGATCAGGTCCTCACAGAATAGCTCTCCTGGGTCTCTCTATATGTACATTTATACACACATTATGAAACTACTTGGACTTAAAGTTTAGCCATACAGCATCATTTTACAACAGATCAGGTGTTTGATATCACTTTATGCTTAATTTATCTACAAATTAATGAATTGTAAGGAAAACTGGTACCAGGAACTGGAAGAAGCTGTACTATGTGCCATTTGTTTAGGTGAGCTGCATTCCTACTGGTGAGCAGTTTTAAGAGCTTGCAGTGCTGAGACGTGTACAAATTGTGTAAACTGTATTGAAAATTAAAATGTATAAGTGAGAATGTGAGCTATTTTACTGAAAAGTTAAATGACAAGCAGTATGGGGTTCAAATATCAAATTGACTGTTTCCTCTCTTTTCTGTATAGTACTGTTTTAATAATCAAAACTGCTTTGAAATAGCTAAACAAAAACACCTCTACTATCATTGTTTAAAAAGTACTAAAGCAAGATGGAAACTAGCTTACAGTGTGATATTCGGGGTTCCATACTGCCAGGGTTTAAAAAAAGGACAGCAATATTATAGCTGCCAATAGGGACCTTTTGAAATACTGATTTATATTAAAAATATTACTGCTTTATAATTTATACAAAGCAAGAACTGTCTGTACACTACTTGAGCTTTCTGAATGCTGCACTGAACAAAGTGGCAGAAGCAGATTTCTTTAATCAACGCAGAGGTAATTTCTTTTTAAATAGACTTGTATACCTGAAGAAATAACGGATCAGCACCTTCAACTGAATAGGCTTAACTACTATAAAGTTATTGGCAGGGAATTTTTTTTCTATCAAGATAATTCTACAAGGATGTGCTAAAAGCCAGTGCTTGAGCTACATGATTTATAGAACTATTCAACAATACTGTAAACTTCTTATTTTTGAATACAGATAAGGAGTAATATGTGGGAAGTGTACTATGTATTAAGTTCATAAGGAGCTGAACCTATGATCAAGGATAATGCGATATATGATGTCAGATAAATGTTTATCTGAACAGCACATTTGTTTTTGGCTTTCATTCTGTGTTCAATCAGTGTATAAAATATTACTGTTCTCGTCAATGACTTTCAAAAATGTTTTATTGGTCTAACTTTTCATTCTCATGCCCAGTGAAATATGCACTTAGTTGCTAATACTTGCTAACACTGTACAAAAATAAGCTGGTCAAAATTAATGGATTAGATGGTGGGTTTAAAATTTAATGTTGTGATGCTGTGCTCATTTTAATTCAAAAGCCATAACTAATGCCAACTACTTTATTAAACTAATGTGTTCATGAAAAATTAAAAATCCCTGCCTGAAGAAATTGTTGGCCTAACAGGTTAAAGTTCACCTGGAATGCTAAAAGAAATAATTTGTGGGAAAAATGTGCCATATAGATTGGATTCTGTGAATATCAAATTGTAGCTCTGTAAATTATGTAGCACCTGTTTTTTAAGGAACTGTGGTCCTGTTAGTTTCTTTTGTCTGGACAGATACATGCTTCATTAGAAATTGTAAGTACACATTTATTTTTTTGGTTTGCTGTGCAGTCATTTTCTTTACCTGAAGACCTTTAACATTGTATGTATATCCTGAGTTAATAAGGAGTGGAAGGAAATCATTTAAAATGTGAAGAGGTTGGAGTGAAGCTCCTTCCTTTTGGCAGTATAAGCATGGTGTGCTGAGTCCAACAAGCCTCTTCTTGGCGCCAGTGAATATAGAGAATACTGCAAGGTAACTTGTATGGGAGGGCTGCTGTTGACTTCCATGACTTTCATTTTTCCCTCTGCTGGTGAGAAATATAAGTGCTGTAAACTCAGAGGAAATGGGTATTTATTGAAGCAGAAAATATTTTGCTAAGAAGCAAATGCTGACAGGCAGTGTTTCCAAGTTGATTTCACTGCATTCATTTTTCTTTAAACAGAAGTTGTTTTAAGATTTGTAAATGAGTGCAGATCTAAAGAATATTCTCAAATGTTTGAAATTTAAATCCATTAACTAGTTTACATGTAAAGCTGGAAAAGTTCTGAGGTAATATATAAAATCTCTATAAAAAGGTATTACTGTTCATGGATTTTATTTGCATCTGTAAATTCCCTTTCCATCTACTCTTCACTTTTCCCAAAAGTCAGAAAAAAATGCTTGTGTACATTCCTGAAATTGTCAAATGTAAATCTTTCTGAAACTGTAATTGCCTGAAGTTCTGAGTGCAGATTTGTCTAAAATAACGAGCAACGAAGGCAGCAAAAAATGAAGCTTAACTTAAATCTAGTTTGGCCAGCCTGCCTAATGAAAGTGCTTGAGTGGCCCTGTGTGAACTAGAGTGTTTCAGTTTCAGCTGCTGCCTTCTCAGATTGTATATGGGGTGGGTTGAAATCCTGGCCAGAAGTCAATGGCAAAACTCCGGCTGATTTCACTCAGGCCTAGATTTACCCAATATCTTAAAGACTGAGAGTTTTAAAATGAGAGATTCTCTAGAATCTTCCAGGAATGAAGAGTAGCAAGTAGGAATGGAGGAGACATTTTATAGAAGCGTAAGGGTTGAATCTTGGGCAATTGTATTAGATCTTAGAAAAAATTGATCACACGTAGTATAAAGGTTCCAAAAATGGTTTTAAAAGGGTTAGTAAACAATTATATATTTTAATAAATGATTAGTTGTTAGTCCAAATGGTCAATAGTTTTCTTTATTGCTATATTTTATGATCCACTATATCTTATGATCTATAATAGCTTTTACTGATGTACTTAGAATCATTTTTAACATGCTATTGATGTTGGTAACATGCTTTATAACAGCTATTAATAATTTCTTAGCCATTTATAAATGGCACCTTAATATAAATTGTGACCAAAAGGTTACCGTGGAGTCTTGGCAGTGGTCGTGTGACATCACTGGTGAGGGGACTTGAAGTACTGTTGTTGCTTACAAGGAAAACATCAGGCTGTATGTTTTAACTTGGTGGGGGAAGTTGGCTGTAATTGAAAATTGGACATGTAAGTATTCACTAATCTCACAGGATTAGTGATGTGTGTTCTCAAGTGGTTTGATAGCGCTAGCACACACCAGTGCATGTACTCATCTAAACATGTGCATATGTTTAAACATTCACTGTGATTTGTTACAGGTTGAGCTGCATCTGTGACCCATTTAGGGCACCCCCTCGGCTCTCGTTCCTCATGTCTTCACCTCTCCTGGTGGGGGGAATCAGGTGATTTCTCACACTCTTAGATGGGGTCCTGGACTGCAGCTGTCTGTACCAACTGTACTCGCCTGTCTAATCTAATTGCGTTTGGCACCTGCAGTTCTTCCTTTCAGGAATCTGTGGCCAGCAGTAAATATAGTGATATACCAGCTGTCTTAAAACAAAAGCATTGTTTAATCTTAACAGTAGCAGCAAAGCATAACTTAGAGTGTTTACATGTATGTTTCTTACCTTGAGTCCTAGGCAGGCCTCTCTCTCCCTAACCTTTGAGAGTTTGGATCTCAGTCTTCTCTTAACACATTCTCCTTCTGTCTTTGAGGAGCTCTTATTAAATCCACTCAAAACTTTTGTTCTCAAATTCCCAAGCTTTAATATGCTCCCCCAAACCAGTTTGAAATGTGCAGATGGTGGAGCTAGAGTGTCAAAGCAAAAGGCCCTTGCATTATGTCTCAAGTGTTTTGTAACAACCCCCCAAGTGCGTGTGTGGATGTCTTATATCAAGTTACTGTCTTGCCTTCCTGGTTGTTTTCCCAACAGTTGATTTAATCCAAGATAGTCATACACTAATTATCCCAATAACCAGGTCAAGATACAGTATGCATAAATTATTACAGGCAGCTCTAAATCAATGTTGCCCTCCACAAATATTAAGCACCAGGCAGATCATCAATATCCTGATTCAATCAATAGACAAATGAGCAAACGTTTTGCCTTAGAACCTGCTTTTTAGTGCAGGCTTTAATGGATTTCATCTGAATAGAATTTGTAATTTCCTTTCAGTGCAAGACTGTTCCACTTATATTTTACTGGTTTTCAGTCAGGGAACAGCGTGCTTCATTTGCTTTGAGCTTCTGTTCTTGGAGGGCATTCTATTTCTGAGCTGTACTATTGTGTCCTGTTGTAATTACGACAGGAGTTCCTTTTGATAAAGAGATTTCTATGCTTAGGTATGTCCTGAAATGCAAACATGAGCCAGTGGGAGTAGATAGAGAAGCTTTACAAAGTTTTTGATCTTTCCTCTTGCATTTCTTTGAGGGGATTAAGACTCAGGCCATTTTCCTCCTCCTTTTAACACACAATCTATAAAAATTCCTGAGAAGACGTGAGACGTGAGATTTGCTTCACATCTTTTCTACTGATATTTACACTGCATATATTAGTGGCCCCAAGACATGTGAAACTGGATAATAGGCATCTAACTCAGGAAAGGCTGAAGTCACCTGGTAGGAAGAAGGAAGTACCTGGATCAATTAGCAGTAACCTTCCTACTCCCCTTAACTGCATCTGTTCTCTGATAGTCAAAGTAGTGCAAAGTGTAGAGCAGGGGTGGGCAAACTTTTTGGCCCGAGGGCCACATCGGGGTTACAAAACGGTATGGAGGGCTGGGTAGGGGGAAGGCTGTGCCTCCGCAAACAGCTTGGCCCATGTCCCTTATCTGCCCCTTCCCACCCCCCCCCCCCCCCGCGACCGACCCCCTCAGAATCCCCGACCCATCCAAACCCCCCACCCACCCACCCACCCACTCCTTGTCCACTGACTGCCCCCTCCTGGGACCCCTGTCCCTAACTGCCCCCCCCAGGACCCCACCTCCATCCAATCCCCCATTCTCGCTGTCTCCTGACTGCCCCCACTCCAAACTCTGCCTCATTCAACTGTCCCCTGACTGCCCCCCAGGATCTCCTGTCCCTTATCCAACTCTTCCAGCTTGCCAGGGAACTACACTGTCATCTTAGATGGGGACCTAGCAAGCATGACCTATCTGAGCCAGACTGATGTCCGAGAGCTGTGCCCTCCACTGGCTGCCTGTTAATTTTTGGGTCCAATTATGAGACCTGGTACTAATCTTTAAGACACCTATCCATTTGCTGCCTACCGAGATATAAGCACTCACCAGCTAGACTGAAAATTAGAGCCTACGTTGGCATTCAAGCGATGTGATGGTTATATTTCACTCTTATTTTTAAGAGTTTGCAGTCTGTGGACTTTGGCTCAGGTCCTAAATCAGAGCCTCCCTTTCTGAGAAGAGATACATTAAATCATTCCTCCCAGAATGGGACTAGGTGGCCTCCAATTTTTTTGTTTTGGGGTTTTTTTGTACCCTTCACTAGACTAGACTGGGATAAGCTTTCACTCCCAGAAATGTCCCTTCATTATGTTCTTAGGTTTCTCTGCAGAGTCAGATGTGTAGCCTGAGGCCGGTGGTGGAGGATGTAGTAACACTTCACATTTTATTTCTCCACATATCTATTCTGACAGGTTTAATTTTCACTGTGGCATGTCTCCCAGCTATTAAAAAAAAAAAAAAAATCTCACTTATAGACTGTTAGGTTTGTGCTCTTCCTATAAGAGTGGCCAGGTTTTCCTCTCCACGGGCAGAGGTAGTAAAACATTCCCAACCTCCCTCTGGGGGATGTAAGTGAAATGTTGGATCTTTGTAGAAGGGGTCCCTCCAGGTCAGGGTTAAGACTTGTTGGCAGACTGGTATAGGAAAACTTGTATTATTACATCCAGCACCTTTCACAAGCACTAAAACTCACATTAAATAGTGAAAAGAACCTTCTGAGACTTTGAAAGTTGTACTGGTGTAATTATTTTGGTTAGAGGGGTGTGAATTCTTAAAATAGTTATACTGGTAAAATCCCATGTGTGGTTACATTTATATACTGGTGTGAAGGTTACTTACACCAGAATCATCATTCCCCCTCTCCCGAATAGCTATGCCAGTATAAAAGCACTTTTATAGTGATATAACTGCATCCATATTGGGTTATTTTTGCCATTTTTACTATACTACAGTCAGAATAGACTATCCAAGCTTCCTTACTAATTTTTAACATTAATATAAAGAATTTCAAAATGTGTATCTTACCAACTAGAATCCGACTACTAATTTCAAGATTTCTCAGCTAAAAGTAGTGCCCAGTAACCATTTCAAGGCACGAATATCTTCCTACATCATGAACATTCCTGATGAACTTTGTAAATTGGGGATGGGAGAACAAAGATAAGGAAACATCTCACTTACATCTCCTTACACTGATCTTGGACTGAAGCTGCACCAGCATGTTTGACAGCATGAATGGATATATCACTGAAACACAATAGACAACTTGCTTCAGATAAATGATGCATTGTAACAAATTGGTTATTTAAAAAAATAGTTCTGTTACCAAAATTTTTGCAACAATTGAGCTATTGTCAGACTTTGCACACAATGTAAAATTGGGTTGTACACTGAAATTCATGGGAACTTGTAAACTTACCTATTTGCCTGCAATATTTTTAACTTTGATCCCAAGCTTTATTTTTGCCTTATGAATATCAGGATCGATTAATGTGACCTGTTAGGGTCATTTTACTCAGTCAGAAGTCAACTGCTGTCTTTCTAAAGAAGAAATGCAGTGTTTCCTATACAGAAAAAAAAGACCACTGGGAGTATATGTATACGAATTTCAAACAGCACTGACAGCCATAAAAGACACTTTTGCTGCTGCTTGGGAAGTTGTGGTAAAGCAGTGACCAACTTGTCAAAATCTAATCTCCAACGTGCTATATATTGATTAGTTAGCTTTTTGTATGACATGTAATGGCTCTTTACAAAGGAGCTTCTTTTTATGGTCGTCTAAGTGCTCACAAGCTGAAATATTGTTAGTTTTTTATCCCACTGGAAGACCAATAGAAGAATATTACAAACAGAATATAAAAATAGTTTACTGTGAAGAGGGTGAAACTCAGCGCTTCATTGTGGAAAGGTTTGTATTGAAAAGAGCATCTGAAATACAGAGAAGAGCAACTCTCCTGCTGTGAGGCCATGTTCCAGGATATACTTCATCTCAGTTTTATGCAAGTGCGTGATACCCTGTGTATGTGAGCTAGAAACAGAAAGGACTCCTTGCTCTTATTCTGATATGGTTATGCATATACAAGAGTAGAAGAATGCATCTGTTTGGCTGTCCTTCTGGATGTGTCCAGCAAAACGCATTATGGTTAAATGTTCTATGCAGATTGTTGTGAGGTGCTCAGGTTTACTATGTGTAAATTGTTTTTTATTAAAGCTAACAGTTGAGGAAAATTGGAAATTAAAAAAATTAAACACTTGCTATTGCTACCTGTAAAATTGATGTTTCTAGAAGTTCGGGAGAGAATTGCCCATTGACAATTACAATACAGTCGCAGTGCATGTGTAAGTGATGTGCTCATATTAAATACCTTGTCATGCTTCTCTTCATGTTCATTGCCAGGGTTCCAACATAAAGTTGTTTGTGTACTTACTATTTGGATTACACTAGCAGCTAGAGCTCCTGTTGTGCTAGGTGCTGTATATACACATACTCAGACCATCCCTGCCTTCTAGAGTGTATGTTCTAAATAGATAAAACAGACAAAGGGAAGGACAGGAACTATTCACTCCCATTTTAAAGATGGCAAATAGAGCTTAAGTGATTAGCTTGAGCACCACCTGAAATCTGTCAGAGTCAGGAGTAGATCCCAGATCTTCCAAGTTCCAGTCCATCACCTTAACCACAAGGCAACCCTTTTTATGCTCACTGACAAAAAAAGAAAAAAGAAAAGAAAAAAAAGAAAAGAAAAACACACTTCTTACCAAAGAACAATCCTTGCCTCGAGTGACCAAGGCAAAGTATAGGCTCAGTGTCATGGGTAGTTGTCCAAAGGACTAGTATCACTTCCACATTCCTGTGATTGCCAGGTACCGTTAGGTTCCAGCTCCTGCTATTGAGCAAGCTATTACTAGTTCGCCAGAATCCAAGGGTAACTGTCAGGCAATTCATCTGTGCCATATGTAACTATGCAGTATTCTTAATCTTACCCTGGTCTGTCCGTTCTCTAAGCTGTTTGCTTAAACCCAGTAGGTGTATTATGTCTCAAATTTAGATGGTAAACTCTGCAGGAAAGGGGTCACCATTTATTCTATACATACCTAGCATCATAAAGTCTTTATAGAAATTGGGGTGTTCGGGAGCTATCATACAAACAAACAATTAGGATAGTACAAGAGGTTGCTAAAGAAAATAATGTGATGAAATTAAGAAAGGGAAAATTTAGACTGAACAGCAGGGGAGGTTTCCCACTATGATGTTGTCAGGTTGTGAAATACGCTGCATGGGGAAATGGTGACAAGCCAGTAGCAGGGCAGCTCTTTACAGAAGCCAGGCAGTATTTTCCCCTAGGGGCTGGAGATGGACCTGTGCTAGTAAGTTCCCCATCTCTGGATTTTGGCCTAGTCTATACTTAGATTGACTAAACTACGTTGTTCAGGGCTGTGAAAAATTTCACACCCTGAACGATGTACTGGGGTCTACCTAGCCTGCAGTGTAGATGCGGTGAGTCCAATGGATGAATTCTTCCGTTGGGCTAACTACTACCTCTCAGAGAGATGGATTAACTATGAGTGGAAAAACCCCTTCTGTCACTGTAGGAAGTGTCTACACTATGGCGCTACAGCAGCACAGCTGCAGCGTCTGTAGTGTAGACATGCCCTTCACTAATCACTGGCACCAAAGCAAGAGTGGGGTTGACGGAAGGGAAAGTGGGAGGTGAGGGGAAATGTGTCAGTGTGACACTTGTCCACCCGACACACACATCAGCAGGTGAGGAAACTGAGGCAAAGGACTGACAAAAGATAGTTTGGGGGTGGGAGTCTTACTTTCTGTATGAACTGACAAGTTGACATATTGTTTCACCAAATTAATATAGTATGCTTTTCTCTCTCAGTAAAGGTTTCTTGTTTTATATACAAACCCATTGTTTATGACGGGAAGTATTTCCCTAGTCTCTGTTTGCCAGAAGCTGGGAATGGGTGACACGGGATGGATCACTTGATAGTTACCTCTTCTGTTCATTTCCTCTGAAGCACCTGGAACTGGCCAGTGTCAGAAGACCGGCTGTTGGGCTAGATGGACCTTTGGTCTGACCCAGAATGGCCGTTCAGGAAAGTAATCTAGGTTTTCCCAGGTTTCTGGGCTGGGGCTTGAGCCACTGCATTTGTTAATTTCAAAAGAAACTCCTAGATATTTGAGCCCAGCTCTTCTTGTTGTCAGTACCACCTGGCATAAGACGCTTGTTTGGAACACTTAAAAATTATTTAGGGAAAGCACTGGGGTGTTAAGTGGACAAATATTCTAACATTTTACCTACAATTTGTTTAACACCTTGTCTGGGGGTGTACGGAATTCACTGTGTAGAGTGATCCTACAGTGGCAGTCAGCTGGATTCACTGGGATAAGGGGTACCTTCTTTTCTAACATTTATCATTCAATATGTATTTGGCTCTTTGAATATTTTTCTCTCTTTGTGGCCTGGATCAGTATCTGGTCTTTCCTTCGGAGACCTCTCACTCCCCTAAATACCTATACAGCCAAATGCATCTTCAGTTAATATTTGTAAACACATAATTCATTGTGTGGATTTTCTACAAGAATAGAATTTTAATGCAAAGAAAGATCTCATGACATACTTCAGAGCTTTTTTTTTTTTTTGCCACCCTGATTTTTACAGTATACCATGATAAAAGTACAGAACTCTCAAATTGAGAGATTTATAGAATACCAAGTTCACATGAGCGGAAGATGATTTGGGGTCTAAAATCAGGGTCAAGGGTAGGACCTATATCATATGATCTAACACTGCATGTGATGGTAGCTCTCTTTGCTATGCTTCTCAAAATACTTGTACAAACCTTCAAGGAGAAAGTGTAGATGGCCAGGAAGATGATGGAAGAAAACTATGGTCCCTGTTAACCGTTTTGTCAAAGTGAGAAATGGCTTATGAGAATTATAGCAGAATAAATACTTGTCAAAACTTCATCTTAAGAAAGAGCTTACAGATGACTGCGATTTGATATGGTCTGTGCTTTAGACAGGAACAGCATGAGGATATGGAACATCACATAGACTGTCTTAACGGTGCTCTTATCCTCACAATCTGAAAGCCAAAATTAATACTAAGTCACTGCTGGTATTCCAGCAAATGTTTGACACTCTGCCATAAAACATAAAGATGAGCATCTTAAAACCTTTGCCTTTACATAATCATTGGGCTTGTACCATGATCTATGCCATCAATTTTGCAAGTGATGCCTTCAGAGGTTATGGAGAATCCAGAAATACCGAATGCTACCAAATATGCTGATTTGTTTTTATTCTAAAACCAGATGCAGAAGCCCAGGACCATGACCTGGTGAAAGTATTTCAATAAATGACATTAAAATAATGACTCATGAGTGATTTGTTCTAAGTAACAAACTGATATAAATTCAACACTCTCTAAACATGGACAAATTTTATACCTATCAGTTGGCAGACCCCTTTTTCTTTTTCCAGCTTTCTATTCATTTCAGAATAGGTGAAATGTTTGACTTTTATTTTCAAGTCTTGTTTCAAAGAAAAAAATTAGTCTTCACACTGATACTGACCAAAGCAAAGGGGCTTATAACTAAAGTTAAGATTTTCACTATTATTTTTAGTAAGTCATGGACTGATCATAGGCAGTAAACAAAAATTTGCAGGAGCCCGTGACCTGTCAGTGACTTCACTAAAAATAACCGGGAGGCAGGGCTAGGTAAGGGGGAGGGGGAAGGCATGACAGCTAGACTCCCAGGGAGTGGGACTGATAGTCTGAGCCCCCCTGCCATAGTAGGGGGGACAGAGCTCTGACTTCCCCCACCATAGGGGGCACTGCCCCAGCTCCAGTGGGAGTGTGCAGCCCCCACTCCAGAGCTGGCAGCAGCTGTGGGCAGGGGTACACAGTCCCGGTTCCAACCCCAGCAACATACGCACAGCCCTAGCCACAGCCGAGGGTTGGGGGGCTCATGGGCCTTGGAAGCCGCAAGGGAAGCACACAGCCCCCGTTGCAGCCCCCCTCCGCAAGCTGTGGGGCAGGGGCACATGGCCCTGGCTCAAGCTGCAGGGCTTGGGTGCATGGTCCTGGTTCCAGCTTTAGCTGCTGAAGCCATGGCTGTTGGTAAAGTCACGGAATCGGTGACTGGTGTGACCTCTGTGACTAAATCGTAGCCTTACTTATAACAAAGTAATCTATATCTTTGTTGTCCTTCCACTAACTGAAACATGGCAAGCGAGAGAGTGGCAGGGAAAATAAAAATAAATCTCTATCTCTCTTTCTTTCTCTCTCCATACGTAGAGAGAGAGACACCCCTTAGAGTCGACTGAATTACAAATAAGTTGAATTGGAAGAGAATATAAGGAAACGGCAAGGGTGGCAATGTTATTCTTAAAACATGCTTTTTCTTGTTAAGGAGAAAACTAATGCCACAATATTTGGGAAAAATAAGAGTGAAGATCATGGGGGGGGGGCGCGAAACAAATTCTAATTTTTAGTTTTTTAAATATAAGACATTTAAAACCAAAAGCCTTCATTGCTTTATTGGTTCTGGACACTGTTTATAAAGGCTATTGAGAACTGCAAGGTTCTGCTTTCCAACACAGGCGTTTACTGTTCTGTGAGAAGGTGAGAGTATTTGAAGACAAGGAGAGTGGAAGGGAGAATTTGGAGACAAGCTAGAATAGCTGAAGGAATGTGGACAGTGACTGTGCTGGCTACTTGGTTCCACTGGCCCCGGTGATAAGGGGGCTGCATAGTAGCTTAGGGCCACTAATTTAGCACCTTTACTCTGTGCCCTGCCTTTGTTTTTAAAGAAGCTTTCTTCTCAGTTCCTCTCCCCTTCCTTGTGAGAAGTCCCACCTTCATATTATCTTTAGGTTTTTGTACTGTCCATCACCATGGTTTTGGAGCACCAGTCCCTGTTCTTTTCATCTGTTATTTAATAGAAATAATCCAACACAACACAGAACCCCATCTACATTCTTTTAAATGCCCACTAGTTGGACAGTGGCTATAGCCTTTTAATATTTCTCACAGCAGCCAAGCATTAAGTAAATTGTGTAGCTTAAATGTGAGGATGACCACTTTTCTTCAATACAATCCTTCATCTTCTGCTGAATTTTTTTCAGCACAGAGTAATTTAGAGGATGGCATAACCTAAAGCCCAGAAGACTGTCAAAACCTGCAATAGCTTGAAGCAGCAAGATGGTGAGAAGAAGGGTTCTGCTGAGTCATAAAAAGAAGATGGGGTGCCGAATCTCAAAAGAATAATTTATGTTCCACAATAGCTCCAAGAAATTATGCCTTTTTAGCTTATTTGGTAGTTAATTTACAGTACTTTGGGCTCTAGGGATTACAAAAGGTGTCATGAAGCTTCGCTATCTGAAATGTCAAGAGAGATCTAAATGGCAACTTTCAGCTGAAAATTTTCATGCAGCAACAACTTGAATTCTCCATCATGCCACCTTTAGTGGTGCACATACACTGTTTTATGTTAGTTACATGGGTAACAAAAATACACTATTATCTTAGTCCTTTCCCTAGCTATTACATCTTCACCTGCAGTTAAATCAATCAGCTGATGTATCACCATTTAAAAGTTGTTCCCAGCAATAAATGCTTCGTGGAGTCTTTTTCTAACCTGTTAATCTGCCCCAAATTACCTGAGGGTAGATGAGAAATCCAACCTGCCAAAATTTCACCTTGGTATGTTTGATAGTTTCACTGAGGTTCAACCAGGTTGGGGGGAGATGTGGAGATGTGTGTACATATATGAGACTACGGATTAGACCTTCAGGTGGCATAAATTGGTATGGGTTCACTAACTCCAGTGGAGCTAAATTGATTTACACCATCGGGGGGCTGGGCCCCAGGAGACTGCTAAAGAGAGGAATTCAGACACTAATAGCGAAGTACGATCATCACAACTTAAATGAGTCTTTAAAAAGGAAATCTGTCAAAATTACTAGGGTGTTTGGATAGTCAAGAAAGTAGGCCTTGGGCCTATGAGTCTGTAAGGACAATTGCCCTGATAGACCCATGCTTCAGGCTAGCCTTGGGCATAGCATTTCTGCTTGCATCTAAATGTGGTGATTGTGAAGTTCTTATACAGCTGGATAGTTTTTTATCTTGAACCTCTGTAGAAATCTACTGTTTCCATTGTTTAGCAAAAGATTATCAGTCATAAGTGTCTTCTCATTAAAAATTCAAGCTGCCTTTCATGCCTGGAAAGCAGCAACTAAGGGCCTGGTACCAGTGGCCTTTGAAGTCAGTGGAAAGACTTCTATTAACTTCACTGGGTGTTGATGCCTGCCCCAATCGAGTAGCTTTCAGTAGCTCTGGGGACACCGGTATTTCTATACGTTATGCCATGTGTTATTTTTAGGAAGGGCAGTTGCGCTCCACTTTCTTTTCACTTCCATTATTCCAAAACAGTAAGTGCCTTTTCTACCAGATGATAAACCTGTATCAGTAAAGCTATTAATTCTACAATCACTATGCAGGCTTTGCAGAGCTAAGCTGCTTTTGCTGGAATTTTCCACAAATGTCTGAAATGGTTACAAGGAGGCACCACTTATAAAATGAGTCATATTGGGTCAAGTGAGCCCACAGAAGTAGGGATTAAACAGGTTTTTTATGGTTAGGTAAAGAGAAGAGCCAGGGATTCCATTAAGGTCTCGATGGATTTTAAGTAACATTTTCCATCGTGGCTGTGGCACACAGTCCACTGAAAGTTAATGCGACTTAGGCTCCAAAGTCATTTATATTGCTATTGTCAATCTAATGTGAAAGACATTCAAATACTATGGTGATGGGTGTCAGTCCAAAACCTTAATACAGATTGATAAAACCAATATTTATCTTCACCTGCGTTTGATGCTTTGTTGCAGTGGGCCATCTGATGGTCAATGGGAGGGTTGCCTAAGCAAGCACTGCAAGATTGGGCCCTTCATGAGACTTTTGTATTTTATTTATATAAAATAATAAATTAGTCTTTTGTTTAAAACAGTGGTTCTTAACGTTTCCAGACTACTGTACCCCTTTCAGGAGTCTGATTTGTCTTGCCAACCCCAAGATTCACCTCTATTTAAAAACTACTTGCTTACAAAATCAGACATAAAAATACAAATGTCTCAGCACACTATTACTGAAAAATTGCTTACTCTCTCATCCTGTCTGCATGAAATTTTAGTTTGTACTGTACCTTGCTAGTGCTTTTTATGTAGCCTGTTGTAAAACTGGCAAATATCTAGATGAGTCAATGTACCCCCAGAAGCCCTCTGCATACTCTGAGCGGTATGTGTACCTCTGGTTGAGAACCACTGGCTTAAAATAAGATAATGTGTGTTTTATTTACAGATAGTGTTTTCAACACAAAAATACAGTACATTTCTAGCAAACAGGATGCAACTTCTTTAAATTTCTCTCTCATTTGTCTGATATGACTCTCCTATGCTGGCTAGAAGCCCTGTCTGATTTTCCATTATATTTATTTTATTTATGTGTTTGTTTTTCTTTTTCTTTCCAATATTTTTGAGAATTTAGTCGTTTGGCAATAAAAGAAGCTTTGTTGGTACATTGCAATGCTCCAACTATAAATATTTGTGGATCTGTGGGCAAATTAGAATTTAAGTTTAGTTTAATTTATAATCATTTCCAGAAGGAATTAACTATCAGATGAATCCACATTTAATGGTTATTACAGTGGCCAATAATACATGTCTTTACTTGCCTGAGCAGGCAGACAGATGTCAATAGGACCATTCTCCTAAAGACAGACTGCCTGTGTGAGTAAGGTCTGGAGAATCCAGTCCCAAGTTGCCATTTTTGTCCTTGAAATTCTAGTTTTTTTGTTCTTTTTTCGAAAATCTTGGCTAAAGAGATTAGTGATTTTGGGTATCCAACTTGAGACACTTAAGGGATCTTGATTTTCAGAAGGGTGGCGTTCAACACTATCTGAAAAATCAGGCCTCTTTAAAGTGTATCTAATTGGACTTCCAAAAATGGAGGCACCCAAAATCATTTTACTTTTGAGAATCCCAGACCATCATTTGTTGAATGATAGTATATTTTAAATGTCTCGTTAGCTCTTTTAGTATAAGATCTATGATAACTTTCATAAATTCTAAGGCTTGAAGGGACCACTGTAATCATCTAACCTGACCTGCTGTATAATACATGGAACTTGCACAAAATAACTCCTCGTGCATAGCTTTTGAAAAACATCCAGTCTTAATTTTAAAAAATTGTCAGTGATGGAGAATCCACTACGACCCTTGGTAAATTGTTCCAATGGTTAATTACTCACCATTAAAAATTAGACCTTATTTTCCATCTGAATTCAACTTCTAGCCATTGTCCCTTTTTCTAGATTGAAGAGCCCATTATTAAATGTTTGTTCAGCAGGTACTTAGAGTGTAATCAAGTCACTCCTTAACCTTCTCTTTGTTAAATGACATAGATTGAGCTCCTTGCGTCTATCTCTATAAGGCACTTTTTTTTCTAAACCTTTAATCTTTCTTGTGGCTCTTCTCTGAACCCTTTATCATGATCCTTCCTGAATTCTGGGCACCAGCACCAGCAAATCGACACAATATTCCAACAACGGTTGCACTAGTGCCAAATATAGAGGTAAAATTGCCTCTCTACTCCTACTCAAGATTCCCCTGTTTCTTCATCCCAGGATCACATTAGCTATTTCAGCCACAGTGTCACACTCAGAGCTCATGTTGAGCTGATTATCCACTGTTGTATAAATTGTCCCAGATCCATTATTTTATTTTCTATCCTAGCCAAGATACTTCCACCTCTGTAGTATCTGGGAGGCAAATAAAGTGTTTTACCATTCATTATTTAGAGCCATTTCCGTAAGAAACTTAAACGTACATAACTTTAAGCACATGAGTAATCTCCTGGAAGTAAGTGAGTAAGTGAGACTACTCATCTACTTAAAGTTAGACATATGTTTATGTAGCTTTCTGAATCGGGTTTATATAGTACAGAGGTTTGCATTATGCTTTACAGAAAAAATAATACAAGATCCATATGCCAAGAATGTGAGGCCTTAATCCTGCTCCAGCTGAAATCAGTGGCAAAGCAATAACTGGCTTCAAAATGAGTTGAATTAGGCCCTATAGTAAACAAGGGATTATAAGCATTGACAGATGGTGAGCTTGAGGTCTGGGATGGAGACACAGTGGGGGAGGGGGGGAAGGGCAAGGGAAAAAGAAAAATTGTAACTTGCTTATAAGTATCACATGTCAAGTCTGTTCTCCTTAGGTTAAGTAATTGGTTTATATTTAGTGAAAGATTAGGGTATTTAAATGTTGTTGAAGCTAATCTTCCAGTAATAACCAGGATGATGTTCCTATGCAAATATCAGCAATCAGGTTTATTAGCTGATCATCTTCCCTAACTGTAAATAGTGCCAATTATTATGTTCACTTAATACATACAGATCTCTGCTTAAGCAGAGGAACACATTATGAAAGAGTTGCTTTCTAATAGTTTTTTTTTCTATTCAAGTCAGATAAATTATTTTTTGTAATCCATTTTAAATGCAAGGTTGTCCCAGAATATAGAATGTTCATGAGAAAGTGGATTAATGCTATTTCTTGGAAATGTTAGTTATTTCCTCCTTTGTGCAATTGTGAGAGGCAGAGAGCTTTCTTAAATTGATCTCAGCATTGTATGGATAATCAGTCTCCTTCTAGACTTCTTATTCTTCACAATTTCTTTAACTCTTTCCTCAAACCAATAAATACCTCATGGTACATTTTTTTTACACCCGAACCGTGGCACCACCCCTTCTCCTGGAGTCCCGGCCCTGACCCCTCCCCCTGTTGCTAGTCCTTACTACTTTTAAAAGTGGCCCCCTTTCTCCGCTGCTTCCCCTCCTCCCCCGCTCCTTTCCAGCGCCACTGATTGGGGCCAGATTTTCAGAGATCGCAACAGTTCTGTGTTGGAAGGAAGTACTATTATCCCCTTTTAAGGGGTGGGGAACTGAAGTCCAGAGAGGGAAAGTGACTTGCCCAAAGTCACACAGGAAGTCGGTGGTAGAGCAGGGAACTGAACCCAAGCCCACTATATTCCAGGCTAATCACTGATCAGGCAAGAAGCAGAGCACATTGGTCAGATTATTAATCCAAATAAAACTAAATCTCTGGCCACTACCATCAGGCAGCCTCTAGCTTCAGACTACAACCAGCTCAGTATTAACCTGTCCAGATGGGACATCAAGCAGCTGACAACTGTCAAATATTTGGCAAGTGCCCTAGACAGTGCTGGAGAACACTTGAAAGATGTAGACACTTATATAGCAGCAGTGACTGCCGTGTTTTGGGCCTTCAATGGCCTCTGCAGGGCATTGTGACATCAGCCTTACCATCAAGTTGTGGCTATGTTCTGTAAATGTAAGTTATCCCTGATTTTATGTTTATAGGAATTTTTATAGAAAGCAGCAATATCCGGAGTCCTAACTAGTTTATTTTTAAGATGAGGTAGAGAAGATAGTGCTGACCAATACATTTTACTAGAATTTTCATCTCTGAGACGAAGAAAATTTATGCAATTGAACTGCATAATGGTAAACCAGAAAAGGAAAAAAAGAGCTTTAAATGAACCACAGATATTGGTTGAATGAGTCAGATATTTTGTATCGTTGGCTGATGCGCGGCTTGGTGGCTTTTTATGAGCAGTGCCATATTCCCCTGGAAGACTGGTATCCTTTGATGTGTTTTCAAAAAAGATGGAGATGGGAAAGAATGAGAATATGTTCATTGAATATATGGTGATGAAATGCCACAGTTATCACTGTTTGGAAGAGTATAACACATGGGCAGTGGCAGTGCAAGCTTCCTATCTCTTCCCCTAATGTACTTCAGTCCTGTCCTGAAGGGACCGCTTCCAGGCATGAGAGAACAGCTCAGACAATAGAAATTCAATTCTTAGCATTTTCTAAGATTGCTAGTTTTAATGGGATTTTTTGCAATGTAGACACCTATGCACTAGAAGCTGGACTGTGACTTCAAGATCATTTCACAGAGATCAGTGAGCTCTAATGAAAGGCTTTTTATCAAGCCTTTAGTTATAGTTTTTATGCATGAATCACTGGGTGAAATTCTATAGTCTATTATGCAGGAGGTCAGAGTAGATAATGTTTCCTTGTGGCCTTAAAATCTATGAATTACGAAAAATTGCTTCAACCATGTGTAAAAATGGAGTCTGCCCTCAGCATCAAGCAGATATCACTTGACAGCAGGGGAGTCTGACAAAATACAAGAAGTGAGGCAGAAAATAGTAGCATTTACATCATCAGAACAAGTTTAATTGGCTAAACATACCCAAGTCAATGGAACTACTTCTAAAGTAAGGTGTGACACAGAGTCTATGTGTCAATAGTGTATATTTCATAAGGAGCAGACATCTCGATGAGAGATCAATAATGGAAAAATACATCCTGCCTCTAAACAAGATAGTAAATTGGTTTCAAAGTCAACATTTGGTTAATACAAGCATCCAAACACCAGCCTGGGAAATACCAGTGGCCAAAGTGGAGACATGAATTTAAGTGAGAGGAGGTGACACAAAGTGCTGTGTTATCTGGCCCTAATAGAGACAGCATCTATCGATGAGCAGAAGCCAATTCATCCTCAGGACACTGGTTTCAGTTGTGTGTTAAGTTTCTGACTGAGCTGAGGTAACTTAATTTGATTTGTGAAGTTCTTAGAGAGGGGCAGGACAGGGGCCTAGCAACAGGTGGGCCTGGGTGGGCCGAATTGCACCTACTTAGCATCCAGGCCCTCCCAAATCTGAGCAGGGGTATGAAGCATCCACACACAATGAACCGGCAAAGGACTGTCACAGATGCACATCAGTGACCCAGCTGTTCTGCCACCCCTTCCCCTGGCCATACTGTCAGGCCACTAACAGTGGGGCGGGAAGGATTGGAAAGGAGGCGACGGGAACCACCACCTGACATATGGAGCGCAGGACCTGGGCCCTCTCGAACGCAGCGTGGGCCGTCTGTGCTCAGAAATCAACCCCTTGTGTGGTGAGGGGTGGCCACCCCATCTCTCCCCAGCAGCTGCTCTGAGGGGAGGAGGTAGCAGACACATGGGGTGCAGCGCTGGGTCCCTGCTGCATTCAACAACACGGAGCACTGCATCTGGTCCCTGCGAGTGCGGGGTGAGGAGGTGCCATGGCTGCCCCCAGGTGAGGTGAGCTGAGCCTGGCGATGAAGGAGCTGCTGGCGGTGATTGCCCAAGGTGAGGCATGCATGTGCTCAGCTTTGCCGGTGAAGCCCTGCCTCTGGGGGAAGAGGGCATGGCATTGGGTGGGAAGCTGAGCTAGCACAGTCTGTCATTGCCTGTCCACCCGAAAGTTGGGGCCAACCCAAATTTCTACTCTTAACTATGCCACTGGAGTGGGGTCAAAGGTAAAAGACAAGAACCTTATTTGCCAAAACAACTATACAGAGATGGCTACCCTCATCTTTGCAGTTGTGTGATTTCTGTGTACGCAACACGAAAAAAAAAAAAACAACCCACAAACCAAAGCAAAACATTTCTAATTATATTCTAAAAGATCAGTCAATGTTTCAATGCTTGTGTTTTGTTTTGTACTTAGCATCATGAAAAAAAAAACACCTGAATCTGTCACTTTGCTGCCTTTAATGAGTAGGACATATTTCAGGACATAGCAAGTCCTCTGGATATGGTTATTTACCCCTTGAGAGTACCCAAATGTTTGCAGTTTGTGAATTTATACTGCACTGCATATACGGTGCTTCAGAATGGACCAGAACTTTTAAACTAGCATTGACTAAGTGAAAGCTGGCCAGTTGGCTGCACATTACTAGTCACTAATTTTGAGCCGAGTGTTAGATCTCCTTCAAATTGTATAGAACTTTTATGTTAAAATGACTATCCAATAAAGTCCAAATTGTAATTTAATGCAGCAATACATAAGTGTAGATGAGGATATTTTTAATAAACAAATGACACTAACGGCATAGAAATAGGCTGCTAGTCCTTTTCTGCCTGTGCAAACAGCCCCCTCCCCTTCCCAAAACTGATTGTTTAGTGTATAAATATGGGAGCTGTGCATGGGCCAGATCCTTTGAAGTGATATAAGCACATACTGCCAAATGCGAAGGACTCAAAACAATCTTTGACAGATCTCGTTTCTCAGTGACTGAAATCTGGTTTTGATTATTCAGCCTTGCCTCTATTTTCTGCATGACTGTTGAGGAAGTCAAAGGTGGGTGGGGGGCAGAGCTATGTTCCTATGTGGGTTTCAAAGCTGAGGAAAACCATGGGAGTTCAATAATATCTAATTGCAGACATAAAATATATATTTTGCAGCTGACTCTGCTGTGGGAGATGTTTATATAGCTGGCATTTTGCATGGAGGGTGATTTTGCAGCTGATTACTCAGGTCAGAGGAGGTTTACAATCTGAATACTGATGAAAGAGCATCTATAGCAGCTGAGACCAAAGATGATTGGCGAGGTAAATGATCATTTGTATTCCCCTTTGTACTGGAAAGTAATGCATGCTTTTACAGTAATGGGATCTGGCGGTCACTTGTTGAAATAGTGGGAGTTGGTGCAATTGTACTTCATTAGAGAGATGGAGTGCGATTTTTAGTTCAGAAGCAAAAGGCCTTTTTCAGGGGAAATGCTTTAGCAGCATGCATATGGCAGTATTTATAGTACTTTGTGCATCATGGCCTGGATGGCAATGCTGACTCACCTCTCCCTGAACTAAAACCAGCGGTTCATTTGATAGATTTTTAGGGTCTAAGCCACAATTTTCACAAGTGACTATTGATCTGGGGTGATTTAGTTTTTGGGTGTCCAATTTGAAACACCCCATAGCCCTGATTTTCAGAAAGTGCTGGGCACTCACTTTGTGGTAGACAGGTCCCTATACAGTATCTCAGGATGGGCAGCCAAAGCCACTGGTAACTTTTCAAAATATTTCTCCTCACCTGCAAGCTAAAAACAGGACAAATGCAATTTCCAGCCTACTCCAAAGACGAAGTTGGGTTTTTGGATTGTTACGAGCCCCCCAGTTCTCTAGCTACCCATGTTGTCCCCGCTTTGAGGATAAAGAAAGGACTTCACTCTTCAGATCTGCAGGGCTATCAATCTAGCTCTCAGGTCTCCCTCTCAAGTGTTGTCAGGGAAAGGTTAAACAAAGGGCAGATTTGAAGCAGAAATCACCTTTTAAAATGGCAATTGCTTATCTTATGTGCTTTTCTGTGCTAAAGCATCATGGGATTGGAGGACCACAAAGCTGCTGCCAATGAAATCTGAGTTAGGGTTTGTTTGAGGGAAGGCACTTTGGGGGTCAACTCCTGCATAAAAGTTCTTTTCCCACTTTACAAGCCTAGTTCAAGCGTCCTGCTTTTTCAAGTATCCCAAATTCCCTATTCTATTACAGTGAATACTGTTGGTTTTATATGTCCAGGATAATTTTCTCCCGTCTTGGTTTCAATAACCTTTCAATACCGAGTCTTCACCTTTATCTGACCAATATCTTTTGTCAAATATGGTCATAGAATGTGCTTTACATTAACACATTCTCTTTTAGATAAAGAATTTACACTGGAAATACTGATAAGGTTTCTGAAACATAGTGTCTGTTAAACCCACACATAGACAAGGTCATAGACTAACCACTAATGAGAGAAGAAGTTAAAATAAATGAAAGAATTAGAACAAATTTTTGTTGTACAGAACCTTGGTAAATCAGTTGCTCCCTTCTCTCAAAATTTATAACAAACACACACATTTCCCAGTTCATAACCTGATACCTCAGATAAGTAGTGAAGCGAAATAAAAATCTTGGGTTTTTGAACATTTTTTTCTATTTTATGAACAATACTTCTATACTTACTTATTTTATGGTTGGAGAAATATATAAAAATGTTCTGTGTTCCCAGTGGGTGATTTACAAGGGCACTGATGCATGCAGTAGAAAACACACAAAGCACGAGAAAAACAGCAGGCATAAGCGGCTACAATGAAGGGGGCAAAAAGTGGGAAATTTGGAGGGAACTACAGACAAGTGATTTAAGTCTATTTTGCACCGGAGTCTGGATCTTTTTGAAATGCTTGTGGGTATGACTGTTATATTTCACATCAAATATACTTCATCTGTACATTCAAATTGCCTTTTCCTCTCTTTTAAGCTTTCTTCAGTATTTACTTTACAGTATTTCCCCTTGTATTTTTCCTGTGTGTTTACAAAAATTAAAGGGACACCACAACTTCCATGTACTTATTGCTAAGGCTACATTTTAGTCACGGTATTTTTAGTAAAAGTCATGGATAGGTCATGGGCAGTAAACAATGACCTGTCCATGACTTATTATAGGCTCCTGACTAAAACTTGGGGGGAGGGGGAGATGGGGACATGACTGGCCCGGGGAGGGCAGCCCTGGGGGTGCTGTGGGTACTTGGGGTGTGGGTGGCCTGAGGGGGGGGGGGGGCACTATGGATGCTGGAAGCAGGGATCTGCAGCTTCTAGCTCCAGGTGCTGCCTCCGCCCCGCCCCAAATCCCTGTTCTGCAGCTCCTATTGGCTGGGAACCACGGCCAGTGGGAGCTGTGGGGGTGGTGCCTGTGGGCGAAGCAGCACATGGAGCTAGGAGCTGAGGGATGGGAGTTCCTGTTGCCCTTCTGAGGAGCCCCCCCACCCCCAACTCCTGCTGCTGCAGATCAGGGTGCCTGAGACTGTCCCAGAAGCAGCCAATGCGACTGGCCCAGGGGCTGCCCCAGCTACACTGGCTGCTGCAGAAGTCACAGAAAGTCATGGAATCCATGACCTCCATGACAGAGAGCCTTAACTATTGCCAGCAATGTGTATTTAGAATCACTGTCTGTGATTAATTTTAAGTTTTTATTTTGCTCCAAGATGTGCTGTGGCTGTGACAGGTAAGTACCTCACACAAGGGTGTTTTAAAGATTCTAGTACACAGTATTCTGGGCACATGCACACAGACCCATGCCTGCTAAGTCTGGGCTGCTGCCGACTGTAGAACTGCACCAGAAAGACAAGAAAAGCTGCTCCCTGAGAAACCCTGTAGGATGATCAGGCCTGGAGAACCCCTTCCCTGATAGGTCAAGGGGAAGAAAAGCAGGCCTGGGAACCACATCTGTGGCCCTTGGCATGGAGGAAAAGAAGAGGAGGATGCTCGGAATAAGCAGCTGGAAACCTCCCGAAAACCTCGATAAGGGTTGGAGGTGGCATTGTTGCCCTGTTACCAGGAAGCGGCAAATGTTTTTGGCACCATGCAATAATAGTTACCTGTGTGGGTAGAAACTGTTGGAAGCAAATATCCTTAAGAATGATTGTTAGAGAGATTCAGGCAATATAGACTTTACTGGTGCCAAACATTATTTGGTATTAAAAGATCTGTAAGTGCTGAAACTGCCAAAGAAAGGAACTGGCCAGCATTATGGATGGCAATTCGGTAACTCAGGATCAACTGGGAAAGTGTGTTTGTTCCAGAGGAAAATCCAAACAGCATGCAGAGCTTATTGTCAGCTGAGATCCACAGATGCACTGCATTTGCACTGCAGGGAATGAGAGGGGTGTTCCTGTCCAACTGGTATTTAACAGCCATATAACAAAATAATGTTTGCTCCTCTTCACTTCTGTCTCACATGTAGATTGGAGCAATTGATTTTCCCCATACCCTGTTCCTATAGTGTGGAAGCCCTGAGAGCTCATTCATGCTGAGTCATGTGAACATATGATGCTGACTTGCTTGTGAACATGAACTTGAAGTATTAGGATATGTCAACAAGCCTCATTCTGCATAGGAATTATCATATGCAAACAAGTGGTAGAACTGAAGGATATATCCAATTGGAAAATAAAAGTCACCTTGAGATGTTGGAGGAGTCAGTAAGTAAAAAGAGAAAAATGCTTTATAATAATATGGCTTTTATTGAGGTCCTTTAAGGCGCAGTCCAATTCTCAACACCAATTAGAATGAAAAGACAGAGGGAAATTAAAGAGAGACAGCATGCAAAAGGACCTAGGAAGAAAAAAAAGCCAAAGTCCCACTGTTAATAAAATAAGGCATGATCTAAAATCAGTGAGTCTTCCTGTCAAGGTTCCTTCCCCACTCTGAACTCTAGAGTACAGATGTGGGGACCTGCATGAAAAAACCCCCTAAACTTATTTTTACCAGCTTAGGTTAAAACTTTCCCAAGGTACAAACTATTTTACCTTTTGTCCCTGGACTTTATTGCTGCCACCACCAAGCGTCTAACAAATATAACTGGGAAAGAGCCCACTTGGAAATGTCTTTCCCCGCAAGCCCTACACCCCCTTTCCTGGGCAAGGCTTGATAAAAATCCTCACCAATTTGCATAGGTGAACACAGACCCAAACCCTTGGATCTTAAGAACAATGAAAAAGCAATCAGGTTCTTAAAAGAAGAATTTTAATTGAAGAAAAAGTAAAAGAATCACCTCTGTAAAATCAGGATGGTAAATGCCTTACAGGGTAATCAGATTCAAAACATAGAGACTCCCTCTAGCCAAAACCTTAAATTACAAAAAGACACAAAAACAGGAATATACATTCCATTCAGCACAATTTATTTTATCAGCCATTTAAACAAAACAGAATCTAACGCATATCTAACTAGATTGCTTATTAGCCCTTTACAGGAGTTCTGATCTGCATTCCTGCTCTGGTCCTGGCAAAAGACACCCAGACAGAGAGAACCCTTTGTTTTCTCCCCCCCGCTTTGAAAGTATCTTGTCTCCTCATTGGTCATTTTGGTCAGGTGCCAGCGAGGTTATCTTTAGCTTCTTAACCCTTTACAGGTGAAAGGGTTTTGCCTCTGGCCAGGAGGGATTTAAAGGTGGTTAGCCTTCCCTTTATATTTATGACACTATTGACTTCAGTGATCTTTGGATCAGGCCCATAATAATTAGGATACACATGGAGACTGCTGTTACTATGGGCCTTCTCTGAGATCCTATGATACTATGGGCCTTCTTCTGACATTTCTCTGCGACTCTCATGTGCTGTGTTGCCAACCCCAAGCATTCAAAAAATCATGAGATTATACTGAAGGCATAAGATTAAAAAACAAAACAAATACCCTCCTCCTTTGAGGTCTTTTTTATTTGCCTTCTAGTTTGTTTTTAAGGTTCACATTTTTCAGCTTTATTCTGCAGTCGAGAGAGCTAGAAATTTATTTATTTTAAAAATCTGAACTGGCTCTTTATTGCATTGTCTTGTGGTGGGGGGTGCCCCACCTCCAGGCCAGATTGGGCTACAGCAGGCCAGAGTGGCTGCGTGGACAGGCAGCTAATCAGGGCTGAGCACGAGGCAGCCAATCAGGGCCAGACTAGGCCCTATATAAAGGCTGCCCAGGCAAGAGGCAGTCAGTCTCTCCTAGACCTTCAAGGGAGAAGGTCTGTCTCCTGAGTGAAGGAGACCAGTACCTAGGATAGCGCAGTGCTGGGCAGGCTTGGGGGAGCTGAGGAGAGCTGCAGCCCAATACCTGCACCTGCACCTGCACCTGCACCTGCACCTGCACCTGCACCTGCACCTGCACCTGCACCTGCACCTGCACCTGCACCTGCACGGCTGTAGGTCCTGATAGAAGGCTCCACAAGGTGCTAGGAGGCTGAAGGGGAAGTGGTTCAGGAACGAGAGGTGGACAAGGGGAGTGAAGGAGGGCAGGGAGGGTCCCTGGGCTGGGACCCAGAGTAGAGGGTCCCCCCCTTGTACTATACCCGGCTGTTAAAGTGGACATAGCGGACTGCACCTGACCCCTGATAGAAGGGGTTAGACTTTGGGGATGTGGTTGGTCACTGTGGCTGGGGTGAAGCAAAAAGACTGCTGTTAAACTCTCCCCTCCCCTCAACAAGGGGGTGAGCGTGGACTAGGGGGCACTGCCGGAGGGCAGTGTCCTGAAGAGGATGCTGCGAGAAGGGAGCAACGCGGGTCTGGACGCCAACAGAGGGCGAGAGATGGATGGAACACCACCAGCGAGGGCGCTCCACATGGCTTAGCTAATTCCCAGAGTTACCAACAGGAGGTGCTGCGGTGGTGAGTCCCAACCCCATCACGTGTCTATTTACAGAGGTGCTTCAATTGTAATTGAACAGGTCTAGTCATGTGAACACAGACTAATTTCCTCGTGCTTCCTCCAAACTCTTTTTTCGTTTTGACAATCTTTATTTAAAGATTAATCTTTCATTCCTTGAGACTCCAGGACAATCTGGGAGGGTTAGCAATCCTAATTAGAAAGGATGTGTGTGTATGAGACACAGATAAACTGAAAGACAACAGAAGAGCTGATCTTGAGGAGTATACTTGAAATGGCTTTTTAAATAAATGATCTAGTGATTTATGCATATTTTAGGCAAACAGTGGAAGCTATTTTGTTGCAGTTTTCCCTTTAAGCAACAACTATGAAAAGCTCTGATTCTTATTACTGCTCCAACTAGTCTTTAGATACATAGGATATATTAGCATTTCTCTGGAGTGGCTTTCTAATGCCAAAGCTGTGTACTATCTTGACATTTCTCTGAAGTCTCTGCAGATTAATGTAAATTACAGTACATACTGCAAATTCAGAAGTGTCTGAACTGGCATGAAAAACTAAGACCTCTCTAATGTCAGAAGAAGGGGACATCTCAATCAGTGGTTCTCAAACTCTTTTTTGTGGACCACTTGAAAAATGCTGAGGGTCTCGGCGGACCACTTAATGATCTTTCCAAATGTTGTTTGTACCATTAGCTAACTATTGTAAAGCCCTTTGGATAAAAGCGCTATATTAAAAAAAACCCTTAATAATAAATTTGTTGTTCTTCAAATAAAAGCATGTGAAGGAACAAAATATGGCCACTGTGTAGAATCAAGCACCTGGGTTTATTATGCCCAGCGCTGGCAGAGTGTCACCTTGCTTATTAGGCTCAGAGACACTGCCAAACAATTGGTTACAATGGATTATATGGATTTTCCATGGACAGAGGGAAATGATTGGTAGGCAGTCCCAAACCCCTGGATAGGTCTAGCAGCAAGACAAGATAAGCACAGTAGCCAATGGTCAAAAGGTTACATAATATCTCCGCCCATGGTTTCAGGTTAACACATGACACTTAATTAGTACACAGGTGTTTTTCTTTAAACAATATACAGTGTGTTAGTACAAAATATGTATGTTGAATTCTGATTTGGGATCCATAGGAATGAAGTAGCTCCCCTGATTTGTCCGACAGGTACACACCTAGGAGTTAAAGCAAAAGGACAAATGAAAAGTATATAGCAATAAAGATGGTCTTTTAGTTGCTCATTTGTGTTTGGAAGGCAGGCACTGGCAATGGCTTGGAGGAGGGGTGTACATCTATGAGAGGGAGGATATCATATCTCATACTGACATGTTTGAACCTCTTCCATAAACTCAAGGCTGGTGTGTAGGAAGGCACCTCTTCTACAGAAGAAACAGGACCCCTTTCATTCCTTAGGTCTGTTTGCAACTTTGAGATAAAGCCCCCAATTATAATTTCCACCTGGCTTCTTGCTGACCAAGCTTATCTTAGCAAAAAGCAAGGTTGTTCTTTGTTCTGCTTCTTAGCTAATATTGTTAACTATTTGCTATGCCTCTGTCTTCTTGATCAACCTCTGGACTTTGGGCCTGTAAAAAGAGCTGACGCAGTCTATATGTCAGGTTGTAACATAAACAGCGTATGGATTTTAGCCCTTCAGCACACAACTCATATTTTAATATCAGTAGTCTTACCTTTCTAATGTGATGGATGTGCCCTCTCTCCCTAGCTGCGGCAGCCCCCGAGCTGGGGCTGGGAAGGAGGGACGTCTCTCCCCAGCAGCCACAGCCCAGGAGCTGGGGAAAGTCATCTCTTTCTCTGGCCATTGCAACCATGCATGACCCAAATTCCCCCACCCCTTCTTACCCCACTGCCCCCTCCCACTACCTCCTATTTCTCCCCCAGCCGTCCTATTCCCCGACCACCTCACCTTACATGTGCATCTTCTCCAGGGTCCAGGCACCTAATTAGTGGAGCCACGCCTGCATGGCTCCACTAATTAGGTGCGTGGCTCTTCGTTCTCTCATGTGCAGTCACCCAGGCACGCACCTTAGAGGGAACTATCCGCAGACCACCTGAATGGAGCTCAGTGTGAGAACCCCTGATCTAGATGATCCCTATGAGGCCAGGTAATTGGGACTGTATATCAGCAGGCATCCTAGACTAGTGGGTTGGGTTGTTTTGGACTAAAAGAGGGGGAGACTTTCAAAGGCAAACTGATGTGCCAAATTGCCATTTGTGCCTTTTGAACATTTCCCCCGGAGCCCATAATGAATACAGAGGACTGATGATCAGGGAAGCCTTTCTGTCTTAATTAAGGCTGAGCATTTCAAAAACAACTAGTTATGCCCAGTTTGAGACATCTGGCTGGATCCCAATTTTAAGAGACCAGATACTCAGTACTCTCTGAAAATCAGGCTCTTCTTTTAGTGCCCAGAATCAAATGCTATAAAAATCACTAATTTCTTTTGAACATATTGGCCTAAAATCCCATGTTTCCAAGGGGTTTAGTATCCTCAACTCTCATTAACATGAGTGGAATAGTTCTCAAATTCCTTTGTAGACTACCTTATATTCTTTCTGGCACTTCTGTTTTCACCATTGCCATTCCTGTAGGATCCTGCACTATCATAAATTCAGGAAATCCTTCCAGGCCTACAGAGCTGTTTCCATGACAATGACGATATATACACAGATGAAGCAAGAGGTGATCTTGCTGTCCCAGAAAGTATCGCATGCATGTTTGTCTCTGAGTAGAGCTCCCTTGTGTGCTGCTGTCTCTTTGGCTTGCCGCAAGAGAAATGAAGCCTGTTAATGAGCCTCTTCCTTTGGCAGGTAGTTCTGTGGTGTAAACACAAATATGGTCCAATTTTCTATGCCACTGAAATAGCAAATGCTCAGAGGAACAGAACTGAAGTGCCAAGTGATTGGGAGAGATGAGATCAAATAGGGTAGGGGTCTCCAACTCAAATGACCATGAGGGCCACATGAGGACTAGTACATTGGCCTGAGGCTGCATCACTGACCCCTGCCCCCCGCTGCCCCATCCCTTGCCCCACTCCCGGCCCCTTCCATGAGTCCCCATCTCTTCCCTGCCCCCATTTCAACTCCTTCCCTGAAATCCCCACCCCAACTCCATCCCCTCCCTGCCCCAAGGGGGTGCAGCATATGGCAGGGGTGCAGGCAGGGTGCGGCAGGGGTTAGGCTGCAGGAAGGGTTCGGGGGGCAGGCTCCAGCCTGGCATGCACCGGGGCAGGGCAGGCTCCCCGCCTGCTGCTCTGTCCCCGCACGGCTCCGGGAAGTGGCTGGGACCTGAGGAGTGGGGGCCACAGGGATCTGTGTGTTGCCCTGGCTGTGCCTCCAGGCACCGCCCCCTCAGCTCCCATTGGCCGGGAATAGGGAACCGCGGTGTGCGCTGGGCCAGAGCTGCTCTAGGTAAACGCTGGGGAGGGCGTGGGGGCTGCGGGAAGCTGGCGGGCCGCAGAAAATAGGGCATTAGGCAACAGGAATGAACTCCACAACTCTCACTGGAACTGGCTCAGCTATGTATACTGCAGCATCCACCCACAGGCAAATATCCCAGAATATCAAGGCATGGATATTTATAACATGGCAATCCAGGAATCTGTGACAGCTGTGGTAAAATGCAGCTGTACTCATTATCTTCTGAAAAATCTACCCGATCGGGAAAATTTTGTCCTGGTTCTGAAAAACCTGTCTCTCTTGTGTCTTCCTCTTCTCCCATCCTCCGAGCAAGTGTTATTGTAACACCGACAGACCCTGGTCATCCGTGGGCAGGATCGAACCTGGGACCTCTGGAGCTAAACGCATGAACTAAAAGCCACATGGCCTAAGGTTGTAGCAGACTCCTTAATCTCTAAGTGGTCTCAGTGCCACTAGAGGGGACAGAGCACCACACCCAGAAGGTGTGTGGGTTACATTATGACTTCAATTAATGGCAACAAAGAATTTAATCCCAGCTGTGAGGTCTACAGAGAAGGGTGGAGGGAATTTAGCTTCATGTCCTCTATAAAATGGAAAAGCTGGAGTTACTACTTTCTGATTTGGAGGAGCCCTGCTTCCTTAGAGTCCCCTTTCTCTGGTTGGTGAAGTAAGGATTTCATCAGGAAAACTGGAAGTAGGAGCTGGTGTCCAGCAGTGGGAAATTTGGGGATTGACCAAATAGTCTCCATTGTTTAATCTATGCTGCAGTATTTCCTATCTGCCACAACAATGTGCTGTAGGTACAGGTGTTTAAGGTTGTCTGGGATGAACAATGATGATGTGTTTACAAACATGCCTGCCAAAGGCTTCCTGTGAAACTTTAGGCAAAACACTTCAATCTTTTGTTGGCTAAATTTTCTTAGGTGTAAAATTAGGATAATACTTATCTGGCCAGGTTGCTCTGAGGCTAAATTAATGTGTTGAACTCAGATGGACAGTGACATAGAAGGGCAGTTACCTCATGTCTAATGGGGACAATAGTTAGTTTTTCAGTGTAACTCACTTACTAAGGGAATATTTTTCCAATGATTCACAAGTAAAAGCAGCTTGATGTTGTTATAGTCTCTCTAACTTTATCTCTACATTGCTTTTATCTGGGATGGAAGAGAGGAGTGATGCACTAACGGTTAGGCTATATTCCATCCATCCTTAAATACATAGAACTGATAAATTATCCCTCATTCAGAGTCAATGATACAGTACAATTCATTCAACACAAAACATTTGGTGACACATGGGCTTTCTAATCAGTGTCAGTAGCATAAAGAGGTCCTTTTTTTGATGCAATAAACAAAAATGACAGTCCACTTAGCTCCTTTACATGGTTTGTCAGCTTTAATTCTTGTCTGTACTTTTTCTCATACATGCTAGGATCAGGACATGCTTCTGAATAATTTACCAAGTATGATGTGTTTTGTAAAATGAAATAAAATCTAAAGTCTCATGGAGTTGAGGTGAAATTGTAAGAGCAGATCTGCACTCCAGTCTTAACGTGTCCTACACCGCATCGAAGTGTATTAGCTATGTAGGTACAGGCTCTGATTCTTCATGGCCTTACATCTTGCCTCATCTCTTACAAGGTGGGTGTAAAATGCTAGTAAATCAGAAAAGTAGAATATTTTCACCCTCTTTACATTAACTTTGCAGAAGTGTGAATCGCAACATAAGATGCGAGGCAGTGAAGAATCAGGCCCTTTACCTACATTTCTATGAACTGTTAAAGGAATGGCTGACTATTAGCCCCATTAATAACAATATGATGCTCTAACTTTCAATTAAAAATTAATATAAAGTAATAGATTTTTAACAGGCAGAAAAGACCATTGTGATCATCTCGTCCGACTTCCTGCATAACACAGGCCATTGATGTCATGCACAACTATGGTTGAACTAGAGCATATCTTTTTCGAAAGACATCCAGTCTTTATATAAAGACTCCAAATGATGGAGAATTTACCATATCCCTCGGTAAGTGATTCCAGTGGTTGATTATCTTCATTGCTAAAAATTTGCAACTTATTTCCGGTTTGAACTTTGCTGACTTCTAGTTCCAGTGACTGAATCTTCTAACACCTTTGTCTACTAGATTAAAGAGCCATCTAGTATCAAAGTCAGTTTAGTGTTTTGGTTTTTAAATAAGCTACAGTGGTGGTTTTGCGCCTGATATTTCTTTCTACCCACCCCCTTCCCCGCAAGAAAAACCTTTTAAAATCAAATAATTTGCTAATAATCAGAGTGTGAAAATAGCATCTATCAAAACAGAGCTGGGTTGGGTTAAATTTTAATTGGTCAAATGTGTAACATTTCACTTTATATGACCTTCATTTCACAGTAGTCTTTGGATGCCCTTCAGTTTAAAGGGCACTAAATCTTTGCTTCCAGGGGAAGCTCGTGGCCTATCGGACTATCTGGCAACACTGATTCATTAAATGACAGGAGAGCTGAGAATAAAGGAATGTCATTATTAGAGCTGGGTGAATAACTGATTTTTCAGTTCACTGACCATCAGGAAAACCCAAGTTTTTTGGTCAAACAAAATATTGTTTCATTTTTGGGCTTTTAAAAATGTTTTAAATAAAATTGAAGTAAATTTCAAAATGAGAAATAATTTTGATTTGAAACATCAAGTGTTTTTGGATTTTGTAGGGATTTCTTTTTGACAAACAATTCAACAAATTTTGATACAAATGCACAGAATGTCTGCCAGCTTGAATCTGAATTTTTTTAGTGAAAGTAAGTTCTGGACAAAAAATTTTGTGCAGCTCTAGTCATAAGACTTTTCATATCTTTACTGAAATCAAGTTATGATTGAGAGTTCATAGCACTAATTTAGGGTTAAATATATCACAGGATTGATGCAGTTATCCTCAAAACAAGCATGACAAACCCAGGAAACTCAGTTTGGTTTACATTTAAAAGAAATCCAAACAAACCAAAGTAGGGAAATGTACAGTTAGGGCACGCACACGCTGCCCTGTGGTGACTATTTTAGTGTTTGCAGTTCTAGATCAGATCAAATTGATTTTAAAGACACATGAAATCCTCCTGTCCTCACCAGAGGAGTGAAGCCAAGCTTCCCTGAGGAGAGATGTTAGCTCATTTATAGGCTCAAGAGGCAGAGAACACTCTGAGGAAGTGAAGAATGGCAACAGTCATCTTTGCTAAAAGCATTTTGTGGCCTCAGTACTAATGAAAACAATGGAACATGGCAGCCATTTTGAGAGTTTTTCTTTGGATCATTCTTCTACATTAGAGATTTAAGAATACACTTTCATTTCATTATGAAGAATAATGATGGAAAATTACCATTAATCCAAATGTATTTTATGCACAAAATATTTCAGTGAATTTTAATTATATAGGAATTTTGAAGAATGCATTATTCTGGTGTTAGGATCATTAGGGACAAAAAATAAAAAGCCCAATACAAGGCTAAATTTATCAGAAGACCTTTTTAAAAATGTTAGCTCCCAAGCAGATTAATGGATTTACTTGTAATTTCTCAGAAAATTCATTCTATGCCCCAAAAATGCTTTAATCTGGGGAGGCTACTCGGGGGGGGGGGGGGGGGGGGGGGGGGGGGGGGGGGGAGGGGTTCTTACTAACATAGGGATTGAATCATTGCTTTAAGTGCAAAATGTAACTCAGTGAATGGACTAGCCTTGATGTTTATTCAAACAATATCTGGTCACTGTAGTGTGTTGAAAGTTTTTCAGGTGAATGAGCGGAGAAGGTATGTGCAGTAAGGGAGCTGTAGTCACAGGCAAAATGACAAATATCCTTGGCAATATGTGTATTTTGAATCTCATTGGGACAGTTTTTCAATAATGGTTTCAGAGAGAGCTGCTTCTCCTTGCCAGTATGTCATGTGCTTCTGGTACTACTCAATAGAGACCTGATGATTATCATCTGGTAAATATGGGAAAATGGCTAACTTTTGAGATTTACTGTAGCTGGTAATTGTGAAATATATAGTGATAGAAAAAAAATAAAATGAGAGGTGATTTTACTGAAAGTTTCAAATCTGTCATTTAACTCATCAGTAAAGTATTCATAAATAGAAAAATGGCAACTGTCAATAGTACTGCTGTACAGAGTCTGCTTCAGTCTGCCATTTGGGTTGTTTCTTGTTATTATATGGTATTAAAAACTTTAGGTTGATATCACTTCCCATTTATCAAATTCATCCTTATTTTGATGACTATCTTGGAAGCTCCTTTTCATCATTCCAAAGGCTCCCTGGCAACAACTACCCACAATGCAGTGTCCCAGCTGAAGGTTTTGGCCTCATGCAAGTTTGCTTCTAGATTGTTCAGTGGGATGACACATTCTGAATCCTTTAAATCATAGAGGTGTCTCTTTGTATCTCCTGGTGTATTCTGACCACTTATGCTCCCTAGAAAATCCAAAATGTATTGGTAAGTCAGAGGAAAATGACAGCATCTTTTCTCTAATAGCTGTTTGTTTCATTTGCAATAATATTCTCCAATTTTGGATTATCAATGCCTTTCATAATGAGTTGGCTGTTAGTTGATGAATTCGCTCAATGCCAAGGTGGCGCTGGAGCCGAAGATGGTGTATAGTCTTGGGTTATTCCCATGTATTGCAACAGGAGCAGATGTCAACAGAGACAGCTTGCCTGGTCATGTGGATGCTGACTCAGCAAAATGTTGATGGGGCAGGCTTGTCAAACAGCCTGTTTTTGAAGTTCAGTTTTGCCAGTCCTAGATTCTTGTTAGGAGCGAGGTGCCGGTTTGTAGGCATTGTGAACTGAAGAAAAAGAATTAAAATAAACTGATTAGAATGAACAGACTTTCAATTTACTAGTGAAAAACCATCTTGTTAAACGATGTCCTTCTAAAAATAAATCCTTCTGGAAAACCACTGTTTCTCTTTTTAAAACACCCTAAGCAGGCTGTTGGGTTCTAAGACCTGGTGTGGAAGTTGCAGTTATTTTGTTCATTCATTCACTCTGTCAGACAGATCCAGTAAATTTTATAAAGAGCATTTCTCTAGACAGGAGCATGCTAACTGGACAGCAGATACTCAGATATTACCCTATCAGTCTACATGTCATCTTTCCTCCTGGGCAGCCAGTCTCAGATTTTGGTTTCATGCTGTGGCCAGAACTTTCAAAATTGGGTGCCTAAAGTTCGGGTCCTAAATATATATTTAAGCATCCATGACGTGATTTTTCAAAAGGGCTGTACGTATGCAGCTGCTAACTTCAGTGGGTTTTGTGAGTGCTCAGATTGTTACATTTTTAGAATGTAAGATTCTGGACACCCACATAGCAGGGGGCTATTTGTTACTTTGTAGCTGGTAAGTAGCTACAAGTCTAGTGGGAAAGTGATGGAAAGAAATCAGGTGCTATGTTTATGAAGTGTGTGTGTGTGGGGGGGAGTGACTTCAATGATGTTACTTGCATGCTTAAAGTTAAGCACTTGCTTAAATGCTTTGCTGGATAGAGGCCTACTGTGGGTTTTTAAAGTGACCCATTTCCTCAAGAGTAAGCTAGTGCAATAAGAAAAGGAGTACTTATGGCACCTTAGAGACTAACCAATTTATTTGAGCATGAGCTTTCGTGAGCATTCGAAGCTGCTATTATTAGCATGGTGGAGAACACCCTAATATACAGAGCTCACTCTCAATTTCTAGGTTGTGGTAATTGATGGGGTTTACAGACGCCATGCTAAGGTTAAAAGATTGTAGCCCAGTGGGCTAGCTTGCCTTTTATATTCACTGCTTTCCATTATAGTCTGCTTTTATTCTATTTGGCAGTAATGCAGAGAACCTACAGGCCTGTATCCTGTAAACCATTAGCTTCAGCAAGTTAACATAAAGCTTGAGACCTGTGAACTTTGAACAGATAAACTTTGAGCTGAAAATAGAGGAGAAAGGTAAGTTCTGACTACAAGTATGTGACCCAACCACGGGAGTGTCAGGGCAATAAAATTTTACATAACACCTGCAGATTATATTTTACATTACATCCGCAGATACCTAACCACAAGAGTGCGAACTGACATATATGATAATAATTGAAGATCATTGATATACTACACTATCTGAGAAGGACACTCCAACATTAGTCAAGTTAGGATATACAAATAATGAAAAAGGGGGGGGGACCCCTACTGAATATGCATCAAATGTACTGGCATCAGCATTTCATCTTATAAAAGTTGCATCCCAGCCTACAGGCAGTAGGAGAAAGATTTAGTTCTTGGGAGGTGCCAGAATGATGGCCGATGGTGATGAGGAAGATGATGGGTAACATTTCAGGTTGTTTTGCAAGGGATAGTGTGAGTGTATGGATATGCAGATGTATGTTCGGTAGTATCTCTATCTACCTTACTGCGTTGGGGTGTTTGTGACTGTACTAAATGTATTAATAAACTATATCTGTAAATTTTAGAAGAGTTTCTGTAGTGTGAGTGTTGTAGCTGTGCACATTTGGGTTCTCAACTATATAATCATTTGAATAATATTGGGCCTAATCTTGGATCAAGAACCTGCCAACCCTCCTTTCCTTCCTCCCCCAGCTGTCTGAGAGATCCTGGAAGACTTCTAGGGGAGGGAGGAGATGAAAGGTGACTTGGCAGCCTTCCTCCCACCTCTCCCCTGGACTGCCTGGACAGCCATCCCAAGACTCAGAGCTCCAGAAATAGATTTTGATGGAGAGGGGTGAGAGCATGGATTAGTGACATTTTAAAACTGAGAAAAAATTAATTTGTTCTCTCTAGATGTTTCAACCAAGAGCCGCCACTTGCTTTTTCTCTTCTGTCTTTAAAATATCCTTGCTGTGTCCTAGAGGGAATGAATTCCATTTGCAGCCACCTTTGTAATCTCAGGATTACCAGGCAGCTTCACTGAGAGTACCTTTTGCACTTCTGTTTAGTCCAAAGTATTGCATGTTAACTCTGTGAAAAACAAGTGGGAAATGATTTACAGATTTATAGTGGTGCTGTCCCCAAAAGATCCAATTTGTGAGAGAGGTTTGTGGAAATAAACTGAATTCTATTTAATAGACATGTCTTCAGGTAGAATCTGAGACCCGGTGAGTCTAGAATAAGAATCTGTATGTAATATAAAGCAAAAGGATGATCTGCCCCGCCCTACTGAAAAATGTGCATAAACTCCCATAGCTTCATAAGTCAAGATATCATGAAGTAAGGCTAATTTTGCTGACAGGGCCTAAGGCAAGTGATAGTTTAACCATCATCAATGTAAGACATTACCATTTGATGTTAGATTGTCCATAGGGACCTCACTTGCTCCTATTTGCAAGAAACCAAGAGAGAATGATTATACTAAGCAGCATCCAAAAAGAGTGAGAGCTCTTTTTCCAAGCTCTTTCCCCTTTTGACTTCTTCAGAGAAAATGTTTAGAAATGCAGAGAATTAAGAGGTGAATATGGGATGACACTGGAAGTCAGTGATCGTGAGGAATTATGAAGATGGACAGGAAGAATCCAAACATTCATATGTAAACACGTAGTACCAAGGGTATATCAAAAAGATGTTTTGAGAAAAGCAAAAGACGCACAATAATGTGTGAGAAGAACAAATAGTGTATGAGAGAGCGCCAGGGAGAGAGAGAATAGTGTATGCATATGATAATACATAGGATATTATCAGAGTATTCACATGAAAAGTGGCATTCTTAGTGAAACCTCACAACACTCCTATGAGGTACAATAGGTACATGTAATGGATCATCATCAGCAGAGATCAAACCTGGAACCTCTGGATCACCACACATGATTTTGCACTGTCAGCACTAAAATATCTGACTCTATTAGCCTAGGTTAAAGCAGATGCATCAATCTCTATGTATGATTAGCATTAGAGGGGGGACAGTACCATACTGAGTGGGTACAAGTTATGTATGTACAATAGACACTACTATACTCACTTTCTAGACAGGGATCTGGTGCTTCAGATTATGTGATCCAGCAGGGCACTGAAGCATATGCTTAGCTGTAAGTATGTAAGTAGTCTACTTGAAATCAATGGGACTAATCAGATGATTGAAGTAAATCATGTGGTTAAGTTCTTTGCTATGGGGTCAAATGGTGTTGGCCATGATCACACAGTGAGCCATTGGCAGAGTCAGCATTAGCACCCAGGGTTCCTGGTCCTTTGTTCTAACCACTGTACTGCATTGCCTCCCCAGCTGGATTGGTGAAATGGCTCTTACACTGTCTATTGTGATCAGTTGACTTTAAATTCAGTGCTGTTAGTTGCTAAATCAATAAATCATCTTTTGGTGCAATTCTATTCACTTTTTTAACAGAAAGTTTGGGCAGAGGCGGCAGACAGAAGAAATGGAGCTATACCCAAATGTGTCAAGGTTCTTTTGATGTCCAAAATCCTTCCAAAGGCTTCTGTTTTGTCCAAGTTTGCACTAGATTTTTATTTAACATTTTTATGTCAATTTTCTTCAAGATACAGTAGTTTAAAAAAAATAGAAATGAAAATCTGCAGGCTACAATAGCACTCACTACTTAATCCTATCTTTCACCTGCTATCTTTGACCTCAATGGAGAAATTTGCCTCTGAAGTTCCTATCCAAGCTACCTTCCTTTTTACATTAAAGTAGTGCTTTAAAAGTCACCCTAACGATCCCAATATCCATGAAGGAACATTGCTGTACTGTGACAAATTCATTATTGAATACTTCCTTGAAATAGGCAGTGTAAATATTCATGCATTTTTCTAGGATTTCATCCTTTGAATAACTTGGTTATGGTCATAAAGGTTGGTCTCTAATCTTCCTTTTTTTTTGTGGTGAGAAGAATTCAGTAGATTTGCTGATTTGTGTTTGTTGTAGTGTGGCCTCACCTGAGAATGAGCTTATAAAAGTAGGTTGCTACAGTATCAATCATGGGGTCAGAGAGAATATATAGTATCTTGAAATTGGAAGCTGTTTACTATAGTACCCATCTAAATGGCTCATATAAAGCCTTTGTAGTAACACGCTTTAGGGTGAGTTTGTTAGGATAGTGTTGTATCAACCAGGCAAGGTACTAACAAGCTTCAACAGGACTTTATTTTCAAAGTGGAAACCTCTTTACCAAGCTGCTGCTGCTGCACCCTCTGTAGCTTTCTCCCAGCCTCTCAACTGTTCCCCGCTCCTTCCTGTTTCCTGTCCTTTCAGACTCCCAACAGCCAGTGCTCCCAATTCTAATAATTACAATCAACATCTAAACACCACAGATAGCTTTTTATAAACCTAATGGTGCAGTGTCGTGAGATCCCACTGTATTTGTTTGCCAGGAATAAATTGTAGAAGGACTTGCTGTTTCTCTAGAAAATCTATAACATTCAATATGAGATGACATAATAGGTGTGTGTGTGTGTGTGTGTGTGTGGGGGGGGGGGGGGCGGAATTGTAATTTTTAGAATTTTTTTCTGCTTTTTAATGGACTGAAATAACTGACTTTCAAAGTATAAAATTGGAATATATGTGGTATAGGAATTAATAAAAAGTCTAGCACTGTATAAGTTGGATGCTGATTAGTTTGCAATTTTTGTTATAGTTTATGGGCCAACTTATCAGCTGGTGTAAATCTGGGTATCTGCACTGAAGGGGGGAGGGATAGCTCAGTGGTTTGAGCATTGGCCTGCTAAACCCAGAGTTGTGAGTTCAATCCTTGAGGGGGCCATTTAGGGATCTGGGCCAAAAATTGGGGATTGGTCCTGCTTTGAGCAGGGGGTTGGACTAGATGACCTCCTGAGGTCCCTTCCAACCCTGATGTTCTGTGATTCTGTGAAAGTCAATGGACTTATGCTGATTTTCACCAGTTGAGAATCTGGCCCTGTATTTTTACTGGTTTTATTGATCATACCATAATAGGCCTTTTTTCGTACAAGTTCACCAAGAGCTTTGGATAGGTTATTTTGGCAGATTAATTTGCCTGTCTTCTTTTCCCTAAGTGTGGGCTGTAAATATTGCCATTGTCATAAAGCCCATGGGAAAAATACTAAATCACTTTTTGACTGAATATTGTTTTACGGTCCATTGAAATAGATTGATACTGGAGAATGCACACTCTGTTGAATAGATTGAGCTGTAACTTGTTTCTATATGCTGTATTTTGTGAGTTTGTCATTTTATGAATTGAGGCTGGGATTTTCAACCTGCTCTAAGGGAGAGAGATGCCCAACTCCTATTGAATGTGATCTTCAGAACAGCTTTTTTCAGGTACAAAAGTCTTAAGATCTGTATAGTGATATTACAGAGGATAGGACTGCAGAATTCTTACTTGCTAGAGTGGGAACTTATTCATGCAATATTTCCCCCCTCAATCCAGGTAGGACATATATATGCCATACATAAGGAGCCCATTGCAGGAACATAGTGTATAGACCAGTAGGTGGTACGTTTGTCCTTGTAGCTCTGTTGGCACGTTATGTGGTGGTACTATTTTTGACAGAACTGTTTTAGCAGATCTGCACTCCATACTGTACCATTTCATTTTAGGATTTCTGAAGCACCTACCCCACAGTGCCTAGCATTGTTGTTAGCAAGGAATTTCTGGTAACTTCCAAAACTGAGGCCCTTATGAAATGGAATTAGAAGGACCAGTTAAATTTGAGCAGCTTTAACACTTGAGGGAGTTTCCTCTGTAGCCTGTATCAGTTCAGCTGGACCTGAGGTAAAAACTCGGTTGCACACGATGCAGCCAGTGCTTTAAAACAGCTGGAAGAATGGTGGCAGTGGTTGATGCAAGATTTGCATAGGGTGGTACAAGCTCAAAATTTTCCAACCAATTTGTTTTCGCAGTGTCTTTTTGACTACTGTAAATGGGCCACAGGCCTACACTTGAAGGCAAAACAATGTTACTGAAAAATTGCTTTCAAATTGGAGATTTTTGTAGTGGTGAGAAGGACACTTCTTTCCCCTTTGTAAAATCTTAGTTTTTTTTTTAAGGTTGGGCACGCCCAGGCTTCACTCCAAATGGATAGACACCTTATATCTGAGACTGTCACTGGTATTAAGTGTTGGACAACATTGTACATTGAAATTATCTGAAGCTACTAGATGTTCAATCGTAATTCTTTCACTAAGAAAGAATCGCCCAGTGACATTTGTCAGGGATGGAATCAAATGGTACGTTTGCAAAAGCTTGCAAGGCTGTCTCATGGCAAGTAACATAAATATTACATTTTTATATGTTCATTATCCATGAAAATAGCTGCTTATGTGGTTTTCTAACTGGTACTTTGTTTTGTGATGAATCTTGTTGTTGGGTTACATCAGTCATACTGTGTTATCTCATTCAGTGGGATGTGAACTGACACAACCCAGTATAATGTCAGCTGGAAACTGTGGAAGAAGAACAATTTTCTATGTAGGTCTAGTGATTTGTGGGGGGGGGGGGGGGGGGGGGGGGGGATATTGTTTGACAGACAATATTGGAGTCCATTTTACTATTGGAATTTGTCTGAGTTGGGGGAATTAAACAAGTTAGATTTGCATCTAGTAGTACCACATCTGTATGTTGGCAGCCATTGGAGTGTTGTGGAGAAAAGTACTTACAGTAACAACAGCAGCATGAAAAAATGAAGTTTAACTTAATTCTAAACTGGTACTTTTCCTTCACCCCAGTAGCCTGCCCTCTTGCCAGCTCTCACGCTTTGTCCCACCTAATTATATTCGCTCACGGCTCAATTTTCACCAACGTACACTGCATACTTGCAACTGCTTTATAATCAGACTAATGCAAATTTAGCCTCCCCTTACAACAGCACTGCGGATAAAGATTCAAAACTTCCCTGAACATGTGGAATAGAAATGGGCTGCCTCTTCAACCTGGGACAAATGGCACACTGGCAAACATAATTAGTCTTGATATTCTGTGATCTGGAGATGCTGTTGCTAAGTGCTATTCCATTTGAACTTACTAGTGCTGAGATCTGGGAAAACCCTATTCCCAGTGTTTTCGGCCTAATTTATTTCGGTGAATGGGAGTCTGTTCAGAAAACGTTTACCTCAAAAGTAGACTCAGATTAGAGATTACTGGTTTCTCAATTTATTGTGATGTGAAGTTACCATCTAGGGGCAAATTACCCAGCTATTATCACAGTGATCAGTGAATATGAAAGCTGGAATTTTCAAAAGTACTCAGCATTAAGTCTGTCCCTACCCCTGCTGAAGCCAAATGGAATTTTACCATTATCAACAAAAGCTTCTGAAAATCCTGCCCAAATTTTTACTATCCTTGACTTCATGAAGTAACTCTAACTAAGCATTTTGCTTTTAGGGGCTGTTTTAGGAAATACCTCCACCCAAGGAATGGAGGTAAATCCATAATTAACAATGATGAAGCTAGAAACAATCTTCCATTGGAACTCTACAAGCTATTGCTCTTTGCCCCGCTCCTTTTAAGTGTAAAGCTTAAAAAAATAGAGTGTGGGAGAAGCCTTTAGGTTTCAGTAGGGCTTACTGAAACTCCAACAAGACTTTGTGACCCAGGGACCTACTGATGCCAATTGACAGAGGGCCCAGGGGATGCACAGAGTTTTACAGGCATCTCCTGGGTCAGATAAATATATAATAATTCACCAAAGGTGGCATCTGAGGGCTCTCAAAAGCCAGTAGCCCCTTGGTTAACACAACCATTTCAAGATGTATGGATGCATAATATTTAAGGAGCTATGTATCTTTACTGGCAGTTATGTTCTCAGGCCCTTGGAGTTAAGGCAGGTAGACAGAAGGTGACATGCCTCAGACTGGTTACTTCTAGACAGGGACTAATATATGCTTATCTCCCTATCTGGGAATTGCGTATTGTCTGCTGCACAATATAGGTCTATTTGTCTATGGAGCCAAAATGCTAATTGAAAGAGGAAATTTACAGGTAGAAATAAAACAGCAGGCAGGGATCCTCTTTATGAGTTAAGACAATGGATTGGAGGAGCATTCTGCAAGGCAGAGGTGGTACCCCTGTTGATCTTTTCCATAGAGGAGGCAAGCTGACATTGTGATTTGTCCCATGAATAGAAGGTCACATCCAAGTGTGTCTGCAATACACTGGAAGGATTTTGGGTGAGCTTTTGTTCTGTAAGACAGGACAGTAAGTAGTTAAATAAGTCTAGGCTCTCAAATGAGTGTTAGGTTTCTATTTAATATGTAATCATTTGTTTCTAATATTTCTACTTGATGCCATTTGAATCTCTACTTTTTTTGTTAAATAAAATTTTGCTTCTTTTCACTATAAACATATTTAAGTGCTGTGTGTTATGCCGAGTGGTGCTCTGAGGTATAACAGGCAAGCTGGTGGGTCTAGTGTTCCTTTGGGAGCAGTGAATCTGTGAGTGTCCAGTGGACAAGGGTCTGGACGCTCCTGGGAATGCTCAGAGTGCTTGGGGGTTGGAGTGTGCCTGTTGTGAACCTGCAGAGGCACAGCAGAGCCTGCGGCCAGTGGAGGCAGGGAGATGACCCGCAAGAGTCACTTGCACTAAGAGCAGGTGGTAGCAAGGTGCCTCAGAAACCTGGGTACCCCAGGAAATCATCCCAGACTTCCAGGACGGGCTTATCTCCTGAAACATTGTTCCATTATGCCCAGTACTACCTGAGTAATCCAGCCCACGCCGATAGGAGACTGAGACTCTTAGAGTACTGTAGGCTGGGTGTCCATATCTGATATTTGAGGCTGTAAGTGTTTAAATTCAGTTAAGGCTTTGGAGTACTTTAAGCAAAACTAAAAACTATTGAGCCTGGAGCAGCATCATGGGGCCCAGGTAATCCTATTATCTTATCCTATACTCATAGGGGATATATAATAATGAGACAACACCCAAAGCTCTTTAATCTAGCAGACAGAGGCTTAACAAGATCCAATGGCTGGAAGTTGAAGCTGGACACGTTCATACTGGAAATCACACATTTTATACGACGAGAGTAAGTAAATATTGCAACAACTTACCCCAGGGCATATGGTGGATTCTCCATCACTTGAAATCTTTAAACCATGACTGGATAACTTTCTAAACACTGTACTCAGACAGAAGGTATGAAGCCTGATGCAGAAATTATTGGGAGAAAATTCTATGGTCAGTGTTATGCAGGTCAGACTAGGTGATCAAAATGATGCTCCTTTCTAGTGTCTGTTTAATCTCAAAAGCTGGACAAATAGGACAGTGACAAACACAAATCTCAGCATAGAGCAGAACCTTTGTTTCACTTTAATATTCTATGCATTATGATTTTAAAAATAGTTATACTATACATTTTTTGACATTGTAACACAAAGTATCTATTATAATGAGATAAATCAGAATGATTTATGCGATGGATGCATTCACTCACTCACTCGTCTGTATTTTGTCTGTATCCATCAAAACCTTAAAATGTATGGTCCAGTTTCTGCCCCCTACTGAGGAATCCCTACTTTATAAGTAAGATCCATTGAAATAAATGGGATTGCTCAAAGAGGAAGCTACTATTCAGCCTCAATGAAGGAGACAGAATCTAGCCTTCTAATAGAAATAAAATGCTAAACTTTATTCAAATGAATGAACTGATAGGGATAAATAGCATAAATGAAAATACTAAGCAGGACTTCTGAGAGGAATTTGTAGTACCCTATTTTAGCATACACATCCTACATTTAATAATGATCTCATTTTTTGCCCTGCAATTGCTCTACACTAGGCAATCATTGAAACACATACATTTATCACTATATTTCTTTGATTTTTTTTATTTTTGAAATTTTTACTAAGCTTCTTTTCTCATGAAGATGTTCAAATGGATTTAGAGTTTTGGCTAAACTAATTTTTCTTTTCTTTAAAGCTGATATTATTGTCTGTCTTACCACCCCCCCACTTGGACTTTCTCTCCCTCTTCTCCCTCCACTTTCCCTCCCCCCCCCCCGACCATTCTTTTAGCAGGAGATTTTGTTACTCTCTGACTCCTTGTGATATTTCTTCAAATCCTGTGGCTGTTAGAGGGGGAAGGGGAAAAGAAGTCTTTGTGAAAAGTATCCTCTTCCCTTGGGATGCTGGCATAGACAAAATCTTTCCTTTCTTGTAGGAGTCAAAAATTTAAGGCACGGAACTTTTGTTCTTTGTTAAAACAAGACAAGAAACATGCATGAAGTGCATCTCTGAATCTTCCTTTAAGGTTTTTGATATGGGGGAGATAGGAAAGAATTTTCTTCCTTATTGACAGCCACAGAGAGAGAGAGAGAGAGAGTGTGAATGCTGCTTTAGAAGAACAAAGGGGTATGAAAGGCTCTCATGAATATTCTCCCCTCTTTCTGACAGTAAACCTCTTTCTATCTCCTGCCCTTTCCCTCATATTTAGGGTGACAGCCTCATCAAAATGTGGATTGGAAATTTGTCTTAATCTTAATCAAAGAAATTCATGCCGTGGCCCAATCCCTTTCATGAATATTTATTTACTTTCCAGTTGAAACTTCTTTACTCCTCTGAAAGGAAGTTAACCATCTTAAACAGCCTCTTCTGACATCTTGATATCTTTGTTCCCTTCCTAACATAAACAGTGTTTCCTAAACATATCAATGTTATCCTTAGCTGACCTCTGAGGACCAGCCTCTTGAAATTTTATTGTCCCGCCTGGGGTTTAATTTGTCAGTCTAAAGCTGACCTTCATGCAAAGATGAGCAAAAAATGCTAACTTGCTTTAGTAAAATTAATTTTTGAGGTCAATGCTTTTCCGGAACTGGTTTTGCAGAAGATTCAGCAGAAGTCGTTTTCAGCCTTGGTCAAGTCTGAAAAGGATTATGGTGTTTTTCTTCTGAAAGTCTTTCTTGCTTTTTGAACCCATGAAATCTGTTTCCTTTTTGTAGCCGTTGCATTAGAGATGGTCTGGAGGCAGGATATCTACCCTTGGTAATCCATCCTTTCTCACTAATGGTGCTAACCTAACCACGACCCAGCTGATATCTGAAATCATGTGGGTTATGTCACTAACCAAACTAGATACCTGAAATGACTCTATAGGTCTGAGCATTGGGTTATTAGTGAGCAAAAAAGCACTAAGAAGGTGAACATGATTTTTCTCCATGGATTTTCCTTATGGGTCTTATGCAAAGAGATCTGGGAGACACTTAACCAAAACCAAAACAAAAAAACCTGGTAAAGGGCTTGATTTGTTTTCCTACAGACCACAGATCATTCATTGGACGTATCTTTCACCATAGGCACCGACTTGTACTTTTCCCCCAGGGGTGCTCCTCTTCCCCCAAGGCCCTGCACTCGCTCCACCTCTTCCCGTCCCCATTCCGCCCCATCCCCGAGGCCCTCACCTGCTGCTTGCTGCTCTCTGTACTCCCTCATGCCCTTTCCTGACCAATCAAACAGCTGTTTGGTGGTCTCCCCGATCAGCTGTTTGGCGATGCCCTTGAACAGCTGAGGTTGGTGGGTGCTCCAGCCCTGGAGCACCCATGGAGGCAGCGCCTATGTCTTTCATTCTCAGGATTTCTCAGTATCTCCAGTTTAGAAAGTAACTAAGGAAATACCTTGCTTTATTTTTCATGAGATGTACTTGGCTTGAAAGGTTCTGAGCAGAAGGACCAGGCCACTAATACAGTCTTAAGGTGAGCATCTTTCCAGAAATGTGTGTCCTTCCAAAAGAAAGGTATAGTTTTTGATTCTCGCTTTTAAATGTGTAATGTTGAAAAGACATTTCTCTTTCCAACCATTCTACAGATTTGACTATGTATAGGGAAACATTTCTCTACCAGTGTAGCACAGCCAACCTTAGTGTTAACTTTTTTTATGAATCCGACTCCCAACCCTACCCAAAAAAAAATTTGCTTAAATCATAAGGATTTAAAAATGCTTTTCAGTCCATTTATTTTGTACTGGATTTTTTAGCCTTTAGAATTCCTGTTTTTCATGCTTTTCTCCACAAGCATGAGGGCTACAAATATTTTTTTTTAAATAAATGGAAGCTGAGATTCTCCCATAGTCACCAATTCCAAGAGCAGGAGCTACAGGAAAAGTGCCAAATATCCTGAGAGTTTGCAACACTGCATTTATACTTGTCAATAATCCCTTTGCTGTCAAATGGTCTGCATATTTTTTCATGAAAGAGGAGCATCTGTAAGTATCAAGACCTGCAGTTATAGTGTCAGCACCTAATAAATCTGCTGTCTAATGTTATATTATCACCTGCCACAATACCCAATTGATGGGGAATGTTAGCTAGAGAGGGGCTGAAACATCAAAGTTCAGATCTGGGATTTAATTTTCATAAAGTTCAGGTGGGTCCAGATCTGCAGCTTAGTTTGGACCTATCATTTAATGGAAACAAAAATGTTAAGACTTCTGTCATGTGGAAAATGAGGGAGTAAAAAATGAAACTGATCTTTCCAATGGTGGTCCAAAAGTCAGAGAGAAGGAGTGTGAGTGACACACACAGTTTCAGGACAACTGCAGATTTAGAACCAGAACAGCCACTAACATTTGTCTTTCCTTATATAGTTTGTGCCTTTGAACTTGGCCTCATGTAACAGGTGATCAGCAGACAGTGGCCATTCCTCAGGGCATAGCTTCAACAGGCTGGGATTTTGCATAACTGGAGGTGGGGAATTTGCCTTCACCTCCCCCTAGATATTTTCTAGGAAAACCACACATGTTCCAAAAGTCCATCCTTGTCAGACACGCTGTTCAGTGTAGTCCTTTGAACCTCCAAATCTGACATCTGTCACATCTCCCCCCTCAAGAGATAACATACATCCTGGACCACAATAATACATAAACCATTCATTTAATGCAATGGACCCCAAAGGTACTTGTGACAGGGTGCTGGCAGCAGCACCCTGATCACTAAGGTTGCTGCAGCATGCTGAAGGCTGCAGCTCAGCTATGAGCAATTAAACACGTTCTGTTGGGCGGATTGAGCCCTTCTGAGGTAATTACTAGACTAATGATGTAACTGGGAGGATATAAGTAGAAGGAACAGAAGGCAAGGGAGAGCACAGAGGGGAAGCTCAGGTGAGCTGTGCAGAGGGGAAGGCTGTGTAGGAAGCTCCTCCTACAAGATGCCTGTGTTATGTTCTGGGTGTAAAAGAGCAAAGGAATGAAAGGTATCTATGGTGAAAAGAAAACCGCTTGGGTGTGTTTGTGACTGGGAGGTGACAAACGGGTTAGGCAGTGAAATACACCAGGTAGTTGAGAAGTGCCCTGTGACTATACTTAAATTTAATTAAATAGGGTCCCCTGAGGATTTGTGCAGAAAATTGCCATATCTGTCACTGGGCATATGGATCCAACTTGTTAAATTGTTAATTCAGGCAGTTGTTTTATTTCGGTAGCCTAGGTCCTGGCTTCTTCAGGCATTTAAAGAAGGAAGATGATGGTCAGTTCACATGTGCAATCCCTAACACTTCCTCACGTTAACTCTGAAGTGTTCGTGAAAGCAGGCATAAGCAGTGTGCAAAACATTGTGGAAAAGTGTTTCTCGATCTTTCTTCACTGGATGCATTGTTCTGGGAAGCATTATCTGGTACAGAGAACAATGTGTCAGACTGGAGTGAGTTATACTCTGGACTAATGCTACAGTTTCTACAACAGGTTATGCAAAGAAGTCTAAACTAAACTGTGGTCAGTGAAATAGGTTTCCTATTGTCACTGGGGTTAGACTTTGACAAGGCAGAGTGGAAGTTTATGGGTTTTTTTTTTAATGTAGTTTGATGGACAAGTATTAAACCATTTAACAGTGTTGCCTCACTTTGCAGGAAGGGCTTCTCTTGGGACAGCTCAGGAAAGTCTGGGGTGGTTCAGGGCAGAAGGGGGTGCGGGGGGAAAGCTGTGCAATGGGAAATGTGGCAGGACTGAAGATTCACTTCAAGACCTAATGCAGGTGTGCTCCTGTGGCTGTGGGTAGGAGTGGGTGGCTCTTGAAAACTACTCTTGCATCAGCCCATAACACAGAGAAATACAGAAGCTGCTCACGTTGCATAGGTGATAAACTCATCTTCTCCATTCTCCTGGCACCCAGTTCAGCTGCAAGAACACATGCAGCCTAGGGAGCGACCAACGGATTTAGACTTCTGGTGAGAGGAAGCCACAAAACAAGGACCTGAGCCAAATCCCCTTAATATCAATAGAAAGTTTCCCATTGTATCAAGTCCCAAGAAAGCAAAAACAAATACAAATGAAGAAGCACAAAACTACCCAGAAGTGAAGGACAAAAGGAGAATTAGAAAGGGCTGTACTTGATGACTGTCTGCCGGCATAGTGGCAACTTCTTCCATGCTTCCCCTACTCTGTGTGCCTCCACAATGGTGGTGTTTCTTGCTTCTCCCACTATAACTTTTTATTCTCTCCTATCTTTCCTTCTCTCTTAATTTCTTCCCTGGGCTCCCCTTTGGTCGCATGTTGTTAAATCTCCCTACTCACACTCTTCTGTTCTTTCCTAAGATCTCTGGGACCACCCCACTCCTTACAATATCCTGTCTTCTATACTTTTCTAAATACTCTTTCACAAACCTATTCTCCGAGTCAACCATTTTATATTGTCTTCTGAATACTGATGAATTTCTTGGCTAACTGATTATGATTATGTATTAATTTGTGCAGTGCCGTAGATGTAAATGGAACTTTGCATATTTATTGGAAGACAATATATCTGCTGTGAGGAGCTTGCAATATCATTTAGATTAGTGTTGTACAAAAATGGACAAGAATAAATAAAGTGCACCAGAGGTCATTTGCACTTTTTTGTCCCTTTTTGGGGGAAGGGAAAAAAGCTTTTATGTTTTAGCTTTCAAAAATGAAAATTAGGAAGAGTTCAGGCTAAATTAAAGCATTTTGAGTTAAACAGATTCTGTCATTTTAGAATGCCAGATCATTTGTTCGTTTTTCTAATAGGATGTGTTCCTTTACTCCATGCTGAATAGTGCTTTATAAATGGCTAGAGACAATTTAATAGATAAAAGGGAATGTATATAGATTTGGTGACTTAGTCTAACAATTCTCTTAAATTACGTGGATATAGCAATGTGTTATCTCTTTCTGCTAATATATTTTTGCACCTTGTCTGACATGCTATCAATATTCCATCTGAATGTCATGTATTACTGATTGCGTATACTGTCTGAATCTTCTTGTGCGTATAGTTTCTGCACCTCTACTATGCAATGAATAATTTTCATACTATGGCCTTTTAAATAGGAGGGGGAAAATTCCCTTTTCATTGACCATCTCTGTGAATGAATTCTCATTAACATGTTTTACTTTCAATCAGTTTTAATATTATATGTTTTAGCTGCACTGGAGTCATCTCATTGTACCATTAATTTCATACACAATTGTGACAAAAATGGTACTTATATATCTAGTTTGCATTTCCCCTCAAAGTTAATTGATATAGAAATTATATTTTTAATATTTATGTTGCAATTATAGGAGTGATTCAGATCTCTGTATGAGATTCTGAATGTAACCTTAGTCAACATAAGCTTTACACACCTCTCCTCAAAGAGCCATTGTGAAAAGCTGGTTTCAGACTGATCATTAAGGTTCAGTGTAGCTTTGTGAAGGGAGCCTACTAACATTTCACTTGCTAGAGACTGAACAGATTCCAAATAAGATGTGTAAGGTAATATTTAATGTCAAACTTTCATATTTTATTCTACAAACTATATGATTGATATTCTGAAAAGAAATTTGAATTATCCAACAGCCTATCATAAAATTCACCAAGTTTGATTCTTGATGTTAGTACAATTTCCATATAACCTTTTCAAAATTATTAGTACTTTTTTTTTTATTTTAGTAATTTGTCTACCATCTATTTTCCTGTCAAATGTTGGGGGGAAAACACAACTTTGAAAATATTCATCAGATGTTTTATTTCCTCACAAGCACTGACCAAGAACCTGAGTGAGTTTTATCTTATCCAGCCATTCTTTTCCCAACCCCAAATTTGCGAGCAGGTGGGAGGTGAGGGGAAACCATAAATATTCCTAAGGAGTTGATTGACTCTGGGGAAGACCCATTGATAAACACAGTTGCTACTAGCAGCCAGATGTATCATACTCCTTTTTGGAAAAGGATAGATCCCTCAATGTTAGAGGCATGGAGAAATAAAATTTGGGGAATCTTAAGAATACAAAATATGTCAAACAGCCTTATATCAGGATCCAGTAGATTTCATAATGTGTATATGCTTATCATTTCTGGAATTGGAACAAAAATACACAGATAAGAGGCTGACCAAAAACAAATGGCCCTTTTAAAGATAAATACAGATTATGAATAAGATTGGTTAATACAAATGTTGTACCAATAAAATAAAAACCAGCAGGATCTTATTAAAGGGAAAAAGGCAAAATACCACATTTATTGTGAATACAGAAAGAATCATAGTAAGCAGTTAGTTACAGCTGTAACATTCCATTCAATCTCATCTTTATTCACACATTCATTCATACACACACACACACACACACACAGGTTCTGCAAGGTTGTTATCATAGTAAGCAGTTAGTTATAGCTATAACATTCCATTCAATCTCATATTTATTCACACATTCATTCATACACACACACACACAGGTTCTGCAAAGTTGTTATCATAGTTACCAGCCTTAGAGTTGCTCATGCCAAGCCACTGGCCAGGTGGCCTGGACATGAGGAGGGAGCAGGGCCTTGTCAGATGCTCATCTGATGCTCCTGGAAGTTGGTTTGCAGAATCAGACCCCAAAGTTCTCACTTTTTAGAGTCTATTTTTATAGGAATTTCTTCCTATGCCAGTCTATGGGAATTGCTGCATCATGCTGTTGCTGAATCAATCAGCAGATGGCACATTCCTGACGGCTCCAAGATGTTATGTTGTTCTTTGGTTCTCCCATTCTTGAGGCTGTTGGGTGGATTCCAGTCTGCCCTCCGGGGGTCCTCTGGTTATTTCCACTTGACGCCTTCTTCAGCCGATGGACACTGGATTCTTAGGCTGGCACCTCCCTGATCATTCAGTTATTATCCACACCAAGCATCCATCCACATACATCCTCTATCTCTATTTTAATCACAATTGTTAATACAACAAAAGGGCGGGGAGTCTCTGGGTGCTGTTTCTATTGTTAGAGTATTGCTTTGAGTCTCTGTGAATTGCTTTGAGAACAGACTCTGTCTTAGAATGTACTAACACAACTAGCAGCTTGCAAGTTTCACACACAGAGGGAGAGAAACAGTACCAAAAACCAAGAGACCTCTTAATTAGTAATACCCTGGAATTTAAACTATGGGGAATCAAACTCGTTTGTGATTTTAATACAGAACTTCTTTAATATGATCCAACACAGATAAGAGGCTGACCAAAAACAAATGGCCCTTTTAAAGATAAATACAGATTATGAATAAGATTGGTTAATACCTTTCTGGAAAATTCATGTATGTTAATAATCATAAAATAAAAAGCTTGAAAAGAAAAAAGGGAGATGATGGGTTAAAATGTTAATCTTCATTTGTACAATTAAAAACAATGGAGTACTTTTAATAACCTACAGCTTTTTGTTATATATTCAGTGCCCAATATGCAAACCCACTTTTTTCCTACATACAAAACATTTTCTAAATCTGCCTCTGAAGATAGTCTGTATGGCCTTGATTCTGCCAGGCACTTACTGCTTCCGGTGAGGTGAATAATATGCTCAGTTCTCACAGAAGTAAATTGGTTATATGCATTCCCAAAGTTGTTAAGATGGTTCACTTTTACGAACTGTGAAATAAATTTATAACGGGAAGAGGTTGGAAGGAGGTAATGATAGATGCTCAGATGGATAAGCACACATTATTGCTTACTGTGCATTGAGCAAGGAAGGCACAAATGTGGCCCCAACGCAGTTAGGGAACCTCATCACGGCAAAACCATCCACTGTGTCCTGCACATTTCCCAGTCACTATCCTTCTTAGCAGAAGTCGATAAATGGCCCTGCAAAGTTGGATCACAACAGCTCCCACGGTGGATTTACCAACTCCAAATTGATGCCCCACTGATGGGTAGCAGTCTGGCATTGCAAGCTTCTGCAGAGCAATTGCCAGTTGCTCCTCCACAGTCAGACCAGGTCTCATTTTCGTGTTGTGGTTTAGGTCTGGGAAAAGCTCTGAACAAAGTTCCTGGAAAGTGGCCTTCCACACTGGAACGTTCTGCAGCCACTGCTAGTTATTCTATAACTGCATAACGATGCGATCCCACCAGTCAGTGCTTGTTTTCCGGGACCAGAGAAGGCATTCCACCATGTTCAGCTGCTGCGCGATTGCCAGCAGCAACCAGGAATTATTTCATTCTATGAATTGCAGCAGGGCTGCTTAAAGGACATCACAATGTTCGACACAGCAGCTGCTGTCTTACCCTGTAGTATTTCCAGAGCCGAGGTGTGAGGTGTTTTGTAATGCTCACAGCAAGAGTGCACACCTGAGCAGGGCCCATGCTTCTTGGGCTACGGCATACGCGTGGCTAAGCCAGGCTTTCAAAAAAAGGCATGGAAAAAGTATGGGTTGTTTGCCATTGATATCAGGGGAGGGAGGGAGGAAACTGCAGCATGTCCATGTTCCTGTTCCACCCTGTGACAATATTTCCCTGCCAACATCTTTGCTCTCATCTCGTCATACTCCTGCTCTTGCTAATGCTACATCTTTTCATACTGCCTCTTTCACATTTTTTCTCCTCCCTTCATTGTTTACTTCCATAACAATAACATTCAATTCTCCCCCCACTTTCAGTATTAAAATGAACCAGTCTGTGTCTCCTAAATTAAATACGATTTTCCCTAGCCTTGTCATCCTTTTTCTTTCAGCAAATAATCTTTGTCACAGAAAATTTGCCTAAATTGGGTACTGAATGTTACTTCCTTTGTGTATAATGGAAAAACTTATTTCCTGCATTGTTTTTGTGGCACTGTCTGTCTATTCATTTTTATCAGTTTCCAAATGTTCTATATTAATTATAAAGTATAAATATAGGTTCCTTGATGTACCTTGCGATAAACAATAATTGCAGTTGTGAGCTTTTCATACGTGCATCTCAAAGTGCTTTAAAATCATTAAGATTCACAATGTGCTACTGAACTATTCGTTATACTGAATTTCTGACCAGACAAACCAAGGCACAGAGAAGTTATGACTTGTGCAGCACCACTGAGCAAATCGTGGGCAAAATTAAGAATAGGAGTAGTTCTGACTTGGCTGGTCTAAACAGTCTTCCTCCCTGCCTGTGTAACAATGCACAGTGGTGGTAGAATTCTATCTTTGTATTCCCCAGTGTTCCTTAGAATAGCATTGCATGTGGCTATGTGCCTACTTCTCCATATATCACAATGAGAGCTGCACTCATGACAGTCACATGAATAATGCTGCCCATTATTTTCATGGTTTTATAAAAATTTTTTAGATTAATGTATACGTGAGAGTGTGGGTGTATGTGGGGTGTGCCAGGCTGCCTAGCCCTTAAAGCAGGGGTGGGCAAACTTTTTGGCCTGAAGGCCACATTGGGATTCCAAAACTGTATGAAGGCTGTGCCTCCCCAAACAGTCTGGCCCCTGTCCCTATCTGCCACCTCCCACTTCCCGCCCCCTGACTGCTCCCCTCAAAACCCCCAACCCATCCAACCCCCCCTGCTCCTTGTCCCCTGACTGCCCCCTAAGATCTCCTGCCCCTTATCCAACCTCCCCCCCCACTCTCCACCTGCTTACCATGCTGCTCAGAGCAGCAGGACTGGCAGCCACGCCACCCGGCCAAAGCCTGCTGCTCTGCGTGGCAGGAGCTCACAGCCCCGCCACCCAGAGCACTGGAGGCATGGTGAGCTGAGGCTGCGTGGGAGGGGCCAGGGGCTAGCCTCCCAGGCTGGGCGCTCAAGGGCCGGGCAGGACAGTCCCGTGGGCCATAGTTTGACCGCCTCTGTCTTAAAGGGTAGTTGGGCTTGTAAAGTAACTGTACATGAGTGTACACAGGAAGATCCAAAGAAAAGTAGTTTTCTTTGCTTATGTATTATATATTAGTTGCAGTTTAAACCAAAATCTGAGTAGAGCTACATCAAATGCAAGAAGAGGCGTGGATTATCATGCCCTGAGCCAGTTCCCTACAGTGTATTACCACTGAAGTATCAAAATAGGTAAGTCTCAGATTACTACACACATCAGGCAGAAAATGTGGGATGGGGGCAATAGTGAAGCATAGGTGCAGAAGATTGGGCTTGTTTTAGAGATTATGGTATTTGGTTGTATGGGGTAACATGTTATCTACACACAAGTTCCAGCAGTCTACCATGCCTCCATGCATCTTTCAACGATTTTCCACCCCCAGTAAAGCGAACATACACAAACAGAGGGGGTAATGCATACTCCAGAACTACAACTGACTTGACGAAGCCTGTGCTCACAAGAAAATTAAAAGGCAAAGGGTAATTAGTTGGTATTAAAGAGGCAAGGTGTGCTCTCAGACTTAAACATAGTGATGGATTTTTATTTTTAAAGAAATACATTGAAAATGCCTATTGATGCAAGAAGTAGAAAACCAGAAGGAAAAAAAATTTGTATGTGTAGATCTATCCAGATATATCCCAAAGAATAATTTGCTAGACAGAAGGGAAATATTTAAAAATTTACACATATTAGGGTAAACATCTCACCATTTTATACAGATCTGGCTTATTAATTGGACCCAATCTTGAAGAAGGAAGAAAAGGTTCTGTTCCTGTCAGCAAACTCGTCCTATTTGACCATTGCGCCATGCAACAACAAAAAATGGGATGTATTTTCTGTGAAAGGTAGTTATCCAAGGAGACTCTGCTTTGAGGCCACATTTGGTTCTCATTGAGATCCTGAGTTGTATACAAAATTGTTTATTCAGAATGACTGTGGCTCCCAGTGGTCAAGTGTGAAGATAAGTGCTCTTAGAGCCTGCGATGTTCCCAGACATTTTCAGTAATGTAAGGATGCAGTAGATTCGTATGTTTCTGAGCAGCAAGGCTTTTGATTAGCCTAGAGATTATAAGCACAAAAGAATGAGCTAAATTTTCTGAGAATATTGCTTTTGTGCACATGTAACTGTACACCTGAATGCTGTATGTCATGCAGGTGGGTAACCTGACTTCCAAGCCACCTTATTTCCTCATGCACCAAATGCTTAAATTCTTAAAAAAATATTTCTACTTGTTTGTGTGACGTGGCAGGCTCAGTTAGACACCTATCTTTTAGCAAGGCTGCACAGCTCTGACTGATGGGTACTTGTCAGGAGGGAGAAGGGCACAAGAAGCCTTTCCCCCTGATACTGCCTCATGATCCCTTACCCAGGAGGCCAGAGCAATGTGGTTCTTGAATATCCTGGGTGCATGGATAAGACAAGGCCAGCAGCCAAGTGAATGACTATCTAACTTTTGCTGCTCTTCTGCTGTCAGCCTCAAAAGATGACATGGTTCTTACTGTCTCCTCATAAGGATAGTCTGTCCAGATTGAAGTTGAAGCCCATGGATGTGGCAATATGGGGGAAAACTGCCCAACTGCTGTCAATGCTATTTCCTGTTATGTGGATAAATGGAGAATTTCAACTGTATTGTATCAACTCTGAAGTCAGTTATATAAAGAAGGAAAATGTTGCAGCTTTGGTTCCCATTCATCCTGAATAAGTGTGTGCATTTCTGTTTCCTCCTGGCAGATTCGTACATCTGCTCTTCCTGGATGAAAATGAAGAGCATGAAAGATTTAATTTAATTTATTTATTTAAAGTAAAGCTCATGTTCTTGAGTAACAGAGATAGCATTTTTCTGATGCTAGAAGGCAAAACTCCCCAAGGATTGTTTCACTGATGGAAAACTCGTTACACTTTTTTCCTCACCTTATATCCTTCCTCTTCACATCAGTAATCCCCAACCCTTCCTTATCTGAGCTGCCATCACATGTTTTACCTTGTATTCATTTTATTTTATTTAGGACCCGATTCTGAGACACCTGCTGTGAGTAGAGAGCTCCTACTGAGGTCAGTGGGAGTTGTGGATTTTCAGCACATGCTTGGAGTCAGGTCTTTAGATTGTATATTCTTTGGTGCAGCTGTAAGGAATGTCTGGATCTAAAAAGATGATCCTCTACTGCTGGAGCTAAAGGACTACCTCCAATAGCTCCAAGACAGTGTCGGTAAAACTCATCTTGTCGTCTTGCTACTAGAGGAGGCACAGAGTCACAACGTATTATCATGGGAATGTGCATTACATAGGAATGTGTCTCACTATGTTTATAAATTACTGCATAAACTTAACTCGCCTGTATGCATTAGTGTGGTAATAACTTAAGGGGTGGTACAGGGCAGGAAAATTTGAACGAAGATTATAAATCAAATCTCCTCAAATTGTAAAAAAGAAATCTTCCTTTATCTTTCCCTTTTAAATCATCAGAAAAAAACCTCCTTATTTCAGGCTTAATTCCCTTTTTAGCATGTAGACGGTTGTCACAAAACTTAGAATGAAATGCAGTTTTAATGCCTAAATGATATGGTCAGTCACTCTCTGGGAATCTTCAGATAAAAACCTACCTGTCTGGCTTCATTAAGTCCCTTATGTTCCTCTTTTCCGAGTAGATTAGTGTAGACAATTAGACACTCCTGAATTTAGTCTGCCTCCCAACATATGAGAGCATCTTCCCATGGCTAATATGATAGAGATTATTGGAGCACATTTGCTTATCTATCATTACAAGTGAAATCTGCATGGAGGAGTGCAGAATAAAAGGCATTTACAGTATTATTATCATTATTAAAGGCAGCCTAATAAGGAGCAGTGAGAGACAAACAGAAAGACGGCTTTTTAGTAAAACAGCACTCTTGGGTACTATAATTATTTCAAAGTAATCAGAGGAGTATGAGGTTGACAGGATATTTTATCTAAAAAATAGTAATGAAATTCCACCCTGTGTGATCAGCATTCTCCCTCCCTGGCAACAGCAATTGCCAGGTACAGCAACTAGGACTTGAGAATTTAACTACAGTGTCAATTTTGCTGCTTCACAGTTTTATCTTTGTTGTAATCCATGGTGGCTTCTCTAGCCGATAGCCCTCAGCTGGTGTTTTCATCTTGCCATGTATCACTGGGATGTTCTTCAGGAATTCTTCCCTTTTCTTCTCTCTAAATAACATCCTGGTGGTTTAAATGGACAAAGCTTTTACAGTTTTTCATGCCTCTAATACACTGCTAAGTATTAAGCCTAAATTCCCCTTCCCAGCCCCTTTTTGCAGTTGTCTTGTCTTTTCATGCACCCTTTGGTAGCACAGTTGACTGGTTGTCTGCATTTCTCACCTGTTCTCTTACCACTGGCTGTTCTCAGGTGATTTGTGATTCACTTAATGTATCATGGAGGGTGACTCACATGTTGAGCCAGGCTGTGCTTTACTAAACGAAAAGTCTGACATTGTTCTTCCTGGTTCTCTTAAATATTGCATTAGGGATGGGATTTTCCTTCCTTTTCACTTTTGCCCTTCAATAAAGTGTTGAAAACAAGGGTTTAGGGTGTATGACCAATTGGTTCTTCCATTAAGAGTAATTCTGTCTGACAAGTGCAGTGGCTTTCTCTGCACTTTTCCTCCTCCTCCTCCTCCTCCTCCTAATTAGGTTTTTCAGTTAAAAGTGTTCCATGTGTCTAGATACTTCTTGAAGCTGAATGGTTCATATTTGAAGCCGGTTTCATTTGGATGATATTTTTCTGGCATGGACCCGGGTTTTGGCATCTCTTAACATGGAAACAAGTTGACATCTTTAGAGCTCTAACTGAGAAATGCAAATTCTGGAAGGAGAACTGCACTGGCTTTACTTAATCTAACTATCTAAAAAGTTTACAGGGCAAGAAGTGTTTGTCACTATAAACAGACTCTGAAATGTATTTTTCTCCCCAAAGTTTTAACATTGTATTTTACGTTTAAGTCTGCGCACTGATTGAGCAAAGCACTGAAGTTTAGCACATACTTAAGTCCCATTTTGTTGAATGAAACACGCATATGCTTAAGTGCTTTGCTGAGTCAGGGCTCTAGAGTTAGATAGAGCCATCTTGCTGAAGTGTGTCACTTGTCAGTGTGAGAGATGAAAGATGTTAACCACTGTACAATCTACTGTACTAACAGTTTAAGTTCTTGTACTGAATCAAAATGTTTGTAAATATTAATCATTAATAAAATCTTTTCTGTTATTAAAACAAGTTTTAGCAACCTGGCCTCCTTCACTACTGGGCTTACATGTGCCATTTGTAATTAGAAACTAAAAAAAAAAAAAATCATGTTAAAGTTTATTCACGGTGAGAAGTCCTTGTAATATTGCAAAGTTTTAGAATATTGGTCTCCACCATAAGGCTGCTGTTTTTATTTTAGCTATGAGTTGATATTTCAATATAATTCTCTCCCTACCCTTCCTCTCCAACAGTATTATGTGCTCATGACAATGGGCAAAGACACATAATGGGAGTTTGGCACTTAGCTCACTTAAAACTGAATAAGAATCAGGCAACTAACTGCAATTAAACTTGCACATGGTAGATTGGGACAGGATTTAGGCTGGGATTGTTAAAGGATCCCATTGAAGTCATTGGACCCAGTTCTGCTTAATTAGATGTGTAGAGAGCAGAGTTTGGCCCACTGACATAGGAATGTACTTAAAATTGCAAATTAATGTAGATATTAATATAAACACTCATAATTGTTTACGTCTAAGAACTTGGCATCAGAAAACTGAGTCTGTAGAGTTGTTGTAGTTCTGATGATGACCCAGAGTTACTTGGTCAGCTCCATCCCTTAAAAGCCAGATAATATAAGGTAATTGTGCGGTAGGCAATGTCTTTGTATGGGACAGTTTCTGATTATCTTGCTCATGAGGAATAGTTCCTTATTCTGTGAGTGGTCCTGTTGAAGACAGTGGGAACACTCTTGGAGTAAGGTGCTACCCAATGTAAGTAAGGGTATTCGAATCCAGCTCTGGGTTAACAGCAAAGGTAATTATTTTAGGAGTAACAACTGAATGAGCTGGTGATCAGAATTGCTGTTCAATCAATTTATTCTCATTCCCCTCCACCCCCCGCCCCGAGCAATGGTATAGTACATTTCAAACTGCTAATACTATCATGAAACAGCTCTGTGCTGTATCCAACTAAAACAGGTGAAGAAGAGGAAAACAGGTGCAGCTATACAAATTGTTTCCATTCATATTTAATGTTTCTCAAATTAATGTGGCAGACACAACAAAATGAAGTTTAATTAAAGTTTGAAAAATGTCAACATGTTAACCATTTTATACACTCTACCAGGCATGTACTATATAGTTTAGGCCTTGTCCGCACTAGGAAGTGGTACTGCTTTAATAATAATGGTATAGTTATAGAGCTTCAACCACTTCCTAGCCTGCCCCCTATATACTCAGGGCAGGTCTATGCTACCATTTAAGTCAATCTAACTTGCATTGTCAGGGTTGTGAAAAAGCCTTCCTCCGAACAACGCAAGTTTTGTGCTGTCCACACCAGTGCTGTGTCAGCAGGAGACACTCTCCCACTGACATAGCTTATGCTTCTTGCCAAGGTGGAGTAATTATGCTGATATGAGAGCGCTCACCCATTGGCATAGTGTGTCTTCACCAGACACACTACAACTGCAGATGTGGTGCTGTGGTGTGGACTTACCCTCAGTGGGGGTGCAGCTATATCAGTTGTGACAGGGTCGAGCTAGATGGCTATAGGAGAGTAATAGAAGGCAGATATATTAGCCCCGGGCTAAGTAGGTCCCTTTTCCCTGGGTAAGATAACAGGGAAGGTTCCAGAACAATCGGGAACCTTCTAGAGAGCATTAAGACAGGCTGACTAGAACACCTGCAGCCAATCAAGATGCTGCGAGAATCAATTAAGGCAGGCTAATCAGGGCACCTGGGTTTTAAGAAGAAGCTCACTTCAGTTTGTGGTGTGCGTGTGAGGAGCTGGGAGCAAGAGGCACTAGGAGCTGAGAGTGAGAACGCGGACTGTTGGAGGACTGAGGTGTACAAGCATTATCAGACACCAGGAGGAAGGTCCTATGGTGAGGATAAAGAAGGTGTTGGGAGGAGGCCATGGGGAAGTAGCCCAGGGAGTTGTAGCTGTCGCACAGCTGTTCTAGGAGGCACTCTAGACAGCTGCATTCCACAGGGCCCTGGGCTGGAACTCGGAGTAGAGGGCAGGCCCAGGTTCCCCCTAGATCCTCCCCAACTCCTGGTCAGACACAGGAGTCGTCGACCTGGACTGTAAATTCAGAAAAACATCCAAGCTGAGGGCTGCCGTGAAGCTCCAAGGCAAGCAAATCTGCCAATAAATGCAAGACCCACCAAGGTAGAGCAGGAACTTTGTCACACAGTATAAAGGTACTCCATACCTGTGCAGCTATTTTCAGGCCATGTCTACACTCTGTCTACCAGTATATTACAAATCACTCCTGGTGTGGATTCAGCTTCTACTGGCAAAACTGAGCTCATTCTAAAGCTTCTCTTTCTCCTCCACAAGCCCAATAAGCTATACTGGCAAAAGCAGTTTTACCGATATAGCTGCGTCTACACTAGGGCTTTTGATGCCACAGCTATGTTGGTCACAGATCACATGTCGTCATACCTCTGACTGACATAGCTATGCTGGCAAAAGTTTGTAGTGTAGACCTCTCCTTCTATGCAAGGGGACTAACTACGGGTATAAGGCACCTTTATACCATTCTTTTAACTGCATGTGCACTAGAGATTGTACTGGTATAACTGTATGAGTAAAACCCCTGACCCCTAATTGACATATCAGTGTGACTTTCAAGTGAGATCAGGCCTAACTGTTCACTTAGGAGGGATGGGCTTTCTCGCTCATCGCTGTCACATACGTACGTGTGACGTGTGTCACATATGTACGTGCGCGCATACATGCCTCTACCTTTGGCTCTTGAGCAATTTAGATATAAGCATATTATTTAGCTGAAGTTTATAGTGTTAAATATTTGAGCCAAATTTTGCTCTGGCATGCATGCCACACTGCTGCCAAGTAAAGATATATTTGTTATAGTAGCCCCAGAATATTTTCTAATGTAAAATATATTGGGGGAAATTCTCCAGTCTGCTGGCTGGATTCTCTTCTGCCTTTTCCTCTACATTGTCGTGTGCAACGGGGTATAAAATGCTGCTATTCTGATTTGATATTTTTATGTGCACAGATGTAAATGACAATGAAAAAGCACAAGCCAGTGGAGAATTTGGCTTCACGAGTTTGGCTGGAGTAAGGAGTGAAACCTGTTCTATTAAAGTACGGTTTTGTCTGTATAGTTGTATTAGCAAAAACCCTCTACTATGGGTGCAGGTATATTGGTATAAAAGTGCTTATACCAGTATAACTGACGCCAGTTTCCCCAAGAGTGCATAAATTTTACTGGCGTAAGGGCTTTTATATTAGGGCTTTTACCGCATAGCTATATTGGTTAGGGGTGTGATTTTTATCGATATACCTATGCTGGTAAAAGCCCTAAAGCGTAGACTGGGCCTGAATCAATTAGCCCATTATTTCTTTAAAATATATATTTCAAAGGTCATTCACATTGATTCCATTTGTGACACTTCAAATGTGCATTCATCTATTTTAAACATGTGCAATATTTTAACAAAACATTATGGAAAATGTTAAGTGACTCCAAGATTGTATACTGCTTTGGATGGCGTGAAAATCAATAGTCAACTGGCAGAAAGAGACCAGTTTCTCAGCAGACCACTCACCAATATCCTTAAAAGCACAAGATTGCTGTTGTAAACTAGTTAACATGGTTTATAAAACACATTGTTCCAAGGGGATTAGTTATTACCACATAGTGATTTTTTTAATGCTGATTGGCTTATGGGTGTGTAAATACAATGAATAATAAATGAATAATTAGTTGTTCATAATGACCACTGTCTTGGAGATTTTCCCTTAATTACTAATAAACTGACCTCTGCTAACCATTCTTAAATTTAATTTTTTGGCATCCTTCTTTTCTCATAACCTATCTCCCTTCTTGATTCTTTTTCAGAGTAGCAGCCATGTTAGTCTGTTTCCACAAAAAGAAAAGGAGTACTTGTGGCACCTTATTAATGCATCCGATGAAGTGAGCTGTAGTTCACGAACCCTTATGCTCAGATAAATTTGTTAGTCTCTAAGGTGCCACAATTACTCCTTTTCTTTCTTCTTGATTCTGTAACTACAGTGTGGGATAAGAGTCCAAAATTCCCCCATCTTGCTTGTCTGTCTGGGCTAGCTACTTTAACTGACATTGGCTGGATTATTCTGATTCTGCAAATGCTGCTACTACTTGTTTATTTCATTTCCTGTGGGACAGTTACTTGATTATCTTTTGTTTCATTGATAGTCACCAATTTTTCCTAGCCTACTATTGTTATGAGTGTTTCATGGGATTACCATTCCCCTACAGACACTGCCCATCTATATATATATTGAGAGAGGTTTGCATAGGAAAGTCCCCGTTTGTAGTATTTGTTGGGCCCTCTACTGTAGTGGCCTTCAACCTTTTTCAGGAGTCTGATTTGTTTTGTGTACCCCAAGTTTCACCTCACTTAAACTACTTGCTTACAAAATCACACCTAAAAATACATGTCACAGCACATTACTATAGAAAAATGGCTTACTTTCTAATTTTTACTCTATCATAAAATCAATTGGAATATAAATATTGTACTTACATTTCAGCATATAGTATATAGAGCAATAGAAACAAGTCATTGGTTGTATGAAATTTTAGTTTGTACTGACTTTGCTAGTGCTTTTTATGTAGTCTGTTGTAAAACTAGGCAAATTATGCAGATGAGTTGACGTACCTGCTGGAAGACCTGCATACCCCTAGTTGAGAACCACTGCTCTAATGGCTTCCAAGAACTGTGATTCACAGGCTACAGTGCTGAGAATTTCCATCAAGCTGCAGAGCCACTGGGTTGAGACAAGGAAACATAACATAATAAAGTAAAAAGATTTCTTTATTTGCCTTTTTTAAACTAATTCAGTCCAAATGTGTTAAATGCTGTGTTTACTGGTTGCAGGTCAATACACATGACTTGTAAGTGGTGATATTTGAAAGAGACAGAAAACATTTTCCATTACATATCATTATATTGGTCCTGAATTAAAAAAAAAAATTGAAACAGATCATTAGGTCTGTCTTTTCTATGTATGTTATTACTGAACCCTTATCCCTGTGTGCTAAGTATGTGTATGCTTATGGTGGTCAGGGACAATGACTGGGTAACCCTTGTTTTTCTACTACTTTTTGTAAAGTAGTCTTTAAATTATATATTTTTGAATGTCTTGGCCCAGATCCTTAGTATGACTTAGTACAAAATTTTAGAGAGGTGAGGACACCTTTTATGCTTCCCTGATCCTAGGGCTAGTGGTTGACAAGGCCAGTCCCTGGTGTAAGCTAGAGAAGTTTTTGCCCTGATCTAACTTACATTTGGCTTCCCAATGTACCAAATTATGGCAGCCTGGGATATCTGGAGTGCCCAGATATTTCCTGGCTATGTCACCCTTCCCTCAGCTATGCTTCCTGTGTTGGCTGAGGGACTAGGAAAGGTGATATAGTAACTGCTTTGATGGCTCCTACATCATGGGATCCCCTTAAGCAGAGAGGAGTCTGGATCCACTATGTCTGACTGCTCTGCAGAGCTGTAGGTATCACAAAGCAATACTAAAATCTAGCCAGAAAATACTCAAGTTTCCAGCAGACTTGTGGATAAACCTCCTGCAGAAAAGGGTAGTTTATAAGATAATATATTCTGTTTTCTCCTCATAAACAACTTTCACCAGTAATCTTATTATTGCATATCCCACATGCTAGAGCAATATTGTGCTAGCATCCCTTTAACACTTTCTTGGAAGAGAAGGTAAAACTGTATCAATAGTCTACATTAGCAGCTAAAGAAACTTTTTTTTCTTTAACAAAATTTTTAGTAGGACTTTAGGATTATTGAACCCAAGAATGTGTGTGATGCTTTCATCTAATAAAACTTAGATTTTTCTATAATAATTTGTTGTAGCTAGACGTGGCATCCCTGATCTGAAACCTTGATGAAAGGAGACAGCTATGTTATCAATTGACAGGTTTGACAAAGAAAAGGAAAATAATGAATGTTGGAAAAGATAATGAATCACACATAGTACACCCAAGATTATATATAATTTTGTTACCTTAAAACATGGTATATTAATTTAACAGAAATACCGTGAAATCTCTTGATGGGAAAAGAACAAGAAAATGTTTCATATTGATGCAATCCTAATGGAAAACCACTTACAGTAAATAACTATAATTTGCATTCTGCTCCCTGTTCTGTGAAGTGACTTATCAAAAAGCAATACTCCATTATTTGTCTATAAAAGTTCTAATTTTGTATTAAAATAACCCACAAACTTTTCAGGTGGATCATTAAAATGATTTTTTTTAAAAGCCTGTCTCTCTCATCACTGTGCGACTCACAAAAATACACTTTAAACAACTTTATTCTGTATATGACGGACTAATTTTTTCATTCAGAGCTAATAATTGAAACACAAAATTTCTGTACATTCTCTCTCTCTCTCTCTCTCTCTCTCTCTCTCTCTCTCTCTCTGACAGTTACTTTAGGTACAACCTTGGTCTGTTCATAGAAGGCTTTTGTAAATAGCAGTTGACACACAAGATTCTCAAGAAATGAAAAATACTTGCATAAGTGGGTCAATTGCTGCAGCTGATCAGAATTAATTACTTGTATTTTGATTATGAGCAAATTAAAATTTACAAAGTGTAATGGACACACTGGCTTAATTTTAGTTATACTGTTCACCTTCACATTAGGGCCATGGATTTATTGACTACAACTGGGCATGGGGGCTTTTGTTTCTCCCATTCTTTGCTTTTATCTGTTCTCCCCCCCCCCCCCCAACCCCCCAAATAGCTAGGTTTAGGGTTGGAGACAGTTTTAATGATCCTGATATTTCAGAGGGCAGGTGTTTGGCATTTTATGAGGCCCTTTTAAAGTGTTCCCAGTCACTCAAAAACTGAGGCATTCAAAATAACTAAGCACTGCAACCGCCTAATGGAGTGGGCCTGGTGCGTTATAAATTGGCTATGACCTAGTGTATTTTAAGATTTATCTTCCATGGCATGTGAGTAGCCATGAGTAGACCTAATTGTAGCTGCGTTTTTCAGTCAAGAAGCTGAAATCTTGCTGTGATCTTGCAGGGTAAAGTCTTATTTATTACTATCTTCTATTTTGACAGACATCATGACAAGCACAGTCTTTTACATTTGGAATCCAGGAAATGTTGGATAAGCAGTAAAAATAAAGTGACAGTCCACCTGTTTTAAATTAGTTTCACTAATTATTAGCAGGGAGCTGTGGAATGTAGCAATCAATATTTACTTTGTTTTAAAATCAAAATAATGTTGTCAATTTGTTTCCTCTGTCTACCTTATTTATGATTAAACAAATCTTTCTTGTTATTTCCAAACTGAAATACAGTTCAGCCAATACATAAAATATTTTCAATGTTTGGCTCTTGTTGATCACTCCATAATGAGGCTTGAAATCTTCTTATCTGTAGATATTGTATAAAGCCTAAGTATAGCTGTCAGAATACTAGCAATTGCTTTGGAAAACAGATTTCTGAAACATTTAAGGCTGTGCTCAATCATTTCAAATTTCTTCATGAATGATTAGTGGGGCCTTCAGCAGATCAGCCAAGTGACCTGCTTTATAATAAGAGGGACCAGTGGCGCAGTGCTGTACAAACTTTTCTGTTCCAAATTAATGAAATGTATACCACAGGGCACAGGCATGTTAGTCTGGGAAAGGTTACATAATACGGGCTATGCAAAGGCAGGCAACAAAAGCATGCCCTAAATGAATAACTGTGGATCAATTTCAGACCTAAGAAGCTCTGAGACTTGGAATGCAAGGCGAGTGGAGGAATGGGCAGAAGTAGTAGCAACGAGGAGATGATTTGAAACCTCTTCAGTGTAATTGTTTTGAAACAGATGTCTCAGAAACCAACATTAGATGCATCTCATGAGGCATTCTTGGTTAGGTGTCATGAAATTACTACAGCCACTGCCAGTTGCTGGGAAGAAAATAGTCCCACGCTTTTAAATGCAACGCATGCTGCAATGACAACTTCTTGCAGAGTTTACTGGCTTTCTTGAATATTAATGTTTAAAATATACAGTGAGGCACAGTAATTGCATGGATTAAAATGAATATTTTTCTTATGGAAACGTCCAGGAACATGTGTGTGCAAGCGGAGTTTGGAATAGCAGTGACCTACACAACAGGTTCCATTCTTGCTATTTATGTAATTCACTGGTGGTGGTATAATTATCCTACAGAGGTCTTATTATAAAAGACAATGATAAGGCAGCATCAGTTTTCTTCTCCATCTTTAGTGCTTCTTGCAATTAAGCTAAGGCTTGACCTTACTTAACGTTGGCCATCACAATAAATGAAATGTAGTTTAGACGACTGGAACTAAATTAATGGACTATTGATTGACAGCTGTATTGGGCTCATCTTCCTGATTTTTTTTTTTTTGGGGTTGGGGAGAAGGCAGACAAAGACTGTCTTCAGGGGAAACATGGCTCTAGAGGTTATGAAATAAATGTGAGAACCCAGGTAAGTGCAGTAAAATCTTCTATGAGAGGAGTTAGCAGAATTGCCTTTCTAGCTAGTTTGCTCCTTTTAGTCTATTTTTATAAGCAGACTTTGACATTGTGTCTCATGCTCAGTGAGTATGAGAGGTTCAGAAGCATGGATTATTCAAATTGTTCTCTCCTTTTGTAACTTTTAAAAACTCTTCCCTTTCTATTTTTACTGTGTCTGGTGTAATAGCATATCTGAGAGCTCGGAAGCTAATAAAATGGTATCAGTAGTAAGAGATCAAAGCCCCAGTTCAGCAAAGCATATGTTTGTCCCACTGATTTAAGAATGTGCTTAAGAGCTTTGCTGAACTGGGGTGTAATTCATCTGTATGGGTAACGTGTAGGGAGAAATCCACTTTTGTCAGGTTCCACAGAAACCTTTAACACCAGCAGAGTTCCCCAGTCAGATATCAAATTATGGAAATCACATCATCAGCACAAACGGTCATCAGCTAATCATATTCCTGGCTATCATATTGCAAGATGCTGTTGCTAATTGCTTAATGAAGCAGAGGCATCATATACATCGCCCCTTTCACTGGTGTCTGATATGTCTCCCTTCTGTCATGGGATCTTTATTATATTTTGTCTGTGCCATAGATAAAGCCTCCCATTGATTTCAGTGGGCTTTGGATCATACCCAGAGTGGGCAGCATGGAAGAAGACATGGAGATGTCTGTGAGAGTGGTAAGTCTACAAGGTATCAAGACTGTCCATCATGATCACATCACTGTACCCAGAGCTGTCTTTGGAGTTGGAGAAAGGTCTGCAAGACTATTCTTTGGGGCACTCTTAACCTTAACTGACTCTTCGTATGTTAGAAGATGGGGAGAGGGTTCATGAAGTTTCCACCATATCCTGCTGCAGGACAAGTAAGCCCTGCTGTCAGTACTAGGATTTATGGCTGTTTTAAACATTTTTGCAGGGGTCAATTGCCAAAGCTGGGGGTTTCAAGAGTCTCTAGGTTTCAACTTTTTGTGTGCATTCCCCCGAGCTTTAGTATACACATAGCCCTGTACAAACATTAACTAGTCATCAGAATCCTCCTTCCCCTTCAGGGAGGGGAGAAAATGACACTTCACTTACACTTTAAAGATGGGGAAAAAAAACTCTCTCGCTCTCTCTTTCTGAAGTGACTTGACTAAAGGTATAGAGGGAGCTACAATTACGAGCTGGGATTAGAATGCCAAGCTCTTGTTTTCGGCCCTATGCTTTGTCTACTAGCCCATGCCACCTCTCACTGCTCAGCTCAAGAGCTTTTTCTTGTGCCTCAAGACCCCGCTGCCTGTTTAGCAGATGTGCTGACTCAATTGCAGGTACCTAACTGGAATGGAGCTTGCATCATCTGCCACAGCGTGGGCACCCAACCCTTCTCAAGATGTGAATTGGTTTATCACCTTCCCTAGAAATTGAGGGTCTAGGGGCCCTGGGTGCTAAAGGCCAGCTTTGGATGGATGGAAAGGGGAGTGTAAATAGCTCATGTGACATTTTGGAAAGGTTAGTAAGGTAAGAGGCTCAGTTTTAACTTGCAGTAACTACACTTAAATGGAACCTGTGTCAGACTAGCTATATTTCACAGACTCTTGTTTTAATCTGAGTGTCTCTTCTCTTAAATATTCTTTTTAATTAGACAACTTGAATCCTAGACTCTTGTTTGGTAATGTCATGCAGACTGGCTTGGAGAGGTCGAACAATCTTCAACTTCTCTGATCTAGGAAGGAGGATGCCTGGAAACTGGGGATTCTCAGTCAAAAGAGCACAGACTTAGAGTACCTCTTCCATAAGGTATTTCTTTTGCTGCACTGAGATCCAAGGAACAAATGGGGAACCACCTACTGAGCATGGATAAGAATGCAGTGTAAAGGGCAAAATGTGACAGTGGGTGGGATAAGGCCGTCATGAAAATTCAGACCCCTCCTTTGGGTCTGGTATATTAAAACATTGCAGTGCAAATGTTAACTAAAACCAAAATAAGTCTTTCTCCCACTCCACAGTTGCTTCTGCCCGTTGCTGGGCTCAACAGATCCTGCTGCTTGGTGTTTCCTCAAGCCTCTGACTTAAGGCTTTGCTGCTGCCCCTCACTGCAGGCATCTTCAGCAAGGCCTTCTCATTTAGCTGATGTGGAGATTCCCTACCTTGGTCCTGCTGGATCCCACGCAGGTCACACACTCTAAATGGGAATATCTGTATGCATTTTATAGGAAGCGCTGCCTCTGGGCTCCTGTTGCATGATGCCTGGTCACCTAGTTTTAACGACCAGATCAAGTCCAAATCCATCACCTGGGGCTGGATAATCTAGGCAGAGTTGGTAGGGCTGAGTGAGGACAGCTCGCCATGAGGATTAGCCTACACTGTGACACCTCTGTGTGTGTGTGTGTGTGTGTGTGTATAATATATAGTATTTCTAAGGAGCACTCCTCTCCCCCCAACTCAAACTGCCCAGCCTGTCAGTCACATCGTTCTGTTCCCTTAGACAGGGTCCATCTCACAGACACAACGTATGCTTTTGAGGGTCTTAGATCTTACCTCCAACTCAGATCCATGGCCTTTACCAATCTGCTTGAATTCATTATTGTATCACATCAGGCATTCTGGCTAAGCTTATTAGCATTTTTCAACAGTGTAATGTTTGATCGGGTGTACTATCTAGGGTACAGGAATGGTCTCTGTTCTCTGTACAATGATTATTTTCTCTTATTTCTGCTAAATCCCTCTGACTTGTTCTGCAAGTATTTTTCAATTTCTTCTGTCAAAATCCAGTATTTCAAATGCCCCTTTGAACTTGCCTATACCTTATTTAGCCAAAAGGGTCAAGGTGACTGATCCTGATTTGTAGGTTAGTAGTTCCTGGCTGGAGCTGTTAGACTGAGCTTGACTCAGTTTTGTCTTTCAAGCAAAATTGATATATTTTGTATGACTATTGGTCAGAGGCTACTATAGATTAGTCCACCAATAGTTCATACTTGATTTAAAGTCCATCTGTCACAGGCTACCTGCTCCAGAGTCCTCTCTGCAGAAGTACCTGGCTTTCTCTCTCTGTATCCTTCATTACCTTCAAATACAGCTGATCACTGTCCAATCATCTTTCTCTATCTAATGACAGGTTTCAGAGTAACAGCCGTGTTAGTCTGTATTCGTAAAAAGAAAAGGAGTACTTGTGGCACCTTAGAGACTAACCAGTTTATTTGAGCATGAGCTTTCGTGAGCTACAGCTCACTTCATCGGATGCATAGCATATCGTGGAAACTGCAGAAGACATTATATACACACAGAGACCATGAAACAAAACTTCCTCCCACCTCACTCCCCCGCTGGCAACAGCTTATCTAAAGTGATCATCAAGTAGAGCCATTTCCAGCACAAATCCAGGTTTTCTCACCCTTCCCCCCCCCCACACACATACAAACTCACTCTCCTGCTGGCAACAGCCCATCCCCCTTTGAAACCCCTCTTTATAATGCGCATGATAATCAAGGTGGGTCACCTCCAGCACTAATCCAGGTTTTCTCACCCCCCCCCACACCCCCCCCTCCAAAAACCACACACACAAACTCATTCTCCTGCTGGCAACAGCAGGAGAATGAGTTTGTGTGTGTGGTTTTTGGAAAAGGGGGGTGTGTGGGGAGGGGGTGAGAAAACCTGGATTAGTGCTGGAGGTGACCCACCTTGATTATCATGCGCATTATAAAGAGGGGTTTCAAAGGGGGATGGGCTGTTGCCAGCAGGAGAGTGAGTTTGTATGTGGGGGGGGGGGGGGGGGGGGGGAAGGGTGAGAAAACCTGGATTTGTGCTGGAAATGGCTCTACTTGATGATCACTTTAGATAAGCTGTTGCCAGCGGGGGAGTGGGGTGGGAGGAAGTTTTGTTTCATGGTCTCTGTGTGTATATAATGTCTTCTGCAGTTTCCACGATATGCTATGCATCCGATGAAGTGAGCTGTAGCTCACGAAAGCTCATGCTCAAATAAACTGGTTAGTCTCTAAGGTGCCACAAGTACTCCTTTTCTTTTCTCTATCTAGTTGCCTCTATAGTAGCCCCTTTGACCCCTGTTTGTTACCTTCAGCTGACACTACTGATGGCTGTTTTTCTTGCTCTCTTTTTAAAAGCTTTCCAAGTATATAAGCCCAGGGAGAGAGCTTAAATAAGTCAAAAGGAAGAACTCCCTTTTCCCCTCCCCTTCCCACTCCTCCCCACAAAAAGCACTTAAATGTATGTGTTTTCTTGGCTCTCACAAATGTTCTTTCTCAATTTCTCTCGCTCTTTGTAAAAAAAAAAAACAGCTGAATCTCTTAATAGAAATACCAGCAGCTTGTAGGCTTATGCTTCATCTCCGAACCTATGGGGCACATATCAGGGAGTGCATGAGCTTTTCTGAGTGAGCTTTGTGGGGCTTATTCCCTAGAGCTCAAATCACTGGTGAACAAGCTCACTCCAGCTTTAAAGACAGAAAAAGTCTTGTAGTGAGTGAGTCTGTAACTTACTTGAATTTCACCCACTATTCTGAACACAGCACAGATGATTAGGAACTTCGGAAGGAAAGGAGATGTTTCAGATTTTGTTTTATCTGCCCTTTCATGCTGTCTAGATGTAGACATCAAAATGGCAACTAATTAAAAGCAAAAATGCTAGCCTCTTTTGAACTTGAGCACTTCTTTGGAGATGAGAGATGTGGCTGTCCTTGATATTTTCATAGCTGCTTACTTTTAACTTTTAAGCCTGTTTGAAACATATTGGTCTCATAGTTAACATTGGTGACAGATTTATTTTTGAGAGGAAGTACATTCATTAATTACCTCACTGGGGTTGGAAACTATGGTCAATTTCCATCCCCCCCCATCTCAAATTCTTTCTATGGCCTTATAAATATTCTCAGACTCTATATCGCTAGAATTCAAGGGATAAATAATCAGGCCCAATCCTCAGCTGGTATAAATTGGAATAGCTCCATCGAGGTCAGAGGTTTTATGCTGTTTTACGTCAGCTGACCACATGGGTACCTGGAGTATACAGGAGGTGTCTGTGTAGCTATTGATCTCATGGGGAGAAACTGATTGCCCAGTCTGGGGTGAGGAAGGAATAGTCCCCTGCAGTGCAAGCTGGTAGTTCACTTGGTTTCCCCTCTCTGTTCACTTCATGAAGCATCAAACAAAGATCATCTGTTTGGATCCAGTGAGCATGTAATATCTGTTCTGCACAGTTCTAGTCTGTGACTGTAGGGGCAAGAGGTGACTAATGGATGCTGGTTATTCCCATCCTCTTCAGTGTTTCTTTGTGTTGTGTAGAAGACAGGGCTGGATGTGATACCACTGGGTCGGGCATCCAAATACATTCTAATTCATTGAACATCTTTCTAGCTGAAAAATAGGCTAACAGGGTCCTAAGACTCATCCATTCTAATGGAATCCTAGAAGTTAGAGATTGAAAAGCCCTATTAAATCATGCAGTTCATCCTCATACCTGTAAGGGATTGTTTCCTGGTGTGCTTTCCTCCCTCCCCAATTCCACAGTGTTCAGTGTATTTTAAGTGAAGAGGACCCCATCAATTCCCTTTGGGGACAATTTTACAGCCTAACAGAGCTCAGTCAAAATTTTTTTTGTAATATTTATAATCTCCCCTTCCTTCATTTAAGTTCATCACCCCTAGTCATAACCCCAAATACCACAAATTGCTCTCCTTTCTTGGTATTTTAGATGTATGTGTAAATGTATAATTTCTCCCCATCTCCTTCATAGTTATTTACCCAAGCTGTGTGTGTGTGTATATTTAATCATTCCTCATAATTCAATCTCTTAGGCATCCCCAAAATTATGTTGCTCTTCTGTAGTTTACCAGCATCTTTGTGGTAATCAGATGCCCAGAACATAATTAATAACATAAGGTTCAGGCACATTAAAGCAATATGAAAAGATGGACAAACCTCTCCCTTTTATCCGATATGCTGTCTGTTTGCAGCCCAAAATTGCATTGGCCTTTTTTCCCCCTGCCTTGTGGCATTTGTAAATGCTAGCAGGCAAAAAATAGATATTACTGCTTTCTGGGTATATCTTTTTCTACTGCGTATTTTTCCTGTGAATTATTTCCCTCTCTCCACATGTCTTAGGTTGTATTGTTCGACAATGAATTTCATCTTATTTTCCAACCACATTTTTAATCCTGTATGCAGCATTCTCAGTCCCAAGTGTTCAACAATCATGAAATTCAAGAAAAATACATTTTAGGTTCTTTTCCTTTGCCTTCCGGTTATGGAGACTTTAATGTACTCGCAGGTCACATTTTCTAGTATTTCCCTTTACAATCACGAGGGCTAGAAACATACTTCAAATGAAAGATTAATTTCTCATGTAATCATATGACTACTGGAGATTTAAGGAAAACAAAATACCACAAGACTCATGATAAAATGGCAAGAATTGACAATGCTGCATATGTTGGCCAAAGGGGTATGACCTGCTCATATACTGACCCTGTATTTCTGCACCATTAGGTCTTCAACCTTCCCACATTTTCAATAGGACTGCTGCCTAAGGCCTACTTATATTAGTATGAGTTCAAAGTTCAGGCTCCGAGTGAGCAGGTCTCACTCCCTGAATTCAGACTGCAGCCATGTTACTTTCAATATGTGCCTGTAATCTACTGGACCAGTTGAGAATCAAGTTAGCGGCCCAGTTATGAATTGCTGCAATGACGGTGCCAGTGGATTTAATGTAACAATGGCACATTTTCTAAACTAGTTGACACTTTATAGTATATTTTTCTTGTAATATTTAACTAGAAATGGATTGAGGTCTTGGTGCTGGAAAGCATAGCAGGATTTATCCTTTTTACAGTTTCAATAAAGAAAAAATTCAGTGTGTAAACTCTAGCAATTATCTTGTACATTTTATTATACTATAAGCAGTCAAGCCTGGATAGTTAAAATGATGAAGGGAAATGAGGAGTAAATACCACTCATCTTGTTATTGCTGGGTAGCTGCACATCTGTACAAGAAAAAAGGGCAAATGAAATGGCTTTTTTGAGAAAATGATAATGTTTAAGAAATATGTTGATGTGACCATGCTGCTAGTGCCCCTCTGCTCTAAATTTCCTGATAAATAAGCATCTCCCAATGAGCAGAAAGACAAAACAAACCATTTTGTTACTCATGCAGACAATTAAGCTGCAGTTTCTCAATTATATTTCCTTTTAGTTTTTTGTTTTAAGAAGGTCCTGTCTGACAAACAGCATCACCTGGCTTTAAAACGTGGTGCTTAAAATACCTTGGCTCTACAAATGAGATGACGAGGGAGAAATTCTTGGCTGTCTTCCTAGCTGAGGGGACAAATGACTTCCCACGTTTTGGAATTATTCTTGCCCAGGTCATTTTTATACTGAATTTTCTTAGTTTTATCACCATTCCCCCCACTCCTACTTCACTCATTTTCTAGAAGACCAAGTTCACTATTGTTACAACGGGTTTCAATTCTCCCCTATGATGAGGGTCCGCAAAGGGCTTGAGAGGAATTTAGGCCTTGCCTGTGCACTAGGGAGCTGCCCCGATAACAGCCTGCAAATGGTTTCTCTACACTGGTGCAAATGCTAGTGTCGATAGGCAGAGCTGCTATTTGCACCTGTGCAGTTTATCCTAGTCTCTAGCTCAGGTACAAACAGCAGTTTTACCTGCCTATGCAGACACAGCGACAGCCACAAAGTGGTGCCGAGGCCTTGTGTTGGGGATCTGTGGTCAGGGACCCAGGTTTTTAACATGGGCCTTATTTGCTTGGGTTTTGTGTTGTTTTTTTTATTAGGTTGACTGGATCCTGGTGAAATGGTCACTGGTTTCAGCACCTAGTTGGACACATGATAAATTAGAGTTGAGGATTCTGTAGGACATTAATTGATATGGGCAGCATAGGGGGTGTGGTGAGGACAAACAACGAACACCCTATCTGGAGTGGCTCATGACTGAGAGTGCCTGTCTCAAGGCAGACACCCCAAACTGGTGGTATGTTCTATAATCAGATTTTCCCAACCCAGTACCAAATGTGAACTCCTGGGTCACTTATAACAGTCTCACCATGTAGTCACAGACAGTCCTCTTAGGCTTTCCAATCTATCTTGCCACTTAGGCAAGCTGGATTTAGTGATAAATGGTCACTAACACCAAAAATCAGTAAGTATTCAGGTTGCTCCAAGCCCCAAGAGACCAGTCACTTACCCCATATCAGCTTGTACCTTAGATCTCACACCAAAGACAACACATGAAGGAAGCCAATCCTGTAATAAATTAACTAAAGGTTTATTAACTAGGAAAAATAAATGAGTTATTTACAGATGGCTCCTAAAGATAACAGAGAAGTAGTAACCTGGCAATTTAAAAAGTCTTTTAGGGTGGACTCAGGGATAACTTAGTTTAGTGTCCCTAGCCCTGTGAGAGCTCAAACAGCAAAGAGAACCATTTCTTCTTGTGAGCATCTTTATATGACCTCCCCCAGAGCTCACATGGGAGGAGGGCTCCTTCACGTAACCTCTTCATGGGTGGATGGGACAATCAATAAAGCTTTTTGTCCTAGATAGCCCATTAAGTCTTGATAGTCCTTGTTGATGGGCAGGGGGAACTGCTATTCCAATCTGATTTCACAAGTTCAGAGCAGGCATTTTTACAATGATAAAACAATCTTATATTTTACCTTGTAGAGTGGAATACAGACACACTACCTGTGAGATTAATATATGTAACAATTTACAAGCATTTCAGAATCTAAATACATTATTCTAAGACTAATACCTACTTTAAATAAAACTAACATACAGGTGAGCTGGTTTGGTTTCCAGCTAAGAGTTTGTCAGTCCATAGCGAATGCCTATGGCCTTGGCCAAAGCTAGCACTTAGTTTACTAGTGTGTAACCCTGCACAGGGTGTTTCTCTTCAGGATTGGGCACTTATTTAGGTTTTCTAGTAGCAGGAGAGGATTGGGAGATTCATTTTTGCAGGAGTACAGAAATGTAAATTTCACCAGTTTAGCCTGGCAGTCCGGAAGAAGAGCAGATAATGTTTTCATTGCCTACCCTCCATTTGGGTTTCTGTGGGGGAGGGCAACTTTACTCACCAGGTGTCAGCTAGCATCACCCACTTTTTGAGGAGGGATTATTTTGTTATTGCCCCTTCCTAGTGCAGCCTACACTGTTTTCTCCATTTAGCACTGATGGATGCTGAATGGATGGATGTCTTCTTTGAGCTATCCAGGGAGACTTCTAGACTTTTCTTTTTTCCAGCAAGGCTGCAGCTGTGCACAATGACTTTATATTGTTCCATCCAATATACATGTAAGCAGAGTCAGGATGAGCTCCACCCTGACATCTGGTGGTGAGGTGTGGCAAGCTGTGGAAGAAAACTTCAGGGGCTGATCTCATTTGCATAGGCACACTCACCCCACCTAGCATGAGCCCATAGCTGCCCAAATGGTCACTTTGGCTGCTGTGGGATCCCCAGTTTCTCTGTTATTGGGGCAGGAAGAATAAATTGTTGTTATCCTGATTATGTGAATCAAGGACAGTGGAACTGTACTTGGCCTTTTGTTATGATGGAGGGGCTCGCCATCAACTAAGTAGCACTTGCTAGGCAAGGGACATGGGTTCCAAAACTCAGTGAATTGAGAGAGGCTGGGGACAGGTATTAATACCTGTTGGTATGGGCCCCCTGGTGAGGGCCTTACATGCTAATTGCACTGCCTCCTCTCTCCACTGTGGAATATCAGAGCTAATTTTGATTCCATTAGGAGTCTAGTTACAGGCTGCTGAGCTGAATTCAGTTTGGGCCAATGGTGCACCAGCACTGAGGATCCCTTACTACAAGCTGAAATCACAAAAGAGCTAAACTTACTAAGAGCTGAAATCACTAAGTGTTGTGTTAAATAGTTGGGGAGGGGCTTGAAGATATTTTGCACAGCAGTTTGCGGTACAGCTGGAGCAGCTCATGGGGGTGGCTGGCAGAGTGGAGCGATTCATGGGATGGCTAGTGGAGTGGAGCGGAGCAGAGCCCCATGGAGAGGTGCGGCAATCGACTTTGGACCACATAAAGTGCCCCTTAACCCCCCCACCCCATCTCCACCCAGGTTGGGAGGTAAAACTCTGCAGATAAACTTTCGAACTCTGGCACTGCGCTGACCAGGCACAGAGACTTTTGGGTTGTGGGACTTTGGATGACTTTGGGTTGCTGGACTCAAGAACCAAAGGGAAAGGACACACCCCAGTTTGCTTGGGGTGGGTTTTTTGCTCATGGGTTGTGTTATGAATCCTGTTGGTGGTGTTTCCCCAACATAATACCACATTGTTTCTCTCCGTTATTAAAAGGCTTTTGCAACACTCAGACTTGTGAGAGCGGAAGTATTGCCTCTTAGAGGTGCCCAGCAGGGATGGTATATATTTGTCCCAGGTCACTGGGTGGGGGCTTGAGCCGGTTTTGCATTGTGTTATTGGAGTGGAACCCCTAGATACTGAACCCGGCCCTTGTTGCGGCCAACTCTGACGGGAAGAAGGGTTACGTACATTGTATTGCATAGACTATATGTGATAAATCGAGCACTCTCCCATAGACTCTGGTACTCCACCAGGGCGAGAGGCACAGGCAGAGTCGATGGGAGAGCATCAGCTGTCGACTTACCGCAGTGAAGACACCGCAGTAAGTAGATCTAAGTATGTCAACTTCAGTTACGTTATTCATATAGCTGAAGTTGTGTAACTTAGATCAATTTCGCCCCCCTCCCCCCCCCCCCCAGTGTAGACCAGGCCCATGTGTCTCTAGGTCTTTCTGGGATTCATCAATATCTGGCCTGGTTTTAACCAACCCAAATAATTTGAGATCCTCAGAACATTTTTCTGCATCTTTAATCAGTCTATACTCTGTATAACAACTGAATATATTATAATCCTCTGCCAAAAGAGCTATGGGCCAGATTTTGGGCCCCAGTTCTAATTTCTTAAGTTAAAACTTGTAGGGACCTCTGGATTTGTCCCTATATGTATTTATGTTAACAGACTACGTGATTCAAAACAACACTATAGCAGTTAACTGTGATATATTGCAGATATGTATTTCCATATTGTCATGCATCCTGCAGAGATGCGATATGAAATACATTTACTTCTATGTATAACGATTGAAAGAAGTGCAGTTAGTACCCTTATAAATTGCATATTTGTCTTACTGGTTCTTAATTTTTCTCCCATGTTTATACTTGAATAGGTATTGTTCTCTCCCATTGGGGGTGTGCAAGGACTGCAGGCCTGTGTCCAATTAACTCTAGATTATATTATCCTCATAGTGGTCTAGACTATAACTTTGCAACCTGTCCTGGATAAAGAAGAGGTTGGGGGTATTGGCATGTAGTTGCAGTGCAGTGCTCCAGGAGCAGATCAGAGAATGAATTTTGATATGGTCACAATTTCTCCCCTGCTCCCTTTTACTCTGGGGGAAGAATAAATTCCTTTATCCCTAGTTTTCTCCCCACTGTGCCCCTGGCCAGCTACTCCAGGACTCCTCCCACTCGCCATCATTTCTTGTCCTCTCCTGACACACGAGCTCACTATAGGGAGTGTCTGGGGCATGTCCCCTGCTTTTCCCACCCTAGCCAAAGTCAAAATTTGAAAAGGGGCACAAGGAAGGCTACCTTAATCCCTTTTCCTCCCTGGCACAGCCATGTAAGAGCTGTGACAATCTAGCCCTTTGTCAAACTTGAAAGGCTTTTAAATATACATATTTCCCAGGTTAAGAAGAACAGTGAGTAGGGTAAATAATATGGATGCAATCACTGAAGGTAATTAGCATTCTATAACAATGGACAAAGTATTATAGGTGGGTCACACAGTCAGGGAAAATAGAACAAACTTCAGTATAAGGGGGTGAGTTAACAAGGCACAAAAGCATAGTAAATTTGCTCACCCCGTGTATTTACTCAAGCTCAGGCTGGTTCTACCTTTTTTAAATACAAGTGGCAGAGTTAAAATAATCCTTCTTGACTGACAGAAAATGTTTCTATTTCTGTATTTTCCCAGCAACTGCACAAACCTGCAGTTTAATAAGCATTCCTTGATTAAACTCTGTTTGTCTGTGGTTATGCCAGGCTAGACTGAGCAGAAAAAAAGACATAAACCTGATAATGGCTTCTCATGTTTGAGATAATTTAATTTGGTCCAAGTGTGTGATTCAGTAAGGCTGAATCTTCCAGTATAAATATATTTCTAATTACACGTTTGAGAATGCTAAGCAGAATCTGTTGACCTTCTTGTCAGAGCCTTCAAGTTACCATACTATTCAGCATTCCACATTTAAAATATGAAGCACCCCAGTCACAGAACCCTGGGATAAAGGTCTTGCAGTTTATGTAGGTAAAGTATGTTGTCTCAGTACATATTTAATTCATTGACTGTCTCCAGTCTGTATAACTGGGAGAATGGGGAAGATGCTATAGAATCTCCATTATATGCAATGTTATCATTTTAAGCAGCTCACCCTGTAATTGATTTTTATAAATTGTTTGTGGAGCTGAATTTAATTTAATTCTTGGTAGGTTTTTTAATTAAAAATATTTGATATGTTGTAATGGTGCAGGCGCTCATGCATTCTAACATATTTCCCTGGCAACAACAGCTCTGCTGAAAGACAAATGCCAAGTAGTCCCTCTGCTCCTTCAGGTCTAACCTCAGATATTGTCAATCGCCTGCTCCCTTACTTAATCCATGCCTTTCCTCATTTTACATTCGTCCTCTGGCTGGGAGAGGAGTCAGCCTCCTTTAAGAGTTCAGTGCCATTCCATCTGGCTAGTAGGCTTTATGTATCATGTCAATGAGGCTGATAACTCTATGCTCTGACCTAGATTTCAGTTTGGCTTGTTATAACAAAAAAATTCAGTGTAGAAAGCCCTATGGACTGGTTGGACGTGTGGTCTGTTTTCTTTCTCCCCTGCTCATGTTGTGGAAGATTCCTGGTCTCTCATCCCAGTTCTCCTTTGGCTTTCAGAGAGACAAGGGAGGATGTGAGGCTGCATGGCAGTTCTTGTTCTATCATCATAAAGGCCATTTCCTGTAAGTGGGAAAATTTGAAGAGAAAAATGTAACATTTTTGCTTTTGTTGAAAATTAAAAAAAAAAAAAATCAGCTAGCAAAGTGAGATGAAATTTTTAAAATAATGACAGTGTGGCAGGAATAAACTCTGCAGAGGAGTCAAGTTTTATAGCAACTTTTAGGCAAGTGAATTTGTTTTGTAAACTTTATGTCCAAATATGAACCTGTAACAGCGTCCTCTGCCCACCCCTCTTTCTGGGCCCCCTGACTGCCCCAATAAAGCTCAGAGAGGCTTCCTGTTACGCAGCACCTGTGGCTTTATTTACACACACAGTTCTCACACCACCAGTGTTGAACTATTTACAAGGCTGTCAACATTCCTTCCCCACTCTGAACTCTAGGGTACAGATGTGGGGACCTGCATGAAAACCTCCTAAGCTTACTTTTACCAGCTTAGGTTAAAACTTCCCCAAGGTACAAACTATTTTACCCTTTGCCCTTGGACTTCCACTGCCACCACCAAACTTTATCTGGGTTCCTGAAAAAAACGTAGTTTGGAAACGTCTTTCCTCCCAAAATCCTCCCAACCCTTGCACCCCACTTCCTGGGGCAGATTTTGTAAAAATCCTCACCAATTTGCATAGGTGACCACAGACCCAAACCCTTGGATCTTAGAACAATGAAAAAAACATTCAGTTTCCTTACAAGAAGACTTTTAATAGAAGAAGAACAAAAAATCACCTCTGTAAAATCAGGATGGTAAATACCTTACAGGGTAATTAGATTCAAAACATAGAGAATCCCTCTAGGCAAAACCTTAAGTTACAAAAAAAGACACACAGACAGGAATATTCATTCTATTCAGCACAGCTATTTTCTCAGCCATTTAAAGAAATCATAATCTAACACATACCTAGCTAGATTACTTACTAAGTTCTAAGACTCCATTCCTGTTCTGTCCCTGGCAAAAGCATCACACAGACAGACACAGACCCTTTGTTTTTCTCCCTCCTCCCAGCTTTTGAAAGTATCTTGTCTCCTCATTGGTCATTTTGGTCAGGTGCCAGCGCGGTTACCTTTAGCTTCTTAACCCTTTACAGGTGAAAGGATTTTTCCTCTGGCCAGGAGGGATTTTAAAGGGGTTTACCCTTCCCTTTATATTTATGACAAAGGCCTACAGGGTTAGTTCCCTCTTTGGCTAGCAGTCAGCCTGCAGCTAGGAGACTGCCCATTCTCCTGGCAGGCCCCCTTCATACAGGCTCCCAGTCCTTTATAACTGCTGGCTTGTCAGGCCCACAGGCGGAGCCAATCCCCAGGCCAGGCATCATACCTGTTACACCAGCCCCAATCTATTTCTCTTGATTGGAGCTGGCTGAGCAGGGGCTAATTAGGTGCTTTTGCAGCAGCACCCTGCTACAGAACCCCTTAGTTGAACTAACTAGCAGTTTCTCCATGAGAACTCCTGTAACCTTTTTGGCTTAAATAAGTTCACCCATGTGAGTGTGAGGTTCACAATCTGACTTTGTATATGCACCTAAATTGTGGTGATATTACAGTAATTCATAGTAAACTATCCTACTGATTTTACAAATTTTGACTTTGATGGCCTCAAATGTTTGACTTCAAGGTTGTCTAGATAACTTAAAGGTAAGTGGAACAGAAGTTCTTGCTGTTTTGTGTGTAAAATAGAGTTCTGCCTCATGGATCTTAACTCGAGTTAACTAACAAGGTAAAATCAGAGGCACTGGGGGTACCCCTCAACCCCCACTCTGCCCCAAGCCCTACCATTGCCCCCCCCAAGCCCTCACCATACCTCCTCCTGCCCCCCCCGACCCTGCCCCTTCCAGCTCTGTTCCATCCTCTCCTCTGAGTGTGCCCCGCCCCCACTCTTCCCCAGCACCTCCTGCCCATCACTGAACAGCTGATCACTGGTGAGCAGGAAACGATGGGGAGGAGTTGATTGGTGGGGCCGCTGGTGGGTGCTGAGCACCCACTATTTTTTTCCCTGGGTGTTCCAGCCCTGGAGCACTATGGAGTTGGAGCCGATTGGTAAAATCATAGTGAACACAAGGCAGTTTGTAGTTTTCACATGAGCTAGCAGCTCCAGTTAAATGCTAATGGAGGAGTCCTAGATTTGCCCTGGACCTGCCAAATCATATTAAGAATACACCTTTCTCCTACTGAAGACAATACATAGTGTCTAAAACCTGCTCATCTGAATAGAAGTTAGGGTTGAAACTTGTACAGCTACTTAAGTTTTAGTAACTGGAGAATTAGAAAGAGAGAGACAGAATCATTCCTGTATCTGTTACAAATGGTATTTGCACTGCTTTAGAACTGTGTGGATTCTTCTGGAAACAAGTTTTCAGCGATTATTTTTCGGCAGTTTTGCACCTGAGATGACATTCTATGAAATCTCTGGGCAATTGTGGTGTTTATCTTCTCACATATGCACACACACAAAAAGCCACCTTTGCTCAACAACTCAGTTTGTCTCACTCACTTGGGGTGGAGGGCCACTGGAGATGTTTCTGAGCAGCTGCAGAAAGGCAGAGACAGAGAATTTCTCACTGTACTTTTCAGTTACACAGTGGTGGCTCTGAGTGAGGCAATGAGGAGGAGGAAGTAAGGAGGGCAGAACCCCCTATAATCTCTCTTCAGTAATGAGTCTCCAAGTCAAGACTAGACAGGGTGAAAAGGCAGTGGAGATGAGAACTGGAATTTCCTAGTTTTGAATAAAAAGAACAAGGAGTAATTGTGGCATCTTAGAGACTAACAAATTTATTTGGGCATAAGTTTTCATGGGCTATGACCCATTTCATCAGATGCATGGAGTGAAAATACCGTAGGCAGAGGTAAATATATAGCACATGAAAAGATGGGAGTTGCCTTACCAAGTGGTGGGGGTGGGAGGGTCAATGCTAACAAGGCCAATTCAATCAAGGTGCTAGCACCCCTTCTTGTCAACTGTTGGAAAAAGGCCACATCCACCTTGATTGAATTGGCCTCGTTAGCATTGACCCCCCCCCCCACACTTGGTAAGGCAACTCCCATCTTTTTGTGTGCTGTATATTTATACATGCCTACTGTATTGTCACTCCATGCATTTGACGAAGTGGGTCATAGCCCACCAAAGCCTATGCCCAAATTTTTAGTCTCTAAGGTGTCACAAGAACTCCTTGTTCTTTTTGCTGATACAGACTAACACGGCTACAACTCTGAAACCTAATTTTGAATGTTTTTCTTTTCCATTTTTTTAAGCTTCAGTATACTCAAAAAATTGCTATCCTTAAGTAGCAGATATATTTTTTTCTTAACCATAACTTCATCTTAACAAAGGTTTTTTTTGGGGGTGGATTTTATCTGTAATAAGTGTGTTATGATGTATACACACAAACTGTGTGAGAAATGCATCCCCTCTTTGTTTTTTTTTGTTTTTTTTTTTTTAATATGTGCTCCCCTGTATTACAGTCCCTTTAATTTTTTGTCTCTTGGTTAGGTTTGTTGACAGACATGTGCCTATCATCCTGAGGTTTAGAACTCTCTTAGGTCTCTTTGAATTACTAACACCATTGGTCCATTTTAGCTTCAGGAAAACGGAAGCAATTACAACATTAACTTTTAACAACATAATAAACCTGTAATAGCACAGTCAATAATAGCACTTACACATAGTAAATAATCTAGGGATGTTTTTCAGTTCATTAAAATTGCGTAAAGCAAGCTCTGATCCATTACTCTTAAATAATAAAAAAACAAAACATCCCCCCCTCAAATGAGAAGCTGAGTACAGATTGCTACAAAACTAGAACTACACACCACCACGTTAATTTTAATCCTTAAAAAATTAAGTTAAATCTTTAACAGAATAGTTTTTTCTGCTACAATATTTGAATGACACTATTTTATCTTCTTTTAAAAATCTTTTTCATTCTGTAATTCTGTGATAATAGAATTCTGTGATAATAATTGCTAGAAATAGTCAGGAATGGAATCACTCATGCCCCCTCACTTACCTTTAGAAACACAATAGCAGGGCTGGCTTTACCATGAGGCAAACTGAGGTGGCTGCCTCAGGTGCCAGACTGTCGGGGCGGGGGGGTGCCACTAGGACCCAGAGTGTAGAAAATTCTGTCTGCTGCTGGTGCATATGTATTCTCTCTGCTCTAGATGCACAGAGATGGTGGAGTGCTGGGCTGGAGGAAGGAGGGCACAAAAGACATGATAGCCAGGCAGGAGAAAAGGTGAGAGGGAATAACAGAAAGCAGCAGGACCTGCAGGGGGAGAGAGAGGAGGAGGAGCCTCTTATGTACTTCTCTGGCACCCCCAGGAGCCTGGACTGATTAACACCAGCATCTCAGGGAGCTTCCTGTTTCCTGCTGCTTCCCTGAACCCACTTGAGGAGAACAGGCACTCAGCTGAAGAAGTAGTAGCCAGTTAGGCCCTTAAGATGCTGATATCTTCCCTCCCTCAGGCCCTGCTACCAGCCTGCTTATTTGTCCCCTTCAACTGAGTGTTGAGAGCCACTATAGCTGGCACAGAACAGTAGTCATGAGTGAAAGAAGACAACTCCCCTCTGGGGCAGCATTCAGAAAAAGAAAGAAAGCAAAGGAAGCTTTTCTATCTAAGCAGGACGGAGCTCTCCTGAGATACAGAAACAAAAATTTTCACGGTGAGCCTTCTGGCCCCAGTGAGGAGATACCTGATCTTCCAGTTAGTGTGCAGGTGACCTGGTAGCTACTGCAGCATCCATATCTCCTTCTCAAATGGATGTAACCATGCACATTCCTGAAGAAAAGTGTAGGTCAGAGAAGAGTGTGGTGGAGATGCAAGAAACAGCTGCTGCTGAGTTTAGTTCCTTAAGTCTAGATGATCCAGGACTGTGGACCCACTGGAGCGGTAGCCTGGGGGACTTCCTTGTACTGCATGGGCCACAGCAAGTGAAAAACTTCATGTTCCCCAAAGACAATGGAAATACAAATTTCCATCCAACTGGCATGAAATCCCCAATGGTGACAAAGTGGAGAGGCCATTGTTTCATAGAATCATAGAATATCAGGGTTGGAAGGGACCTCAGGAGGTCATCTAGTCCAACCCCCTGCTCAAAGCAGGACCAATCCCCAATTAAATCATCCCAGCCAGGGCTTTGTCAAGCCTGACCTTAAAAACTTCTAAGGAAGGAGATTCCACCACCTCCCTAGGTAACACATTCCAGTGTTTCACCACCCTCCTAGTGAAAATTTTTTTCCTAATATCCAACCTAAACCTCCCCCACTGCAACTTGAGACCATTATTCCTTGTCCTGTCATCTTCTACCACTGAGAATAATCTAGAACCATCCTCTTTGGAACCACCTCTCAGGTAGTTGAAAGCAGCTATCAAATCCCCCCTCATTCTTCTCTTCTGCAGACTAAACAATCCCAGTTCCCTCAGCCTCTCCTCATAAGTCATGTGTTCCAGACCCCTAATCATTTTTGTTGCCCTTCGCTGGACTCTCTCCAATTTTTCCACATCCTTCTTGTAGTGTGGGGCCCAAAACTGGACACAGTACTCCAGATGAGGCCTCACCAATGTCGAATAGAGGGGAACGATCACGTCCCTCGATCTGCTGGCAATGCCCCTACTTATACATCCCAAAATACCATTGGCCTTCTTGGCAACAAGGGCACACTGTTGACTCATATCCAGCTTCTCGTCCACTGTCACCCCTAGGTCCTTTTCCGCAGAACTGCTGCCTAGCCATTCGGTCCCTAGTCTGTAGCGGTGCATTGGATTCTTCCGTCCTAAGTGCAGGACCCTGCACTTATCCTTGTTGAACCTCATCAGGTTTCTTTTGGCCCAATCCTCCAATTTGTCTAGGTCCCTCTGTATCCTATCCCTACCTGCCACCGTATCTACCACTCCTCCTAGTTTAGTATCATCCGCAGATTTGCTGAGAGTGCAATCCACACCATCCTCCAGATCATTTATGAAGATATTGAACAAAACCGGCCCCAGGACCGACCCTTGGGGCACTCCACTTGATACCGGCTGCCAACTGGACATGGAGCCATTGATCACTACCCGCTGAGCCCGACAATCTAGCCAACTTTCTACCCACCTTATAGTGCATTCATCCAGCCCATACTTCTTTAACTTGCTGACAAGAATACTGTGGGAGACCGTGTCAAAAGCTTTTCTAAAGTCAAGAAACAATACATCCACTGCTTTCCCTTCATCCACAGAACCAGTAATCTCATCATAGAAGGCGATTAGATTAGTCAGGCATGACTTTCCCTTGGTGAATCCATGCTGACTGTTCCTGATCACTTTCCTCTCGTGTAAGTGCTTCAGGATTGATTCCTTGAGGACCTGCTCCATGATTTAACCGGGGACTGAGGTGAGGCTGACTGGCCTGTAGTTCCCAGGATCCTCCTTCTTCCCTTTTATGTACTCAAAACCCCAGAATGCTGATTACTGTTTTGGTTGCAAACTCTTCCAGTCTAATGTTCCAGCCTGTCATAAATATAAAGGGAAGGGTAACCACCTTTCTGTATACAGTGCTATAAAATCCCTCCTGGCCAGAGGCAACATCCTGTTACCTGTAAAGGGTTAAGAAGCTCAGCTAACCTGGCTGGCACCTGCCCCAAAGGACCAATAAGGGGATAACATACTTTCAAATCTTGTGGGGTGGGGGTGGGGAAGGCTTTTGTTTGTGCTCTTTGTTTACATGGTTGTTCTCTCTTGGGACTGAGAGGGGCCGGGCAAGGCAGATTAGTTTATCTCTGGTTTTATGTGAATTTTCCCTGTGTTAGGAGGGAGGTTTATTTCTGTTTTCTGTCACTTTAAGGTTTTTCCCAGAGGGGGATCCTCTGTGTTTTGAATCTGAATACCCTGTAAAGTGTTTTTCATCCTGATTTTACAGAGATGATTTTTACCTTTTTTTTTTTTTTTTTTTTTTTTTAAATAAAATCCTTCTTTTAAGAACCTGACTGATTTTTCCATTGTTCCAAGATCCAGGGGTTTGGGTCTTTGATGATTTTGTAACAAATTGGTTAGGATATTATTCTCAAGCCTCCCCAGGAACAGGGGTGTGTAGGGCTTGGGGGAGGGATATTTGGGGGGAAGATGTCTCCAAGTGGTCTCTTTTCCCCGTTCTTTGTTTAAAACGCTTGGTGGTGGCAGCATACTGTTCAAGGACAAGGCAAAGTTTGTACCTTTGGGAAGTTTTTAACCTAAGCTGGAAAGAATAAGCTTAGGGGATCTTTCATGTGGGTCCCCACATCTGTACCCTAGAGTTCAGAGTGGGGAAGGAACCCTGAAACAGCCACACTGTGTTCTACAGGACTGGAGGACTGGAAACATCTGGCTAGAAATCTCACATGCCATGAGAAGGCAGCAAATCACCAGAGAGCATTCCATAGGTGGAAAGAGCTTGAGATGAGACTAAGGTTAAAGGCCACCATAGATGATCAGCATCAAGAGAAGATTGCATCAGAATCTGTTTACTGGCAAAATGTTCTGAAAAGGCTCATTGCCATTGTGAGAATGCTTGCTACCCAAAACCTAGCACTGCGTGGCACTTCAGATCAGCTGTATGTGTCAAATAATGGTAACTTCCTTAAAATTGTGGGCTGATAGCTGAATTTGATGCTGTACTCCAGGAGCATCTAAGAAGAGTCACCACCCAAGGAATGTACACACACCACTACCTTGGAAAAACCATTCAAAATGAGATCATGCAGTTATTGGCAACAAAAGTCAAACAGAAGATTGTGGCAGATGTGAAGTCAGCAAGATATTACTCTGTTGTTCTGGACTGCACACCTGACATCAGCCATATGGAATAAATAACTTTAATGGTGAGTTTTGTAACAACAACAGAACCTAGTGAAAATGTCCCTGCAATGGTGACTGTCAGAGTATTTTCTAGAATTTATTGACATTGATGATACTACAGGAGCTGATATGACAAATGTGCTTCTTAAAAAGATGGGACTATCCCGTGCCTTGTAATCAAAATGTCTTCTTCTTCGGTGACTTTTGTATTCTTGAATGGGTGGGAAAATAGCTTCAGTGTGAAGTTCCTCTGCCAACTTCTGTGCACTCTTCAGAACGTTTTGAAATACCTCATCTGATTGGTAGATACAGGAATTGCGATAGCTGACATGAGAGGTCAGGGCTACGATAATGGTGCCAACATGAGAGGAAAGAACAGAGGAGTGCAGACACAGATCCGAGAGTTAAACCCTCGAGCTGTTTTTTTTTTTTTTGTCCCATGCAGTTCTCATTCATTGAACTTGGTGGTCAGTGATGCATCATCAGCTTCTATTGAGGCTGCTGAGTTTTTTAATGTAATTCAAAACATCTATGTATTTTTCTCTGCATCAACTCATTGATGGCAAATTTCGAAGCAACAGCTGGGAACATCCTCTCTGACATTGAAACCACTGAGTGCCACATGATGGGAAGGTCGAGTGGAGGCGATAAAACCTATCAAACACCAAATTGGGAAGATAGATGATGCCATAGTTGCCATTATGGAGGATAATGCTATGACAGAAACTGTTCATGGGAGAACAGTGGTAGAGGGAAATGGAATCACCAGAAATATGCATAACTTCCAATTTCTGTGTGGCTTAGTGTTGTGGCATGACATACTGTTTGAAATAATTGTTGTAAGCAAGAGACTCCTTGATATATCTGGAGCAATGGAACAACTGGACAAAGCAAAGTCATACCTATAGTCTTACCAGTCAGATGAGGGATTTCAAAACGTTCTGAAGAGTGCACAGAAGTTGGCAGAGGAACTTCACACTGAAGCTATTTTCCCACCCATTCAAGAATACAAGAGTCACCGAAGAAGAAGACATTTTGATTACAAGGCACGGGATAGTCCCATAAGAGACCCCAAACACAATTCAAAGTTGAATTCTTTAACCAGATTCTAGATTGTGTAATACAGTCAGTTGAACATTTCATGCAGCTCAGGGAACACAGCAGTATATTTGGGATGTTGTATGATATTCCTTAACTTCTCACTATACTTGAAGAAGACCTACACCAGCAATGGAGGGCACTGGAGACCGTGACACATCATGACATGCGCGATATTGATGTGAGTGATTTAGGTGAACTGAAAGCCCTTTCAAGATACATTTCAGCAGGATCAACTCCAAAGGCTGTTCTGGAATATATGTGCACATATAAGATGACCACCCTCTTTCCAAATGCTTTTGTTGCTCTGCGCGTACTTCTAACACTTCCTGTAACAGTTGCCAGTGGAGAATGCAGCTTCTCCAAGCTGAAGTTAATAAAAACACATATACGCTCCACAATGACACAGGAGAGGCTGGTCAGCCTTGCAACCATCTCAATAGAGCATGAGCTGGCCCAGACTGTGGACCTTCAGCAGGAAGCAGATCAAATCTTTGCAACCAAGAAGGCACAGAAAGCACCACTTTGATTATTCAAACAGATAAAAATGCTAGTGTTTACTATGCAGACAAGAAAAGTTACATTTGCTGTTCAGGCGTTTGAAAGTTAAGTGTTACTTAAAATTTTTGAACAAGGCATTTTAAGTTGTTAGTTCTCCTTTATTGGGGTAGGTAGCAGAGCAGTACCATGAGAGGAGTAGAACAGGAAGAAAGTAGAATTGAGACCTTTCAAAGTTTTGGCCCAAGCAAGGGGGCGGGAGCGTCATTTGAGCTCCCCACCTCGGGTGCCAAAATGTTGTGGGCCGGTGCTGCACAATAGATATGTAGTAATTTCTTGGAGGCAAGTTTATTAACATATGAAGCCTAGATATTTCTCTCATACGATCATATTTTTTTTAAACCTTGTTTAGTTCATAAAATTGCTTTATCAAACTGTATAAGCATTGTTCTGTTTTGGTATGGCAATCTATTCTCGTGCCCTGTATTTTAAATGGCTAAAATCAGATGCTTGAAAGGATATTTCACCCATTGCATGCCTAACTGAATGTTATTTTAACATCGGGGTTATTTTTCATAACTCCTGCAAGTGAGCATGTTATGTCCTGAGGTCTGAGAATATGAAGGTTAGTACTTCTTGTAATTTTAGCTTGGTTAACCTGGGTTGTGGTCATATTCATATAATGACTATATAAATAAAACCTTTCTCCTATATTCCTTCAAAACATATAGTAATCCATACTCTATCTCCAAGGCTTGTAGTCAGCAACAACTTTGATGAATGAACAGGTTGTCCTTTGGAGTTCATCAGTGGCATTCATTTTGTTTTCTGATAGTTAAGTATTATGGGCTGAATTCTGCCTTGATTAAAAGAATATTTCTGAACTGGAGAACAGCAAAACAGTTGACTTCCTTCAGAAATGTAGCCAGACTGTTAAACTCATCTTGTTTTTAAAACCGAACTAGTGTATTAGACAGTTGGAGCGGTAAGAGTTTGTCTACGTAGTGGGGTAAGGTATTTTATGGGGGTGTGACTTCTAAAGTGAACTAATGTTGCATATTAATTGGCCATATAGACCCTGTTCGTATGCACTAAAAGTTCTGTAGTGCACTTTAACAGTGTTTCAAACAGCACTACCTTAAAGCCCACCATCAGGGTTTACACAGATCAATTAACATGAAACACATCAGTGTGCTTTAGAAATGACACCCCGACCATGTCGACAAGTCCTAAAGTAAAATAAGTTAATCCCTGGTGTAGTGTTTTAAAGGTAACTGAGGCATATTTTAGGATAATGTGAAAAGGCACAGGATTTTTGGGAGCTGCCTGGTTTGAGGACTGGCCCATTGCCCTTTTCCAGCAGCAGTGAAAGATCTTCACCCTCAGAGAGTTCCTCCTCTGAGCTCCTTCCTCCCATAAGGTTGTGTCTGCATGTTTAATCACGGGAGGGTTCATTCTGAGCCAACATATTGAACAAGAATAAAACCAGTGAGAATCAGGTTCTTGTTACCCTGTAGTAGAGGGAGCATGTAAATATATTTTAAAGTTGCTTTTAAGCTGGGGGAACTTGCAGTCTTCTTGATTCCAGCAAGTAGGGAGAAAAAATTATACTGCATACCTGGCAAAATACCCTGTATTCGCCTGTAGCTACCTTTATTTAATTTTGTAAAGCTATGCAATATAACATGCGCTCATACTTGCTCAACCAAGCTTACTGCAATATTTTCTTCTGGAAAACAGCTCATTTACTAATATTCTGTTAATTATGGTTTTCAATGGCAAAGGTGGTGGTTAATGTAGTTAACAACTAATTTGCTAGAGCATTAATGAAACTCATTGGCCTTTTCCTTTTGACACTCTATCATCAAACAAGTCATTAACTATGACTGATTACTGAGAATTTTCTTGAAAATTATAACTGAACTTACACTGTGCAACCAGCTTCCCACTTGCTCTTCACTGAGTAAACAATAAACTAAACAGTCACCGATTTTTAGAGTTCTGCTCATTAGATATGTGCACGCCGCAGTTTCAGTGCAATTGTAGTGTCAGGGAGGCTAGCTACAGCAAACAAGGTTGCTGAAGGGTCAATGGAACATGTAATTCAGCCACTCCAGATGGCCAGGTCCAGTTTATTATTTACAGATCAGGGTGTTGCCAAGGCAGCTCATTTAGAGGGTACTGTGTGTTAGTATTCTGTTGTGTTTAAAATGGCTTTTCATTACAGCTAAGAAAGAATACCTCTCTAAGGGAAGACTAATGGTCTTTGTGGTGAACATACTGGGCTATTAGGAGATCTGGGTTCAATTCCTGGCCCTGTCACAAACTTCCTTTGTGACCTTGGCCAAGTCATTTTAATCTCTCTCCGCCTCAGTTCCCTCACATGAAAAAATGGGGACAATATTTTCTTTTTCCCACCCTTTCTCCATCTCTCTAGTTAGACTGCAGACTCTTGAGGGTGGAGACTCTTTTGCTGTGTTTTGTATAGAGGCTAGCACCATGGGGCACTGATTTTGGCTGGCAGGTTCTAAGTGCTACTGTCATACAAAGAATAATTACTTTTAAATATTATTAGATTTAAGTGCTTATGAAAATAAGTATCTGACCGTGCTTGCCTATATTCTTTCTTGCTCTTGCTAATATTATGCAAGCATTCTGCACAGCTCTGCACATTTCTATTACTGATTACAACTTCCCATTTTTATGTAATAAGGGATGACATAACTAATTAGTTATGTCAAAGTGCAAGTTATTTTTGTCGATGCAAACTCAAATGTCTCACTTGGTGCATTGACCCAGACTCCTCCCCGCCTGCCCCTGCTCCTTGTTTAAGAAACTTCTGTTGATTATTAATTTAACTTCTCCAGGAACCACACATGGCAGAGCTAGGCACATCTCCTGGTATATTTCCTAACCCAAATGGAATTAGACAAATGGGACCAGGGGCTGTTTCCAACTTCCTTTTCACAGTCCACACTTAAGACTCCAAACTTACCCTCTTCCTGGGTTAGGTTTTTATTAACACAGAAATTAACAGTAATAAAACAAAGTTCAGCTCAAGGCTTCCACTGACTTGATTGATCCTGGGGTTTGTATCTCAAGATTGCTTAGCCTACACTCTGCTACTTCTCTCTCTGGAGAGAGACTTACGTTTCTTATATATGGCCAGGATAAACAGCCACCTGCTTCAGTGGGTCAGCATAAATTCTTTAACATTCCCCCAGTAAGATCTGAGCCTGCTAGTAGGGTGTTTCAGGCAAATGCCACCACCCTGTTCTAGATCATCACACACTGCATCTTGGGGCTTACTCACTTGGGTGACCTACTATAATTCTGTAAGCATGTTTGAACTGACCCTGACTAAAGCAAGTGTTTTTCAATAGCATGAAATAATTTGTCCCATCTCAGGACTCCAAAATGTTGACCAGATTGTACTTGACTTCAGCACAGTAAAAGATGGACAGGGAGAAAACATTAGTTTATGGAAGACTGGTAGGAACTCTGAAGAACTTAGAAATATGTTGTCCCCTTCTCAAAATAGCTGACCTTTTATTGAATTGTGTTGGCATTCTTGGGCACTAATGCACCTAATGAGAGCATATTTGCCATTATACCTGACATCTAGGTTAGGAACAAAATGAGAATGTCAGCAGATATAGTAAAGGTTATGATAATGGCTACAGCCACTCTGCTTGATAACTGCAGCGTGTGTTCTTTTGACTGCCGTTAGGTAAAACAAGCAAAAAAAGGAAACTCGCTGCATTAAAGCATTTACAAGGTACAGGAAAAAGCTGAGTGTGTTTTATGTTTAGAAACACAACTGAAATAGCCTTACTGAGTAGTGTTCGAGCAGTTGATGACAAGGTTCAGAGGTGATCCAAATATGAGAATTTAACAATTAATTACTCAACTCACTTCTCTTTTTGTACCATTGAAAAGCAATAGTCACTAGAAACAGCAATACTAGTATTTGGCATTTCACTTCAAAGTGCTGTACAGACAGAAAACAAATATGAATTTGTTCAAATTCAGAGCTACATCGAACTCTTAACTCTATTAAGACAAATCTTTGTCCATGTACAACAGATGTCAGTTCCAGGGTCACTAAGATGTTATCCAGGCTCTGGGCCTCACACAGCAACCAAGACGGTGTCAAATTAGGTCCAGCTGCCAACCCAGCTGCTATTTTCAAAACTAATATGCCTTTGTTCTGCCCTGGATCAGAAGCATGTAATGCATTATGGGCTTGGTCTGCCTCTAACTCAGGAAATGTCTTAATGTCTCACCTGTTCCAGTAGACACAATCAGTTTCCTGGTTTCAGAGTAACAGCCGTGTTAGTCTGTATTTGCAAAAAGAAAAGGAGTACTGATGAAGTATGCATCCGATGAAGTGAGCTGTAGCTCACGAAAGCTTATGCTCAAATAAATTGGTTAGTCTCTAAGGTGCCACAAGTACTCCTTTTCTTTTTGCGAATCAGTTTCCTGAGGCCTTGCTATAGATTAGGAATGCCAACAAATCTGTATTGAGTCATTACTAAGGAGATGGTGTAAAAAACAAACTAACCATAAGTAATGAGCATAGAAAGAAGATAGGAATAGCCTGTGGATGAGAGAAGGAACATCAGGCAATGAGGTAGGAGGATCAGAGTTTAGAGGGAGGGAGTGAAAGGGGGAATAAGTTGAGAGGGAAAACATAGGAAAAAGAGATGAAAGCACACACAAGATATAGGTAAACCAGAATTTAAGGGCTAAACCAAATAGCAGAATCTCATGCAATCCACTCATCATTATTTTTGGATCAGTATTCCTAGAGACATAGAGATTAAAGCCAGAAGGGACCACCGGATCCTCTAGTCCAGTGGTTCCCAAACTTGTTCTGCCGCTTGTGCAGGGAAAGCCCCTGCGGGGCCGGGCAGGTTTGTTTACCTGCCGTGTCCGCAGGTTTGGCAGATCGCGGCTCCCATTGGCCGCGGTTCACTGCTCCAGGCCAAGGGGAGCTGCTGGAAGCGGTGCGGGCCTCTGCTCTAGTCTGACCTGTGTATCTCAGGTCCCCCCTCCCCCCACTAGCCAGGACCCACACACTAACCCCAGTAATGGAAATGAGACCCACAGGAGGCTAGATTATTATATGCCTCTGGCAGAGAATAGGCAAGACTGAGGTGCACCATTGCTTGAGGCCCCTGCCATGGGAGGGAAATGATTAAATGAGTTATACCCAGATAATCCTGGCAAGTGACCCTCACCCACATGCTGCAGAGGAAGGCAACTCTACCCCCAAGATCACTGCCAATCTGACCCAGGGAAAATCCCTTCCCGATTCCATGTAGTGGGATCAATTAGATCCTGAGCATGTGAGGAAGAACTAGCCAGCCAACCATGAGAGAGGGAGAATGCTCAGAGCCCTGGGCCACCCTGCTCAATATCCCATTTCTTGCCATAGCTATCTCTGATGCTTCAGGGGAAGGAGATTAAAAAACCCTTCCAGAAAACACTGGGGTGGGAGGAGATCCCTTCCTGACCCCCGCTGATGGCCAGCTGAAACTGTGAAGCATGAATGATCTTTAGGAACCTAAGACATAAACCAGAGGTGAGTCCCAGGGTTGTTGAGCCCTGCCCCCACCATCACACAATGTAGCCGGGCATACATCACACTCTCATAAATTTGTCCAGCATTCTCTTAATACTAAATAAGTTGGTTGCCCCAACAGCTCCTATTGGGAGGCTGTTCCAGAACCTCATTCCTCTGATGATTGGAAACCTTCTTCTAATTGCCAGCCTGAATTTCTTCACTGTCAGTTTATATCCATTTTTTCTTGTGCCAGCATTGCCCTTTATCTTAAATAGCTCTTCACCCTCCCTTGTATTTACACCCCCCCCCCATGTATTTATAGAGAGCGATCATATACCCTTTCAGCCTTCTTTTTGAGAGACTAAACAAGTCAGGTTCTTCTAGACTCCTCTCATAAAATAAACCCTCCATTCCTCTGATCACCCTACTAGCTCTTCTCTGCTCCTGTTCTAGTTTAAATTCATCTTTCTGGAACATGGGTGATCAGAATTGTATGCAGTATTCCAAGTGAGGTCTTACCAGTGCCTTGTACAATGGCATTAACACTTCTCTATTTCTACTAGAAATACCTTGCCTAATGCATCCTAGGATAGCATTTGCCTTTTTCATAGCCGCATCACACTGGTGGCTCATAGTCATCCTGTGATATGCTCACACAGACAGGTCTCTCTCCTCCTCTGTTGCTTACAGTGGATGAGCCCCAGTTGTGGTAGAAATTTTTATTATTAGACCCTAAGTGTATGACTATATTGAATTTTGATGCCTCCCAACTTTGTATCATAAGCTAATTCATTAGCACACTCCTACTTTTTGTCCCAAGGTCATTAATAAAATGATTGTGTAAGATTGGTCCCAAGACTAATCCTTGAAAAACTCCACTAGTAACCTCTCACCAGTCTGAAAATTCACCTTTCAGCACAACCCATTGCCTTCTCCACTTTAGCCAATTCTGTATCCATCTTACAGTGCTTGTACTGATCCCCATCTTTTTAGTCTTTCCTCATATGAAAGCTGTTCCATATATCCTTGATAATCTTTGTTGTCTTTCCCTGAACATTTTCCAGTTCCACTATATCTTTTTTGAGATGGTGTTACTAAAACTGGACACGCTACTCAAAGTGCACACCAAAGGGCACATGTTACTGCACACCATGGATTTATATAGATTTAATAGATTAAACAGATCAAAGTACTGATACATTTGTTGTTTCTGTGTTAGAAGCCATCTTTAATCTCAGCAGAACTAGTATGAGGATGTGTTGAAGTGAGTCAGTCACCAAAGGTTTGAAAAATAGAAAAGATTGAAATCAGAGCGGTGATCAAGAACCTCCATAAGGAGGGTTTGACCCTCAAGGAAATCCATAAGGACATAGTGGCAACATTGGGGGATGATGCTCCTTCATATGCCACAATAAAAAACTTGGCTGCTAATTTAAGCAAATAAGAATCAGCACTGAGGATGGAGCCAAGGTCAGGATTTTCCAGAGAGGCCACCTCACAAGAACAAGTTGATGCAGTTCACACAATGGTGATGAATGAGAGATGATCAACAGTCAGCCATACAGTTGAAATGATAGGCATCAGCAGTGGGTCAGTGCACATCAGCCTCAATGAAGACTTGGGCCGGAGAAGATGGGTGCCCAGAAAGTTAAGTGCTGATCAGAGGAGAGAGCAATTTGACATTTCCAGGGAACTTCTGGGGGAGGATTCAAGCAAACCCCCAAAAATCCATGAGCAGAATTGTGACTCAAGATGAGACATGGGCTCACTACTTTGATCCTAAGACCAAATAGCAGAGCATGCACGGGAAGTACATACAGTCTCCACCTCCCAAGAAATCCAAGAAGATGGCATCAGTTGTCAGGACGTGGCCACAGTTTTTGGCACTGGAAAGGAATGGGTGATCATGACTCCCTATGTCTCAAGAGGCGAGACCATCAATAGGGGGTACTATGCTAATGAACTGCTTCACTTGCGAGAAGCCATAAAGAACAAGTGCTCAACGCAGCTTTTACAGGAGTGCTGCTTCTCCAGGACAATGCTTCACCTCACACATCTCAGGTTACAGTGACCACAGCAACCAAATGTGGCTTTCAACTGCTTCCCATACAGCTTATCCACCAGATTTGGCTCACTCAGACTTCTACCTGTTCTCCAAGTTGAAAGAAGATCTGTGTGGGAAGAGTTTCAAGGGTGACAATGAGGAGATCACAGTAGTAACGTAGTTTCTGGACATTCAGGAAAAGAACTTCTACAAGACGGACATAGCCAAACTGCAGCTGCACTGGACCAAGTGCGCTGATGTCAAAGGGGGATGATAATGAACAGGGATCAGCAACCTTTGGCACGCGGCCTGCCAGGGTAAGCCCCCGGTGGGCCGGTGTGGTTTGTTTACCTGCCACGTCCACAGGTTCTGCCGATCACAGCTCCCACTGGCCGCGGTTCCCTGCTCCAGGCCAATGGGGGCTGCGGGAAGTGGCGCTGGCCAAGGGATGTGGTATTTCTTGTGGTATTCCATTATACCTTATTACATCATCTTCTAGGTGATTTTCTTGCTTCCATGTATTGAAACCAGACCTGGAGATTTCACAAGTCTCTCCTAACTTTCTCCCCTCATGTCCTAATTTAAAGCCTTTCTTATCAATAGCTCTAGTCTTAATCACAAAAAATTAATACTGCGTTCATCAGTTGAGAAGAGTCTTCTTTCTGTAGATGCCTTCCAATAGCTGATCCCTAAACCTTCCTCCTAGCACCAATCTTGAGCCATCTGTTGATCTCCATTACGTTGTGACACCTGCGCCCGCCTTCTCTAGGGAGTGGAAGTATTCCACAGAGAATCACCTGAGCTTCCACTTCTTTAAGTATCTTACCCAGCTGGGGATAGTTGTGCTTGATCTATTCCCCTGGAAATCTTGCAGTGTCATTTGTCCCAGCATGCAGCATAATTGGTGGATTTCTCCCTCACTCCCATCAGGATCCTCTTCAGCTTCATGGCCGCATCTCCTATGCTTGCTCCTGGCAGAGAGCACACTTTTCTGTTCTCTGGATCTGGTGTGCTCTGACAGGCCTGTTGATTCTTCTGAGTATGGAAGCCTGAATCACATAGACCTGTCTCTTCCTGGTATTGGTATGAATCTGTTTTATGCTTGCGTTCTCTCTCTCACACACACACACACACACACACACACACACACACACACACACACACACACACACACACACACACACACACACACACAATCCCCTGTATATCATCCCCACTTTTCCTTAAGCTCCTATCTCTGGCTATCTCCATCATCTCCTCCTTTCTTCTTCAGTTCAGGGACTGGCCTCCTTTCTTTTCTTCCTCGCAATCCCATCTTCTGTCTGTTTCTCCTCCTCATTCCCCTGTGCAGCAAATCTTTTACTCAATTCGATTTCACCACCACTAGCTAGCTGGTCTCTTCTGTTGCCTTGTCCTTGTGGTCACATTCTTCCATCAATCGCCCTCCTCTTCTGGCAGTCGTCCCTCTAGGACCTTTTGTTTGGCAGGTGTCTGCAAATCATGAGTTGTCTGTACCACCTTCTCTCTTTTGGCATTACACCTTCAAATCATCATCTGGATTCCATCATTGTCTCCAGCTGCATTTCTAATCCTTGAATCTACTCTGCCATGAGCTCTGTCAGATGACATTTCACGCATAAGTAGCTTCCAGCAGATACCCCTTCAAGGATGATGTTCATCCTCAGCTTCTGCATCTGGCCATCTTCTTTCTCTTCTCTTGTCCTTGGGTCACTTCTATTGCTTCCTCCGTAGCCATCATTGTCTTCTCTTTCTCGACACTATTTAAACTCCCACAGAAACTCTGCTGTTAGCTGCCAGCTGTTTGTTGCACTCATGCATGCTAATGACTGGCTTTTACACCTACCCAAACTAGATCTGCGCCCCCCTCCCCCATTAAGGGTTAACAAAAAGCACTGAATCAAGTCACATACCTGGAACAAATCCAGAACAGAACACAAAATCACTACTCTTCTCTCAGGCCAAACTCCCACAGAAACTCAGCCGTTAGCTGCTAGCTGTTCACTGGAAATATGGCAAAAAAGGTACCATCACCCACTACAGGTAGCTAAAGTGTCGGACAGCAAAATATCAACCCAAATCTTTGAAAAGGCATAGAACAGTTTTAGGATCCTGTTTGTACCATGTATTAAAATAAACTAAAAACAGGTATAATGGCAAATATGCTCTCATTAGGTGTATTAGTAGCCCTCGCTGTTTTCTGCATTCCAGAAGCCACCAGAACCCTTCAAGAGCAACAACATATATATGTAGCAAGTCCACATATGATTGTATGTTGCATATAGTTAATAAATCTATTTCGACCCCAATATGCCCATGCAGTTCCTTCATGTTACACAAGTATACAAAGAGTAAAGGACATAACAATAATCCTATGGCTACAGTGAATACTTTTTGTTTGTTCTCCATTCACCCATAAAGTGACATTTTTCTTGCATGGCTGCATAATGATCTCTGGTTTGTGCTTAGGAATGGTCCCTAGCTCTGCCTCCATTGTGTGACCACATTATGCAAAGGAGACCCCTCCTATTCATGCACTGGTTGATATGATCACTTACCAATGAAGGTTCAAAGCTCATCTTAGCTATGAGTGGTGTAGGGGAATGCGCCTTAGTTGTAATTCACATGCTAGGAGCTGACTTGGGTCTAAAATGATTTATGCAGGTCTATTTTTCAAAGTTTGCAATACAATGTCAGTGACATGTGGTCTGAGCACTTCAATTCCTAACTCAAAACTTCTCCTCTGGAACTTCTGAAATGCATCCAAGCCTGATAAGTATTTTTTGAGATGTTTATGAAACAAAAAAGTATTAACATTAGTTGAGAGACAGGTCAATATATCCATCGTATCAGGACAGGAGATCACAGAATTCCACTCCAGAATAGGTACCTCCTTGTTTTGGACAGTACTTTACCAGCAAATCTAAGAAAATAAGTTTGAGCTGCAAAAATCATTCCTGTCTTTAAAATAATAAGCTAGGTTCATTGTAAATAATTCTTTTGCTTTACGAGGCCTCCTGCTTTTCTTCCCAGTGCGCTTTCTACTGTGCTATACTAGTTACCTTTTGGGTCCGATAATAAAAGTGGATTGATTAATTAGTGCAAATGTATGATGATCATCACCAGAAGAAATAAACATAAAACACAATGGATTTATAACTAATCAATAATTATGTACTCTGTTCTGTTTTTCACTATGCAGGGCATGTTTAAATGGCATCATTATCATGAAAATCAAATTATACCACAGCTGTGTTAATTATGGAGACAGATTAAAGCTTCAGTCCTGTTCATTTTAGTTCCTATTTAAGTCATGCTTTTGTGCCATTTCTTAGAAATAGGAAAAAAAAACCCCTCTTTTTGAGTTTCAATTAATATTGGTGTACAAAAAAATTCTGATTATAGTAGCTTCCTCAAGTGTCTGAGACCAGCTCTGCATTCCTTGACTGTATTACTGTGAAGCATGGAAGATTAAACACAGACTTTAATGATATATATCCCTGCATTTGGATTTAATCTGTGCCTGAAGATATTTTGACCTAAATTGCAAAATATATTGCAGCTTCACAAGAGGCAGCTGCAACCAGTTCGTTCTGAACTACGTAAATTTGACTTCATGTAATATGGAATGGGTAAAATTATTTATGACCCATTCAGTCACAAGTTCTTAGTTTGGACTGAAAAGAAGACTATAGATTTGTATTCTTGTTTTACTCCACTGTTCCTTCTCCCCCTTCCTCTCAACCCCAGGCAGTGACAGAGAGGAGTATGTAGTCCCACTAATCTGCTGAATTAAAATACTACTAGGATTAAATGTCTCAACTAGATTCTTTTGGGCACATATTTGTATTTGTAAGTAAAGTTAGAGATGGGTTCTGACCAAAACTGTGAGTGCCACATTTTGGGAATGTTTGTATGTTTGAAATCCAAGCCTTGTTCTGGACTTGAATTTTACAAATGGTCTGTAATTTTATAATGGGCTGGCTGAGCCAAAACACTATGGGCAGGTCTATGCTATCATTTAAGTCAATTTAACTTACATTGCTCAGTGGTGTGAAAAGGTTCCCCTCACTCCAGCGACCCAAGTTTTGCACTGTTCACACTGATGCTATGTTGGCAGGAGAGCGTCTCCCACCGACATAGCTTCCACTTCTTGCCAAGATGGAGTAATTATGCCGACAGGAGAGCTCTCTCCTGTCGGCATAGTACATCTTCACCAGACGCGTTACAGCGGCACATCTGCATCGGTGCAGCTGCGCTGATGTAGCACTGTAGTGTAGAATTGCCCTAAAATATAAAACTCAGAAGACCTTAATAAACACCTTTTAACCTCTTCTCTTCGCATCAACAGTCTGTGGTGGTTTGTGTGGTTGACTATACTATCCTTCAAGATGAAATGCGCAGACAAGAAAGGGCCCTACTCATTTGTCAACTGATCATCAACAAATATATTAAGCATGATATTTCAAAGAAATAACTTTAAATAGTCTTTTTCTCTGCTGCTGGGAAACAATTGTTTGACTAATAATACAGTCAGAAGATTTTATTTGTTCAGTGGAGCCTAATGTTAACTGTTGAAAACAGTTTACAATTTCTGTGACAATAAACCATTTGCTTAGATCGTTAATGCTGAAAAGAATCAATAACACAAGCAAACTAACTAACATCTTGCCAAAAAATGCTTGCCTTTAGAAGTAATATTTCCAAACTGCCTTAAAAATGGCTAAGTCTATTATTCTTTATCTAATGAGTGACTTTTCAGAGACTCTTAATGAGGTAAGACCATTGCACTGTTCAATACCTACTTGTAGACCATGCTGTTTCAGACAAGAATTGAAATGTATCAAGGCCTGTCTAGTTGGCAAAATCATTGGGAAGCAATGCATTATCAAATAGCTTTCCAGCCACACAGGGCAGGGAATTGCTATTGATAACAAATGTTGCTAATGTTTTCCAGCAAAACAGACATTCTGAAAAAAAAGTAATGGTTCTAATGTTTTCAAGTGGCATAAAAGCAGGGCAAAAAAAGAACTTAAACATGTAGGGCCAAATTATCTGCTCTCCATTGGCTTCAAAGGCTCACAGAGAATTTGGCCCTGTCTTTGGGTGTACACTTTGTAACATAATTAGCATTTGCACAATCTTGGCCAGATCCTGGTTCCACCGAAGTAAGAGAAAATGTTGACGTCAATGGAAGTATGACTGGGACCTCCTTTTGTTAAATAATTGTACAAAGGGTACTGTGGTCTGGCATCTGCTAGAGCACCAGAGAAGGGGAGAGTATTGCCTTTCCTTCCAGTAAAAGTTTGTATTAAGTTTTTTTTATTTCATTTAAAAGTGGTTGAATTATTGTATTATGCAGAGGTGCAAGTATTGAGAGCGGGGATAGGTGGATAAGCAGAGGACCTCAGATTCCAGAACTGTTAAGCTGGCAGAATTCCTCTGGGTGACATCCACGCACTCCTTGGACTGCGTCATGGAGCAGTGAGTGCTGTCTGGGGTTCTCTGATCAGTGTTGCCATCTGGTTATCTCATTTTAAACCTTTGAGTCCACTCCTGTTCCTGTTTTTTTGTTTTTTTTTCTTTTTGTCCCACACGTTGTTTTCTGGGCTCAATAGCTCCTTCTGTTCTGTTCTATTCAGGTTCTTATACTATGCTCATCACCATAATATCTGAGCATCTTCCAGTAGTGAGTTATGGAACATCACTAATATCAGTCATGTGTTTATTTTCTCATCCTCTCCCCAGGAGGAGAAGTGTGTGCAGGGCAGTGTTTTATTTTGGAATTTTTCTAGTCATATGTACATTGCAATATGTTTGTCAAAGAAGGCAAGGTCACCAAAATGCACCTTTCACTTGGAGCAAAAGGTGGTGAGGTTTGTGATGGTCCTTATTTCCGGTGGGAGTTTATTTAACAATTTTAAGCTGGTCCCCAAGAAAACTCTGGCCCCTCTGGATCTCTTGTTTTATACATTTGACCCTGACTCCCATTCCTTTTGTGCATGTGTGTGTGGTTCCCTCTCTTCACTTGATTTTGAGGCTCTGTGGCTCCTCCTTTGTTTGAGGGCATTGGCCTTTTGTCCCTGGTGGGATTAGGCCCACTGTTCATGGAATCTAAATAAATAGGCTTCCAGAGTTCAACTGGGCAGTGTCCACTAACTCCTTGGATTCCTTCTTGGAGCATAGTCTGGGGTTCTCTGCTTAGGGTTTCTTTCTGGATCCCTCATTTTGATTCTGGATCTGTACCCCCATCTTTTTGTTATCATTCTTTGCCTCCTGTAATCAGTTATGTTCTTTGGCCTGTCCTTCATCTGAGGAGGCAGGCCTTTCATTGCTTTGGTGGGCTCTGCCTTCCAATCCCAGGATTTAAATAGGCTGGTACCTTTCAGGAGCCTAACAAAGTTAAATTCATTTTTTTAAATTATTGTGTTTTTTAATAATAAAGGAATGAAGATAGCACCTAACAGAAAACATAAGTACATTAAAATACTCTTGAAATTTATTGCTAGCTTAGTCAATTTAAATAATGTTACTTAATTTAAGAAATAAATCATGTGAAGAAAGGGGGGGGGACCTTGCTACCCTAGTAATTATGTTTAAATAATGGAGGTAATTTCAGCATAGAATTACTTATATTAGTAAACTGTCATGTAATTCATTACACATAACTGTTTGACATAATTGAATTAGCAATATCTTACTGAAAGCAAACAAATGTTTTGGGGTTTAAACAATTTTTGATAGAAGAATTGAGGATAGTGGTGGAGAAGAGAAGAGAACTATGAGATGCCGCCAGTTTAGGTCTTGGTTCTGCAAGATGCACTGCACAGCCAGATGCCGAAGGTGCTGTGTGTGAACATAAGGGTCTGCCTTAATAGAACTCATAGATTTAAGGTTAGAAGGGACCGATTTCTTAATCTCATCTAACTTGCATAACATGCTGTGTCGTTTTGGGATCTGCCCAGCCAGTAAGGAGTTTGGTCACCATCTGCCTTGCAACCCCCAAGTGTCTTGTGGCTGTGCAGGTTTGGTTCAGAGCTCTGACCCCAACAACCTGACAGCAGACTACAAGGCTCACCCTGGTGTTGCCCAACTTGGCTACTCCTTGCAGGCCGACCATGGTACTCTTCCAGCCCTCAAATTCGCTCCAAAATCATCCTACTGCAGGGGCCAGTCCCTCTCGCTGGACTCTCTCAGAGAAAGTGTTAGGTTTTCTTTCTTTATGAAGACTGTAAAACACTCCATTGTGTTAGCTTTCTAGAAGTACACACTTTACTGAATTTACACAGTCCTGATGATTTATAATGAAAGCCAAACAAGTTTATTAACAAAAGAGCATGAATTAGGTCATACCAAGTAAAGGAAATAAAGGTAGAGATGGTTACAAGCAAATAAAAGTGAAAACACTCACCCAAAAGTCTAAAACTTAATCTAGCAAGATACGGTCTTTGTTCAAGATGGTTTCTCTGTCTCCTTTCAAGCTTTTGCTGGCCAGGAACCATCATGGATATCAAATGGCTTGTTTTGTCTTCTAAGGTGAAGGATAAAGATGGAATCGCTCTATCTACCTGAGGGATGTCTTTTAACTTACAAATCAGGAAGGTGTTCTGGGGATTCTCAGTCTCTTGTGTCTCTCTGGGGTGCAGGAGCAGGTTAATTCTCTGTCTCTTGAGTTGAGGATCAGGATAATCCCTACTGGTTTAGTCTGATGGCATTGTTTACCTGAATTTACATATTAGGAGTAAACCCCCATCCTTTTGTCTAGGACAGGCCTGTTTATCACTTTTACCTGGTCTTATACATGTTCCAGTAACATTATACAGAGAATTCATAACTTCACATTTACAATGGGATTTACAATGATATTCACTACCAGCATGTTACTAGCTTTCATATGATACCTCACAAGGCATATTTTGTACAACTATCATTGCAGTATTGTGTAGGGTGTCAATACAAGGATGCCTAGGTTCATACATGTGCTGCAGGATTAGGGCCTTAGAATGAAGTCAAATGTGGCAGCCATTTTGAACTCCACTGCACCTCCTCTAGCAGACATACATGTTGGTGCAAAGATCAGTGTGTTAATAGCACAATGACAAAAACAAACAAACCTGTATGAGGACAAGGCTAGCAGTACTTGTCTTGGAGAAAATGGGCTGGGCAGGCTAATGAGCACCGTGCCAGGAGAGCAGCACATGTATGAGATATATGCTTTATTAAACACTTATTTTTCATACTTTAAATGAAGCAATAATTCTAGTTATTTGTAGATAATTTAATTGAAATTAGAGATGTAAACATAACCATGAACGTATTTACTTTAAATGCTTGTCTAATTTATTGCAAAGCAAAAACAAATTTACTTGCAGAGAAGTGACAAGTTCCACACTTAAATTAAGTAATTCAATTATCCTAATTAGTAATAGTTTTACTTAACACTTAGGAGATGGCAGAGCTAAATAAACCTACTTAATGGTGGCTGAGGCAGACAAATGTGGAACCAGAGATATTGTAGTTCTCCAAATTTTGGGGTGGTCAGGCACCATCAGTGTTAGAGATGAGCTGGGTTTGAATTACCTGCTCATTCTGGCTCCCTGCTGATAATGTTCCTGTCACCTTCATTTGTGTGTTTTAATTTTATGTGATTAGGCTGGAATTTTCAAAGGAGCTTAAAGGAATTAGGTGACCAGCTCCCATTGAAATGAGTCTAACTCCCTTAGGCTACTCTGAAAATCTCAGCCTTAATGCTTGTGAAAGGTACCAGGAGACTGAAGCAGGAGAACAGAAAGACAGCGACAGTGCAGGGTTCTTCAATCCTAAACTGGGGCAACCATTTCTGAGAGAGAGAGAGAAGTAAGATCAGTTTCCATGAACTTTCAGCCCTTGGTGCTTCTCCTGAGACTTCTAATGAAATGTGGACACCTGTTCACTGAGAACTGGACTTAGACCAACAAGTTCACATAGGCCACCAAACAGCCATCACATGGTACTTTTTGTTCACCATTGACCTGAGTTGGATTTGAACCAGTGATCAAGAGTTTAAAGTTTAACTGATTTTATGTATATTTATCTTCATGTATACAGTGCACCTATTCTCTGACTTCAGGTGTACAAGGAGAGACATGTGGGCAGATTCCTTTTCAGGACTGGATCTTAAGTGACTAGAAACAGAAAACAGCAAAACTGACTGTACCACAAAGTGCATAAACAAACAAACTGAGTAAATAGAAAAAAATCTTTAATCGCTTTCATTTGAAGTATTTTGGGTGTTACTAATAACAGCGTAGATACAATTTTACTCCAAATGTGCTTTTTGAGTTGACAACAACCTTTTAAGAGTGTTTTTGGGGGAGACCCGCTGCATGCTTTCCTGTTTTGTCCTTCAGGTCTGACTCTCTCTTTTTTGCTTAAAGTCCCATATAGGGGCTTAATCCATTCTCCTTTCTGTATGTGATACCTCTAGGAGAAAAATATTCTCCCTAAAAGTGCTGACTTTCTTCCTGTATTTGTCATAATCTCTCTTGGCCCCAATCTTTCCCTCTTTTGAGTGGGCTTCCTGATGAGATTCTTCTTGCAGCATGTGTTCTGAATGACATCATTAGTGATGGAGTGATCTCTTCCAAACTTGATGCTTCATTTCAGCAGCACAAAGTTAAGTGTTCATGCTTGCACAAATGTACATGTCCTGCTGGCTCTCAGACAGAAATTTCCACATCCCCTTCAGAGCAAACCTAACAGACACGCTAATACTCTGTATGAATGATAAGCTAGCCTGCTGGTTAGCATAAAGCGTGTAGGCCAAATCTACAGCTGTCAAAATAATCCATATTATATTCATTGTTTTGACCACTGAGAGAAGTCAATGATGCCATTTCACTCCAACTGAAAATCTGGCCCTTTGAGCATTGAGCGGATTTTGAGTAAGTCTTTGCTGGCCTGACGTATTATTTTACTCCTTAAGTAGGTCCCATTGAAGACTATGGTGTTACTTGAAAGTTAGGTTCTAACCAATATGAGTAAGGGTATCAGAATATGCTCCTTTAATATTATGTAAAAAAACCCCAAACAGACTGTTGCTACATAGAAACAGAGCGGATTGTTCGGTTTCTTCATTTTATTTTTCAGGGCCTGAATTGACCTGTTCGTTGATCTGAGATTTTAGGGGGATACTCAACGCTACAATCACACCTTAAGGGTCTGATCCAAACCCCATTCAATTCAATGGAAAAAATTCCCATTCTTTTGAATGGGCTTCAGGTTGAACCCATGTAATCTCTCATAGTTTGAACTCCCTTAAGGTGTGCATATCTCACTATGATCATGTCTTTTGGAATGTGTTGTTCTATGTATGCTGATTATCAATGACATTTTAATGGGAATGTGGGTGACAGAGTGGATTATAGAACCAGCCTTTCACCTCTGGAGAGCTGGGTTAAATCCTATGTACAGTTCATTGATCGTCTGCAATCTTTTATAAAAGGGCTAACTAAATAATACATGCTGTTTGCACCATGAAGCTGCAACCTTGGATTGCTTTCATGAGAAAAGGGAATCTCTGTAGCACCAGTAGGAGCCTGGAAATTTAAAATGAAGCTTATAAAGTTTCTTATAAAGCCACTGAGACTCTCCTATCCCAGGGTGGGCTGGTCTTTGGGGGTTCTACAAGAAACTGAGAATTTAATTTTTTTCTTCTTGTGGTGTTGGTAATGAGGAACATGGAAGAATTCTGCACCTTTCTGCATAACACTTCTAGCCAAGGAGGTCTTCTGTGGTTCGTACAGATAAATGTTAGCGTTGCATAAGTACAGATTTTCTTAGCAGCCCTATTGATCTATCTCAAGAAACAGAGAGGGGGAAATGAGGATGAAAGAAAATTGCTACAGAAGGGAAGAGAGACAGTCACCATAAATGTAGCATAAACAACTTTCTTCACTTCTTGTCACTTGGACTTAATGATGATGAACAGACAGAGCCCAAAGCCTGTCGAGGTGGAAAATTCATTGCTGCACATTTTTCCTGCCTCATTATGAAACAAAGATAAGTATTCATGCAAAGAAAAAATATATTTTTGTTAAAGTTGCATTTACTAGAAACATTAGGAATACAGCATGCTCATATTTCCATAGGTCAGCCGTTTTTTATTCAGCATAGATTTTGTTTCCTCCTCATGTAATCGTTAACACCCAAGCCTTTGTACAAAAATTTATTAGATTTCATTGATTTGGGGAGAGTTTTTGGAGGTCTGTACGCTTATAGGCAGAAACCCCTAATTTAGAAAGAAAGGTACCTTTTGGGGTACTTAAATTATAGCATTATTGAATGAAATGTGTATCTCACTTCCTGAACTCCAGAAAGGAGCCTCAGAGAGTTTAATAGGAACCACATAGGTATTCTTTTTATAAACACCTTCCCAATTTGTATAGTATATCACTTCACCAAGAGATGTCAAAACATTCTACAAGAGCTGAACAATAATCATAGTCTTGGTTATATGTTCTGTAGTGTAAGACTAAAGATTGAAAACAAAAGGAATCCAATTGAGGCTGCAATTTTGGTTACTAATTTCTTACTCTAATGTGTAACTCTAATGATTTTTAAACATAAATTGCATGTCATATTTGATATAGTAGACTATTTGGGATTAAACCAAGCCAAGCATACAGTAACACTGCATGTTCTGAGTAAGTAGGATTCATTCTACCACAAGTACCTGATGATCGTGCCCCTTATAAATCAGATTTCTGTCTTCATGTCATTTAGCCCTGATTCTCTCCAGGCCTTTACTTTCACTTTGGCTATTTGTGTTGGGTACAGATTTGTTTTTCTTTATCAGGGAGTCTTCAGTTTTGATTTTCTTTGAAGTATGGCTGATGTCACTTACCCCACTTTAAAACCGAACAAAATCAAAACCATCCCATACACTAAAGCATAAAAAAGCAACAAATTCTCTAGTATTCTCTGGGCAGGGAAGAGCGCTCCAGAGAGCTGGTGCTAAATGTCTCGAGAAAAGACCATCCTCGGTAGCCTGGTCAGTGCTTACTCATTAGAGGTGAAATCCTGGCCCTATTGAAATTAATAGCAAAACTGCTAGTGACGTCAGTGGGGCCAGGATTTCACCTTAGGACAGCATCAGGCTGGTGCTTAGTGGCTTTTAGGGAACTGCCTGATTAGAGAGAGACAGATCAGACCATGAGTACAAATGATATTAAAGGTCAAGGTCAACACCATGAATATAATATGGATTTACAGTGGCAAACCCGTGTAACTGAGCCAGAACTAGAGTTACTTTGCTTGCTACGTCTGGTGCAAGTCAGAATTCTTACAGCAGCACTGTATATTAGCTGTAGTCTGTTAATTGCATAATCAAGGAGATAATCTTTAAACCGTTTAAGTGGGAATGAAAGAAATGTGTGAATAAAGACAGTTGCATCTGTAAGAGGGGGTAAAGGGGACATGCTCTGGGAATGTGACTAAAGCTGTGAGGTATATAGGCAGCTCTAGTCAGAGGGGAAACGAGATTCAAATATCAGAACAGTTAGGCAGGACTCCTGAGTTGCTTGTTATGGAGAGGAATACATAACAAAGCTACTGAAAGACAGTGAAAGATATGTGTGCTGGAGGCTGGTGTCTAGGCAGCATAGACAAAAAAGTTCGATTATGGATGAATGAAGTTATTGGAAGTACATTCTTATCTCCAAGATTGTATAAGGCTCTTAGCACTAATTTTAAAATAAATCACTGTGATATTAAAATAGCATAGAAATTCAAGACCTTGCTAGTAGATCAAATTTCCCAGTGGGAGTGTATATAGATCAAATGTGATCTGAGGACACAGATATCCAGAACAAGAGATTCAGAGATGCTAATGCCAACCAGTTGTGTTTGGATAAATGACTGCTTGTCACAATCCAGGATGTGAGTGGTCAGGCCTTGTGGTTGGAGCAGAGGCAGTTAGAACCAGAGCTAGGAACCATGCAGGGGAGCAGGGCTGGAGCAGACTGGGTAGTACTGGAGCAAGGCTGAGAATAAGGGAGGATCTGCAAGGCCAGGAGCAGGGCAGGTACAGGAGAAATGACAGCTGTTGGCATGTGCACTGAGCAGCCAAGGATCAGTTGTTACTGTTGGGCTTAAGAGCAGGGTTGCTGACTTACTCAGCCAATCAGGTGGTGTGGTAAGCCACAGCTGTGGCTCAGCTGTGTTCATAGGCTGCTGGAAGACTGGGCAGACACAGCTGCAAGTCCTTATTCCTGACAGAGCTAAGCTCAGAATGAACAGTTAAACACAAGACTACAACTGTCTTGTGTCGTCTGTTTATATATGAAACAACTACGGTGCAGAGGATGAAAAGTGCATCCCACAAAAAGAAAACTTGGTGCAAAATTTTAGGCTCTCTCAGTATAGGGTACAAAATGTGTGGCTCCATCTTCTGCTCTGCTCTGAAATCCTAGCTGTGTGTTTGTGTCATCCTGACTCCTGCTTTTTCAAATCTTACTCAAATCCTTCCTTTTGTGAGCCTGAAGACTGGTATCCCTTCTGTACAATGCACTACACTGAGCAAAGCTTTATCCCCCTCAGCTTTAGTGAGCAATCTACCTACTGCACTTTGAGCCTTCCTGAACTTAACGCTCAGAGTCCAGTTCCCTCCTCCTCAAGCATGGTACCATCCCCGTCCTGGGTGACTCCTTTCTTCCTAATGACCCTTTGATTTCTCATCTTCTCCTAGGGTCTCTGGATGAATTTTTGGTCTTTTCTTAGCTCTTGCTAGATGATATCTTTTACTGCTGGCGCCCGCTCAAGTCTTCACACTTGTTCTCAGTCCCTGTCTCTCCTATATCAGATGCCATGTTATTTGTTGCTGTGTTTAAGAGCTTTATTTCCCTGGCTGAAATGATCTGCTTAGAGGGCTCAGTGCAATGCTACAGACCAGTGCATTTCTGCAGGGGAAGCTGTTTCCCTTTTGTGACTGACAGGAAAAGATCTGGCTGCTTGAAACTGCCATGTTACACTCTGTGTGTTGAATGGTTGAGAGGTAAGTGTAATTTGGCAGTTGCAATGGAGGTTTTCTGATTTAGAAATAGGCTTGCTTTCAAAAGGGCTTTTTATCAATTGGATTTATAGTGTTCAAGGAGAGTTTAGAAAAATAGAGAGGGTTCCCCTATCTGAATCTTTCTAAAGCTGTAAGGATCCTTTGGATTCTCAGCTAGTCAGGGGGTCCAAGCTCAAGTTCTTTTGAGTCCCTGCATTGCTAATGCTCATAGAAGTGTTTTAAATCCCACCCTTCTAGCCTTTTAACTATAATATATTCTTTTAAAATTCCACGCCATTTGCAGCCCCGCGGAGAATGGAAGGTGATGATGGCAGGATGTGTGGGGCTTGATGATAATAAGTTTTCAGAAGAGCTCAGCACTCTTAGCTTCCTCTGGAGCTGTGGGTGCTCAGCACCTGTGAAAATCTGAACCATAGGGCTTCTAACTGAAAGTGGATGTTAACGTTCCATTTTCTGTGCATGCCACTGAACATTTAAGGAGGGAGGTGTTTCTGCTCATTAGGCTGACATTTGTACGTATCAATTCAACTGCATAATGTAACTGTGAATCACTATGGGTGCACTCTCTCTCTCTAAATCCTTTCTTGGTTCGTTCTGTTGGTTAATATGACATAATAGTCATATAGATTAAAAAGTACATTGTACTCAAGCTTTGTCAACACTAGAGAAATTTTCTAAAATTGTCCCACCTTTGCAAACACCCGTTCTGCTCCACAAACATTAGCAATGTTGGGAGCCCTAGTGTGATGTGGTCTTCAAAATATTAGTGCCAACTACTAACACATCTATACTTACTGGGCTTTACATCAGTGTCAAAGTTTGCACTAAAGGCTTCTGGCGCAGGATCAGAGCTTATATTTGTGTCTAGAAGGAAATTATCCTCCTTCCCTTCTCATCAACGTCTTCCCTGTACACTGGCATTATCCTTTGCAGTTCAATGGAAGCTAGCACCAGCTGGTGACCTGGGTACTTTAGCGATACTTTCCATTTCCCGGTTATTGGATATTTTCTCTGCCTAGATTTGCCAGTAGCATTGCCACCTGTCCAGGATTGTCCCTTTTTTGAGGTAAATGTCCTGGGAAATCTGTAAGGGTGCTCAGTTGACACTGCCAGCTATCCCGTTTTAGGGGCTTAGGACCATCCCGGATGTCCTTCAGAGGTGACCACTCTAACTGCCAGTAGAGGGAGGTTTGCATTCTTAAGTTTAATAACAGCTACTTTTAGTGTTGTAGACCTTGTAAATTTTTAAATCTATCTTTGTTTATTTCAGATTCTTGCAGAATGCTCAGTTATTAAATTAAATTAAAACACATTAAGATTATTGGGGTTTGATGCTAATCGAATGATGAAGAATTTTAAATGCTATTATCCTGGGCATATTAATATTTATACTACTAATAGCTGACTTATTTCAAAAGACGTAAAACCATGTTTTATTTTTTATGCTTTATTTTGTCACTAAATAACAGTATATAGTAGATTAAATATGCATTATCCATTTTACCAAGTGCATAGTGAAAGTGATTGTGGACTTAATGAAAATTTGGAGCCATACAAGCAATATTTATATATTTACTTACTTTTTGAATTAGAGTTGAGCTGGAACCAAAATGTGAAATCCAAAGATCCCAGACAATGCTAGGAGTTCATAATCCAGATATGAGTTTTCCAGCTAGCCCCTATCCCTTGAACCAAAATCTTGGGTTAGAACATCACCAAGCAAACATATACACTCTATTATGGTAATTTAAGGAATTATTTTAAGCTTAAGAAAAGAAAAGTGTATATATAGAACATGGGGAATATATTAATTTTCTTTGTTTATATTCACTTTCCAACTCAGTAATTTAAAGAGCATTCTAATAGCTCTGACAGTTCTACTGTATTACTCTGGCACATAATGATCTCTTGTGTATTTATTACATGTTCAAAATTAACAGCTCATCACTTACAACACAGGTGGAGTGACATGCATGTATGGTGCCTTCTTTATATCTAAATCTCTGCTTCATCTAATATAATACAGACTATACTTGTGCTGTGTACTTGTAGAGACTATGTAACTTGACTGTCTCAGTGAATTTCAAGTTCATATTGAGATAAGATCTTGAGGCTTGGTACGCATATTCATTTTAGGCCAAAGAGAACAGGAGGAGGAAAAAAAGATCCCAGATTTGAATTATGCTCTTTCCATTAGAGATCAACAAACATCATGTTATCTGATTTCAACTATTCAAGTGCCTTTTTCAGCTGCCCACTTAAAATAATGCCCCTTCGTGCTTGAAATTTTGGTATTCTTTTTCTCTATGGACTGTTGATTACAAAGCCAACCGAAATTTGATATGTAATATATCACTAAATACTCATCATTCTAACAGTTTACTAAAACATGTAAATTTCTTCCATGAGTTGATCATATTGGATATGAGGCCTCCAAATTGGATAAATTAAGGTGGTAAGAAGTCACCATCTATTATTTAACACATTTTAGCCAAAAAAATTGTCAAGGATAAAGATAATAGTCATTGGATTGCTGTCAGCTTGTAATTCACACATTCAAGCACACTAGATAGGGATAAGGATGGTATATTTAACTTTCTTGGTTCAAAAGTAGTAAGGAGAACCTTACCTCATAAGAGGATCAGTACTTGTTAGGGCCCTGGAGAAATCCTGACTATCAAGGGGTTTTATCTGTCTCTTGAGCAGCCTGTCTCTTTAATGTTCCAGTCCACAATGCACTGTGACCCTGTCAGATCCTAAACTCATCCCTTGAACCAGGCACTACCGGGATCTGGGAGTACTGTGAAGATGGAGGTTGGGGGAGGAAAGTATTCTATTTCTCTCTATCCAACCCACTGTGGCTGATGGAAAATGCATAATTTCTGTGAATGCAAGAAGTATTGTGTCCACTTCTCTTTGACATGACAGGGTTTTGGATATTAGCATGCGTGTGGGGGGTAGAACATGAGAAAGCAAAGGGAATAGGTAAGGAATGCTAGAGGGCTAAAATGGAAACGAATACCCGTTATCCTCTATTTTTAAGCTTTACAAAGACTAAAAATCTAGGAAAAAATGAATTGTGCCTGGTTAAATCTTTGTCACTGCAGAGGAGGATGAGTAAATTTTTTCACCTGCTCTGCCAGCTGCACTGTAGAGTTCTCAGATCTAGACTGATGAATGTAGTGGTGGCAGCCGACCACCCCACCAATCTATTAAACAGAGATATCAGGCATGATTGATTAAATTTGAAAATGGTGAACTGTTGGTCTTTGTTTGACAGCTTTCTTTTGTGCGTGTGTATGTTTGCAATATGTGGGGAGACTGGTCTCTGCTTTTGCTGAATCTGGAAATAAAGAGAAAATAATGGGTGGAAATCTCCTCTCAGTTATGTCCATGCAATTTTATTGAAGTCAAGAGGGTTGCACTGGGGTAAGAGGAAGCAGAAGTTGACCTATTGTTTTCAAAATCTGTAAAGATTCCTTGTGGACTTCAAGAAAGTAGCTGGTGATGTGGTGAGTCAGGATTATGCTACTTGGCAAAAGGTATGTAGGCATCCAGTTCTTCTTTTGGACATGTGTTAAATGAAGACTTGCATTCAGTTTAGCACTACCACATTTAAAACTAACTTTTGGAGCATCAGAAGCCCTTCTAGCATGAATAAAAATAACAAGCTATATTGTGTGATACAGGGTTTAACAATATAGGTGTCAGGAAATCGTAATCTATCTGATTTTACAGTGTCTTGGAAAATGGAACAATTTTTGTGATTAAGCAGATGCCTTGTGACCACACCCATCATCAAAGCTTTATTCATTGTAACAAATATCTGGATGCAAACAGGCACTAATATTGTGGTTTGGCTGGGATACGTTTAATGTGGGTGTTCAAAGATCCGTAGGAATAAAATTCCAGTTCCTTGTAAAGGAATCTTCTTTTGCTAAAGTGATGGAGACCTATGCTTTCAGATCAGAAAGTCTAGAGATCATTAAATTAATTGATCATGGCTATAGAGATTGATTACAGATGGTTCTGTTTGAATTCATGTGAACCTGAGATATTTGAGGATGAGCTTTGTTTAATTCAAGGGAATATATGTTATTGTTTATGCATAAGTTTGCCCTGTATTTGGGTGGAAGATTTGCCTGTTTGTGATTTTGTCTGTCTCTCTCTCTCGTGGTTTGTTCACAGAAAATCAATGTAGGACATATTTTTCAGATTTAATTTTTTGGTTAAAAAGCTATGGGGCTTGTTATGTTATTTTTATTGGTATTTTTTAAAATGTAAGGTTTTACAAATGCACATTTTTGGGTTTATTCAAGATCTGTGGAAAAAGGTTTCTCTAAAGACCCTAAAATTATTTAAAAAACAATAATTCTAGCTCCGAAATGAAGTACCCTGCATAATTAGTGGTGTCTTCAATGCTAGTTCTATAATGCTATTTTGTTCAAATTGCAAACCAATGTTTAAATAATAATATTTGCATTCATTGCAATTTTGAGGTCAGTAGTGGCAATGGCAGGAATTCAGTCAGTTCTTTTGTGTGTCATAAACATACAGCTAAGAGTAGCATACGATCCCTCCTTGACCTGTAAGGAGTTAAGAAGCTCAGATAACCTGGTTGGCACTGACCAAAAGGACCAATCAGAGGATCCTTTCAAATCTCTGGGGGGGGGGGAGGTTTTGTTTGTGTGGTCTTTTGTTCTTCTCTCCGCGACAGAGAGGAACAGGGCAGGAAAAACCATCTCCTAAAACCCTACCTGAAATAAGCATCTAGATTACAAAAATTGTAAGTAAAGCAAGGAAATGCGTTAGATTATCTTTTGTTTTAGCTTGTGAATTTTCCCTATGCTAAGAAGGAGGTTTATTCCTGTTTTTGTAACTTTGAAGTTTTGCCTAGAGGAGAATCCTCTGTGTTTTTAAATCTTATTACCGTGTAAAATTACCTTCCATCCTGATTTTACAGAGATGCTTCTTTTACTGTTTTCTTTATTATAAAGTTCTGTTTTTAAGAATCTGATTGGGTTTTAGTCTCCTAAAAACCCAAGGGTCTGTTCTGTGGCACCTTGTTTACCTGTTTGGTTGATATATTATTCTCAAGCCTTCCCAGGAAAGGGGGTGAAGGAACTTGGGGGGATATTTTGGGAAAACAGGAACTCCAAGTGGTCCTTTTCCTGAATCTTTGTCTAACTCACTTGGTGGTGGCAGTGATACCGTCCAAGGACAAGGAAGAATTTGTGCCTTGGGGAACCTAAGCTGGTAGAATTAAGCTTAGGGGGTCTTCCATGTGGGTCCCCACATCTGTACTCCAGAGTGGGGAGGGAACCCTGACAGTATGTTTTGGAGGGAAAGGTCCAACAGGGGCAGATGGAGCTGAAACAGCACTCAAGGTGATTTTTTTTGCGATAGACTTTTAATGGTCAGACAAAGCCTCTTATGTGCAAGCTACCTCTTTTCCAGCACAGTGAATTTGGAGCACTGACTTTCTGATCATCCAGTGGTGCAATGCTATCCACAAAGAATCCAGGTTAGATGGTGGCTGGCACATGAGGACGCATACCTGTTTGCACTCTTGTCATGCCTTCCATTTCTGGATCTCAAATGTACTTCATGCGGGTGGGCAGGAATCATTATCTCCATTTTAGACACGGGAGGTTAAGAGGTACCCAAGGACACAACAAAACTGGGAATAGAAATTACATCTCCTGACTTCCTGTTCTGTATCTGTATTCAATGACACATGCTACTCCCACTATCTGACCTATTCCAAAGCTCCTTGAAGTCAGTGGAAAGACTTTCATTCATTTCAGTGTGGTTTGGTTCAGGTCCATGATATGCTAGTTGCATATTCAGCACTACCTGGATAGTATTTTAGATTTGCTCATGTGTGTAACCATATCCCTTTAGCTGGATGGCCTATAGAAGAAATGTATTGTAATGCCACTGTTACAGCAAACAGATTTTCATTTAATTCAAGTGAGAGTAGCCTGTAGTTTTTGGAGTAAGTGTCCTTATTTTTATTCCCCATCCTGCATGGCTTGTGATGAAAATGTTTAGTTGTAGCCATGGATTTGTTACAACATATTGACTTAGTATCTGGTCCAGTGAATGTTATTTTGGAACATATGCATTATTTTACTATGCTGCCACCCCTTGAACTAAAAGAGCGGTGTCTCTAGATAGTTTGCTATGTCAACAACATATTTCAGGGCATCTGAATTTGATGTGACCTACATTTTGCTCTCAATTTAACTTTAGTGGAATTCCTAGAAAATGATGTAAACACTGAATGTAGGAGTGTGACAGATATGACAATATCGTGTAATACAGGGGTGGGCAAACTATGGCCTGTGGGCTGGATCTGGCCTGCGAGATTGCCAGCCCCCATGGCACCGCGGGCCCTGCACCGCTCCTGGAAGTAGCTGGCAACACGTTCCTGTGGCCCCTGGGGAAGGAGGAGTGGGCAGAGGGCTCCATGCGCTGTCCTCGCCTGTGGATTCCACACCTGAAGCTCCCATTGGCCGCGGTTCCCCGTTCCTGGGGCTGCAGGGACGTGGTGCTGGCCGCTTCCGGGAATGGTGCAGGGCCAGGGCAGGCAGGGAGCCTGCCTTAGTGGTGCCACTGCCACCCCGGAGCGGCTTCAGGTATGCGAAGTATATACTTAAATCCATCACTATTCAGCAAAGCACTTTAAGCACGTGCTTGAGTCTCATTAATTTCAACGTGTTTGTTAGGCAAGTGCTTAAGTGCTGTGCTGAATTTAGGCCTAACAGAAGAAAGTAGCAGAGGGCACATAATACAGTGAATGAACCTAGAAGTTCTCTACTATCTTCTCAGCCACCAGGAAAAGGAAGCAAGATCTGTTCCACCAAACTCCTCTGCTCTTAGCCCCACTCCCATTGTGACAGAAAAATAAAGCTTAAATTTTAATGGCAATTTTGCCATTTGATTTCAGGGATGGCAGGATCAGGCCTATTGTGGCTGATATTTTTGGGGTCCTTATTGCAAATCTATGGCACATTTACCAGTTAAAGATGACATGCCATGTAATGCTTCGTTTGCTATCATAGTTACTTATCATTGATGAATAGCACTTTACCGGTATTAGGATAATAAAGTAATTATTCCTGGACAGTAATGGATAAATCCCTTGAGATTCTGCCACTCTTGTATTCTACACTTTTTTACTTGAATTTTACTAAGAAAAAGGGGCTTGGAAGGGATCTACTCTTGCTGATAAAATGAGTTTATTGAACTTCAGGTTGATACATTTTGTGTAGAGTAAATGTGGGTTCAGCTTTGTGTTGAATGATCCCAGGAGAATCATGTGGAAAGGGATAGGGAAAGGAAGTGAGTCAGGCATTAAGCTATTGAATTGCAACTAATAGGCATTTGTTCAATGGGTCTTATAAATGTGAGTTAAAATCTAACTACAATTATAGCACATTTCATTAGGGAAGACAATTACCAATTTGTTCCTTTTAAAAAAAAAATAAAGAAAAAGGATGTATTACAACCCAGTTAGAACCTAACTGAATATTTAGAATGTTTAGAAGGTAGATGGGTTATGTGGCTTTGGAAAGAAGAAAAAGCCCGACGCATGCCTAGAATCCCAACCAGGGATATTGTGTTTGCTACCCAAGATCCATAAACCTGGAAATCCTGGATGCCCCATCATTTCAGGCATTGGCACCTAACAGCAGGGTTGTCTGGCTATGTAGACTCTCTACTCAGGCCCTACACTACCAGCACTCCCAGCTATCTTCGAGACACCACTGACTTCCTGAGGAAACTACAATCCATCGGTGATCTTCCAGAAAACACCCTCCTGGCCACTATGGATGTAGAAGCCCTCTACACCAACATTCCACACAAAGATGGACTACAAGCTATCAGAAATTGTATCCCTAATAATGTCAAATCAATCTTGCTGGCTGACCTTTGTGACTTTGTCCTCACCCACAACAATTTCACATTTGGGGACAATATATACCTTCAAGTCAGCAGCACTGCTATGGGTACCCGCATGGCCCCACAGTATGCCAACATTTTTATGGCTGACTTAGCACAATGCTTCCTTAGCTCTCGTCCCCCCAAACCCCTACTCTACTTGTGCTACATTGATGACATCTTCATCATCCGGACCCATGGAAAAGAAGCCCTTGAGGAATTCCACCATCATTTCAACAATTTCCATCCCACTATCAACCTCAGCCTAGACCAATCCACACAAGCGGTCCATTTCCTGAACACTTCTGTGCTAATAAATGATGGTCACATAAACACCACCCTATACCGGAAACCTACTGACCGCTATACTTACCTACATGCCTCCAGCTTTCACCCAGACCACACCACACGATCCATTGTCTACAGCCAAGCTCTAAGATACAACCACATTTGCTCCAGTCCCTCAGACAGAGACAAACACCTACAAGATCTCTATCAAGCATTCTTAAAACTACAATACCCACCTGCTGAAGTGAAAAAACAGATTGACAGAGCCAGAAGAGTACCCAGAAGTCACCTACTACAGCAAAAACCCAACAAAGAAAATAACAGAACGCCACTAGCTGTCACCTTCAGCCCCCAACTAAAACCTTTCCAGCACATCATCAAAGATCTACAACCTATCCTGAAAAATGATCCCTCACTCTCTCAGATCTTGGGAGACAGACCAGTCCTCGCTTACAGACAGCCCCCCAACCTGAAGCAAATACTCACCAGCAACCACACACCACACAACAAAAACACTAACCCAGGAACCAATCCTTGCAACAAAGCCCAATGCTAACTCTGTCCACATATTTATTCAAGTGACACCATCATAGGACTTAATCACATTAGCCACGCCATCAGGGGCTCATTCACCTGCATATCTACCAATGTGATATATGCCATCAGGTGCCAGCAATGCCCCTCTGCCATATACTTTGGCCAAACCGGACAGTCTCTACGCAAAAGAATAAATGGACACAAATCTGCCATCAGGAATCATAACATTCAAAAACTGGTAGGAGAACACTTCAACCTCTCTGGCCACTCACTAAAAGACTTAAGGGTGGCAATTCTGCAACAGAAAAGCTTCAAAAACAGACTCTGAGAAACTGCTGAGCTTGAATTAATATGCAAACTAGATACCATTAACTTGGGTTTGAATAGAGACTGGGAGCGGCTGGGTCTTTACACATATTGAATCTATTTCCTTAAGTTAAGTATCCTCACACCTTCTTGTAAACTGACTAAATGGGCCATCTTGATTATCACTACAAAAGATTATTTTCTCCTGCTGATAATAGCTCATCTTAATTAGCCTCTTACATTTTGTATGGCAACTTCCACCTTCTGTGTGTGTGTATCTGTCTGTCTAATCTTTTTACTAGATGTTCCATTATATGCATCTGATGAAGTGGGCTGTAGCCCATGAAAGCTTATAATCTAATAAATTTGTGAGTCTCTAAGGTGCCACAAGTACTCCTGTTCTTTTTTCTGGGAAGGTGTGTGGCCTCATGCCCATTTTTTGTTGTTGGAATAGAGGCCTGGAGGAATGAGGAATGGATTTGAGGCCAATCTGCCAAGGTGTTTGGAGAGCAAGGTTGAATAACAAATCTTTTCCCCCCAGCAATTAAGGGTATGGCTTCACTACCCGCCAAATCGGCGGGCAGCGATCGATCCAGCAGGGATCGATTTATCGCGTCTAGTCTAGATGCGATAAATTGACCCCCGAGCGCTCTCCTGTTGACTTCTCTACTCTAGCGCCATGAGAGGCGCAGGCAGAGTCAATGGGGGAGCGGCAGCAGTCGACTCACAGCGGTGGAGACCCCACGGTAAGTCAATCTAAGTACGTCGACTTCAGCTACGTTATTCAAGTAGCTGAAGTTGTGTAACTTAGATCGATCCCCCTCCTAGTTTATACCATGGCTAAGAAACTGTTAGTTGTTGCTACTTATATGTGAGATGCTATATCAGTTTCAATTGTGTGTGTGTGTGGAGAGAGATGGATTGAAGCTACAATACATATCTCCAAGTTGGAGCCTGTGAGATGATAAAGGATGAAAGTCATTTGATGATGGAGGACTTGACGCACAGATTTCTGTCCCCCTGGCATTTAGCAGCTCAGCAGGCTAAAGGGATTGTGAGAGACCACAAAGCAGGTGTAATCAAATCTCCCTAGAGACATTTGCAGAAGTCCAAAGGGATGGAATTGGAGTCTGAATAGGTGGTTTGGTGATTTTCAGTGATATAGAAGAGAATTTATTACCTATTTTCTTGCTTATCACTGACTTCCTACAGTGTATGTAGAAATATTTTTTTCCACTGTAGACAGGTTTGTTTGGTTGTAGACAAGATGTGGGATGGACATGAAGGGAGAGAATGTGGCAAAATAGGCATGTGACTCGGCTTTCTAATTTTCTGCAGCTTCAATATAAATTCCTTCTGAAAGAACTCAGCACTGAATAATTTATATTAGAATCTTCGGCAACCTAGATGAATTCTTTAACTAAGGCTAGACTTTTCCTAGTCAGGCTGTATGGGAGATACGGTACTGAACATGTGCAAGAGAGAAAATGGTTTGATATCAATTAGCTGCCAGTGGTTACAGAAGGATAGATATCAATATCTGTGGAAAGGAGTATAATGAAACAACAGTGCTTTACTGGCATGTTAAAAACTGGAAACAAGGTATAACGCATTACATGACTTTCATCCGTAGTTTGATAAGGACCTATTGAATATATAAACCAAAACTAAGAACTAGAAGATTTACTCTGAGATGGTTCTAGGCATTATGGGTAAAATCCAGGTTCCATTGAATTCCGTGGCAAAACTCTTTATAAGAGATGGCCTTTCCAACTTTCAGCCTTCATATCTTTATTGGGCAGGAGGGGGCATGAACTGGTACCCAGTTTCACATATACCAAGGAAGATGATTAGCTGTTAGTGGTATCCTTAATAAGATGAAACATACTTGCACAGTTGGATGGGGCTCAAAAATTCAAAAGCTGCTTTTTTGTGTCACTAATGGAAACAAGAATTCTGAAGTGATGTACTCATTTGCATGTAAATACATGCAATTAAGGCTGCTTGAAAATTTTCCATCAAAATTGTGTTTAGATAGTAAATAGGTATTCAAAAGGACAAAAATCATTTGTGAAAAGTGTGATTTATGGCTGTACAAGTCTGTTTCAAATTGTGACCTTCACTTGATGTTGTAACCACCATTTTGAAAAATGTAAAATGAAACTGCCTAGAGATGTCAAGGCCATTTATTGTAATCTCTGTCACTTTCCTGAAGTGCCAAATGGACGAGTAATGAATGGTGATTGCCTTAACAATGGTTTTGCTACAGTGTGTGGCCACACTAAAGTTAAAGGAAGATGCTTTTCCCAGTTTGACTCCAGGGGGTAAAAGGAATGGATAGCCCCAGCTAATCACCTGACCAGGGCTCTGAAGCTGGTCAGTTAGGGGACAAAAACAGGACAGGGGGACAAAAACCTTATAGGGCAGGATCCGTCCAGGGTTTCTCTCTCACTGGCCAACCATTGCAAACAACAGAAGGACTGCAGGAGGCTGAGGGCAGAAGCAGCCTGTCTACCTGACACACTGAGTGGGCTTGAAGGAGTGAGCATAGACTCAGAGGAGAGAAGTATCAGAAGGGTAGCCATGTTAGTCTGGATCTGTAAAAGCGGTAAAGAGTTCTGTGGCACCTTATAGACTAACAGACGTATTGGAGCATAAGCTTTTGTGGGTCCAGACATTTCTGGACATCTCTGGAAATTTCCACTCCATGAATCCGATGAAGTGGGTATTCACCCACGAAAGCATATGCTCCAATACGTCTGTTAGTCTATCAGAGGAGAGTGTGTATAGCTTATAATTTTTTTTGCCTAAAGATCTGTAACTCTTGTATGCTTTGAGAGTAAAAGTGAGTGTGGTTTTAGAAACTTTTGTGCAAAGCCTGTGTTCCTTACTTTACCTTGTTGCATGGCCCTTCAAAGTTAAACAATAAACCTCGGTGTTCATGGAGCTGAAACTATTAGGAGGAGAAATACAACTGGGGAGGCTTTAGAGGTCCAAGACCCCTGGGTTCAGGCTAAAGGGCAATGTGATTGCAGAGTCCCACATCCCAAAGAAGGGGTCAAGACAGTCTGTGTGTACCTGGGTGTGTTCCTTAGAAACTCAGAGTGAGAAACAATGACTGGCCTCTGCTCAGACCCAGCTTGCTTGGGAGCACATGGGATCCAAAGGTTGGGTCCAGTTACAACAGACATGTCTTTCCATTAGAGGGACTCAGCCAAGTCTGTAACAAACTGTTTTGCTTTCTGCAGAAAAATTTGAGGTTTTATTGAAAACTTTTCATATTAAATCATTTCAGTTTTTGGCTCAAAATGTTTCATTTTGGGATTTTGGAAGAAAAGTCAAAATTTTCCTGTGAGAATATTTTTTCCCAACTAGCTATACAACGCAATGAGAGAAAATGTGCTGCCCACTGGCTAGATGAAGATGAAACAAAATGCTCCTGGCCACTGCTTTTATTTGAATGTCCAGGAACAATGCTGTGTTTAGCAGGAATCTGAGACTATGCACTACTCTGGCAACCAGGGCAGGAAAGGGACCGGAAAAGTGATGCTCTTAATAGCGAGTGAGGTCATAACTCTTGCCACTCCTCGAATGATTTCTTGTTTTTATGAGCATCCCCGCTTCCCGTCTTCCCCAGCCTGAAGTCAGCTATTTTTCATCCAGGTTCTCAATTCTACCAAACATTAAGGCATCTGGGAAACAGCACTAAAAATGGCTACTGTGGCTATGTCTCTACTGGCACTTTCTTTTATCACGAAAACTTTTGTCGCTCAGGGGTGTGAAAAAACCACCTGCTGAATGACAAAAGTTTCGGGGTGTGTGTGTGTGTGTGTGTGTGGACAGCGCCGGTGTGGACAGCGTTTCGCTAGTGGGAGCTGCGCTCCCATTGACAAAGCTACCGCCCCTGCTTGGGGATGGTTTTATTTTGTCGCCAGAAGAACTCTCTCCCAGTGATACAGAGCAGCCACACAGTGCACCTTACAATGGTGCAGCTGCAGTGGCACAGCTGAGCTGTTGTAAGGTGGGCTGTGTAGACATAGCCTAAGAAAAAGACATGGAAGTGTCCTCCTCCAAGAAAAGAAAAGGAGGACTTGTGGCACCTTAGAGACTAACCAATTTATTTGAGCATGAGCTTTCATGAGCTACAGCTCACTTCATCGGATGCATACTGTGGAAAGTGTAGAAGATCTTTTTATATATACTCCAAGAATAAACTTATTGCATTGATATAGCTAGCCTTACTCTGAGAGCTAGCCAACTCTGGCTGCGTATATAAGGGGAAAAAAAGTGGCTGCAATTGTAGGAACTATAGCAAGAGTAGCATTTTAAATAGCACAACAAAACCAATGTTGAATCTTGGTATAGGCTGAAATCTGAAGCATGAGACATATAGTTCCACTCCAGTGTCAATGCCCCTTCTTGCATTTAAAACCAGCAAAAAGTCACCCTTGCATATGAAATGTCAACTGTGCATGTCACTTAACTGTAACTTTGGGAGACAACTTGGTCTAGTGGATTGGGCATTGGACTGGGAATCAGGAGATGGCTATCCGGTTCTGCTACTGACCTACAGTGTGACCTTGGGAATGTCACTTTATCTCTCTGTGCCTCTAGTTTACCTCCCAGCCTTTGTCTTGTCTCTTTAGATTATAAGCATTTCAGAGATGGGACTGTATCTCGTATATTTGTATAAGTTACATTTGAACAGTGCTTGCACAATAGGGCCCTGATCGTGGTTGGAGCTTCTAGATGCTACTGTAATACAAATAATAATAATTAATAATAAAAAAAACTGTTCACCCACTTGTTCCATTGCTTACAATGGACTAATCCTAGCTCTGCAATGGTAACTTGTATTACAGTATTCCATATCCTGTGTCAGAAATAACTGAGTTTTCTTTGGTTCCTTGCTGGAGTTTTCCCCAGGAAAGAAATACAATTTGTTGACTTTACAACAGGTTTTATCCTTATGCTTTTTTCTAGTGTTTGGTTATTCTGCCACACACTAGCAAGGTCATTTGCTATAGATAAGTCTCATGCTTTTAAGTAGGCTTTAAATATTAAATGTGTGCTGGTATATTTAGTAGCTCTACCTGAACAGCATCTAAAGTAATTGGGATGTTAGTGAGAAAATTTAATTTGCAGTTGTTTAATGTATTCAGCTGCAAAATTAATACAATGGTAGTTGTCAGATAATTTGAGCAATGAATTTATAGGAGTAATTTTAATTTACAGCGAGCACTGCAGGCAATTTTTACACTTCAATTTGCATTTCACTGATTATGCTCAGCTGAGACAAAATGGTGGCTTTTTTGAAAAATGTGCTTGTGTTTCACAAACATGGTCAATGCAACATTGAAGGGATCTGGGAAATAGTGAAGAAAATAAAACTTTCCTCAGTGCATTTTTAAATAAAATCTCGAGTGTAAATTTTAACAGCCGCTTAATATGTTTCAATTGGAAATATAATTATTATGGTTCTGTCTGCATCCTATGTGCAGTGCGTGAACAAAGTTGGCATTTAGCAGTACTTTAAAAAATGCAAAATTTCAGATTTGTGATTACAAAAAAGTTATCAATGCTTTACCTGGAACACAATGAAAACTATACTATTTGGTATTTAACAGTTTTCTACTGCATGCATCCGATGAAGTGAGCTGTAGCTCACGAAAGCTTATGCTCAAATAAATTTGTTAGTCTCTAAGGTGCCACAAGTCCTCCTGTTCTTTTTGTGGATACAGAATAACATGGCTGCTACTCTGAAACAGTTAAAAAGTGAGACATGGTCAAATATTATTTATTCAATACTATCTATACAGGTGTCTGGAAAAAAAAAGTATTTTTGAATAATTTATTTGAAAAAAATATTCATACATTAATTGCAATGAATAATTTAGCCAACTCTGTATGATCATGGAACTGAAAGAAAAAGCATGTAGATGGTCAGATTTTCAACTTATGTACACTGGGGTTGCTTCACTTAAGTCAATGTCAATTTACATCCCCTGAGGATCTAGATCACAATATCTTATTATAATCATACTCAAGAATGGGTGTTCCCATCCTGCAAGTATATGAACCTGCACAACTGTGGGAAGCAATTATTTGAAGAGTTTCAAAAAGGTGTTATCAAAATGAGTGTAATTAGAAAAAATGTTCATGAAAATTCCCTCCTTTTTTTCATTGGAGAATTTCATAAATAGACATTTGTCAGCCAGATCTAATAATTACAGTAGAGTTTAAATGGAGGTGTAGTGGGCCTCCAGATTTAGAAATATGTGGTTCTGTGCTTAAACACAAAGTTATTAATTAGTGTGTTGGGAATGAGGCCTACATAGTGGCACTGCATGGCTTAAAAGTTAACTCTTGCCTTTCACTTCTGGGTCCAATCTACCTTAAAATTTTAATTTGAAAATTTAATTTGAGCATTTCAGCTCAGCCTTTAGTTTGGTTAGTCTATCCTCTTGCTAATGTAGGATTGTTCAATATAATGTGGCCCCTTTTGACTTGAGCAACTAGTCAAAATTTGGGGCCCTGGGGAGGTTCAAGATGGGAGAAGAAATTGATGGAGTCTGGTATTTTCTATGTAAATAAACCAGACTGAAACAAAGCATATACAAAGTCCTGCTTCTCCCAGTGCAGGAGGAACCAAGAACAAAAGGAGCAGTTCCTTAGCTTACAGCTCCAAGCCTCTTTAGCCACCAGTCCCGAAAACGCGCGCTCTCATTTTTTCCACAGTGACACTGTGCTCAGAGGCTACTTCTTGTCTTTCTTGCTTTATTGCCTCTGCCTCTCTCTCTCTCTCCTTCTCAAAACACAAACAATACCCAGCAAAACCCTGCTGCCCGTTCAGTCCAAACTCGTGGATTGATGCATCCCTTATGTCTTGGGTGGGGGAGGGATGCTTCTGGCTAACTCATCCTGACAGTTAAGTTAATTGAAGGGTGTGTTCACACCCAGTCTCAACAAAGTTTGTGATTCATGCAGTCACCATTATCTTTCAACATGCCATTACTGTAGGTGTATTATTTTCCAGTCCTTTGTCTGGTCTATTTTTAAATTAGTCAAACTCTTCTTTTGGACTTCCATAGTCTAATAGATCTTGTCTGAAATTCCCTTCCTACCCTGTTATGCTCAGTCCCCATCCTCTCACTCACATCCTTTCTCAAAATACACGTTTTTCACCTGTGTCAATCCTCTCTTAAGGTGGTGCTATTCATGACATTTAATAGCACACACAAAATTAAAGACAGACAAACCCCAGATCTCCAGTGCTGCACAGTTCTTCATTTTACCACATGCTTGCCCTGTGGTTGTGTGTGTAGTCATTGTGTAGGTTTGCCATTTTAGGATTCAACCATGCAAAGTATTCCTTGTGAGTGGACTCCAGCATCCATGTGGTGACCCACTGAAGTCAACAGGGCTCCAGAGAGGCACAGGGATCTGCCCCTGTCGAGTTATTGCAAGACTGAGGGATTAGATGATAAAAGCTTTTGGTGAGGACTATGTGTTCCTCAAATAGGCCAACCACACAATCAGTGCTCCAGAAATTAATCTATACATTTCTAATATGCCTGTCAATGTGACATCTGTGTTCCACCAGAATTAATAAACGTATTACTGAGCTCTGAATAAAATAATATTTTCTGTCCATCCATAAGGTACAATAATAATACTGTAATGATAGCTCACTGGTCCTTGTGCCGCAGTGGGACCATGTAGTTAGACACAGTGGCTACAAGAAACTATCCTCCACTCTGCATAGTTGCCTTTTCCCACTCTGCAAACATTAAAATAATAAGAAACTCCTTTGCAGGGCTTTCCATTTGTAGTTCTCAAAGTGCTTAAAATTAGATGTTGTCCCCCATTTGACACATGGGAAACAGAAACACAGTGAGAGCAAATGACTCATCTGAGGATAGACAGCAGGTCAATGACTTAGCGAGGAATAGAATACAGGTCTCTTGAATCCCAGTACAGTGTCCTACTCATTGGACCAAATAGCCTCTCAAGTTCATGTGGTCCATTGACCATATGAAAAAGGAACATAGCATAGAGCACAGGAAGGAGGCATGCTAATTGGCATGTTCTTTCCCCCCACAACCCTTCCCCACCAATAGCTGGAAATTCTGCAGTAAAACCAGGGAGTTAATGCCTCTTATAGCCTAATCTCCTCAAAGATTATTATTTTACCTCAGATATAGTAGTTTTCATTTTTTTCTTTTTTACCCATATTACCAAACTTTCTCCAGTCTTTTGCTTTACTAACTGGAGACCACCCCTATTTCAGCACCTCCCAATTTTGAATCCTTTACAAATTTGTTTAACATGCCATTTTATACCCTCTAACATCTTTGATAAAGTTGTTAAAGAAGTCTGGGCCTACAACCACGCCACGGGGCACCACCCTAGATGCATATCTAAAACCTGATATGCTGCTATTTATTATTCCCCCTTTGTTAAAAGTCCTTGAGTCACTTTGCAATTTGTGCTCACAAACAAATCAGTTTGAATTATTTCTTTAAAGTCAGATGGTGTCACACACTGATTTACTAAAGTCTAGTTTACTATACAGCACTCAATGGCTGAACTCCTTGCATTCACTACCTTTGAAAATTCCTTTAGAAATGTGATGAACATGATTTCATGTTTGTAAAGCCATGCCAGATAGTATTTTGCTGTGGTAGCTCTGATGTTTATATAGCTAAGTAATAGATATGATTTTATTTTTGTGTACCACAAATTTATTTTTTTAGGAATCTATTAAAAGTGTGCAGGAAACAGAATTTCTGTTTGATGGGTAATTGTGATTTCTGCTTTTGTTTTTGTTCCTGATTAGAAAAAAATGAAATGAAGTGTTCTAGACTTTGTCAAAATTGAGGTGTTCTTGCAAATACGTTTTTTTTTTCAAATGAATTGGCATTTTCTGACCAAAAAACATGCTGTCAAAAATCTTTTAACCAGCTCTAGAGCCTATTTGCTGCCAGAAGCTGCCACTTGGCATTTGGACACAGATTGTTATAAAGAGGGTTCACACTTTGTTCTCTCATGAAGACTTTGCTTTGTTTGTTTACTTTTGTTTTTTCCTTATTCTGAAGTAAGTAATTTAGTATGAAAAGATAAGTAATTTTGCTTACTGTCATGATTTGATTGAAATTCTTGTAATATTTGGTGTTTTTTCTTAAAGCCTCACCTGCTGGAAACAAGAGATTGCATAAGAATTTCAGCTTTCATTTTTTTTAAAAAAAGTAAGTTTTTTAGCCTGAAAACATAAGAGTAAGCTAAAGACTCAAAAACAAGAAGGTGAATAAAATAACCCAACATTTATTTTTAAAGAAAATTCGTGATTTTTGTACACTTGAGGTTGGTAATATTGTAATATGTGGGGAAAATATGTTTTCCTCATTGAATAAGGTCAGACTAGATCATATTATACTGATATGTTCTAATTTGAAAGCTTGGTAATGTAAAATCTGACAAATAGTCTGATAACCAAGGCGCTTCAACCACTGAAGCATCACAAAGCGTGTTCTTTTAATTAACCTTTGTAGTACTTGAAAATCAGCTGGGCCTGAATCTACGCTCCCTAAAACCAGGGTGAAATAGCCCCATTGAAGATGATGGAGTTACAGTGGTGAATCTCCCCTCATTTACAAGGTCTGTATCTTTTCCCTATTATTTTGTCTTTCAACATTTAAACACATTTTATTCTTATACTAATGTTCTTAACAATAATAATAATTAGTACCAAAAATAAAATTAATTTAGAGCATTGAAAGATTGCAGTGATTCAAACACCACACACTCTGCCTAACCTAGCTCCAAATTATACTAATTATCTTGTGAATCTATTATTAATTATTATTATTATTACTTTTCTAAAGGCAACACTTGTACAGAGACTGCTTCTGTAAAATTTTTTTCCAAAGGGAAAATTCACATGTCGCTAGCCCCTTTGTGAAATCCTGCATACAGAGTGCTATGCATTGCAATGTAATGATATCCTTGCTGGTAAATGCCTGCACTTCTTTTAGGGCATTAGTTTATAAGAACAGGGCTGTGAGGCCTCTGCTGATTTTAATTTCTTGCATGCCGAGTGGGAGCACCAAAACAATTTGTAATGCAGAGTAATATAGCTCTGTAATACATCATCTGAGATACAAATCCTCTCCTTTAGAGCATGAGTTTGGCATACATCCTCTAATAGCAGTTAAGCAGGCCAGATCAGCTGGCCTTGTCTTAACAGATCATAAAAGTGTCATGAAATGGGTGGCTGCTGCATGAGCAATTGTTCTCTGTGACTCACTGTCCAAAGATGTCAGGGATTCTGCCATTTTTCCACACTTCAAATCAAAACTGAAGACTCACTTATTGTCCCTTTCCTTGAAATGATTAGTTTAGAGTTGCAGGCTGTATTATTAAAGTATTGTATAATAGCACTTTTATAAGTGCCTTGAAATGCTTTGACATGATAAAGCATTTTATGAATGGATGTTGTTGTGGCTGCTTTTTAGAATGTCATAGCAGCCTCTGTGAGAAGAAAGAAAGATGGACAATAAATCGGTTGTTTAATTGTTTAATTCAGAATAGAGTAATGCTGACATTTTCAAAATTAGTGTCTAATTTTTAGGGAACGTATTTTTGGGTGCCCAGGGCCAGATTTTCAGAAGTGCTGGGCACTCCCTACTGCAAATGAAGGCAATGGGTGATGGGAGTGCTAAGCTGTTCTGAAAAATTAAGACCATAGGCATCTTAAATTGGGAACCCAAAAATAGGCAGGGATTGTCTTCACTACTGGCTAAGTCAGCGCTGCTGCGATTGATGGAGGGGGCATTGATTTAGTGGGTCTAGTGAAGACACTAAGTCGATGGCAGAGCACTCTCCCATCAACTTCAGTACTCCACTTCCTCTGAGAGGCGGAAGCTATGTTGATGGGAGAGTGTCTCCTGTCAACATAGTGCGGTGTAGACACTGCTGTAAGTCAATCTAAGTTACTTCGACTTAAGTTACGTAACTTACATAACTTAACTAATGTAACTTAGATCAACTTACCTTCTTAGGCCTTGTCTACACTACCGCGGTAAGTAGACCTACGTTATGCTACTTCAGTTACATGAATAACATAACTGAAGTCGACGTAGCTTAGGTCGACGTACTGCAGTGTCTACACCATGCTGTGTCTACAGGAGGTGCTCTCCCAATGACTTACCTTACTCTTTTTGGGGAGCTGGAATACTGGAGTAGACAGGAGAGTGCTCTGCCATTGACTTAGCATGTCTTTACCAGACCCACTAAATCAACACCACTGCATCAATTGCAGCAGTGCTGATCTACTGTTAAGTGTAGACATAGCCTTTGTGTGGACCGGGCCTCAGAGACAGATGCCATGTAAAGAAATTTATTCTCAAGCAAACACCCATGTGTTTGTATGTGTTGGTATCTCCAATCACTGAGGACAAATTCTCTCTTGCGTCTACAGGATATATGGATCTGATACCAGATAATCTAAGCCTCCCTTTTCTATACTGCATATCTCCTTTTTTAAGCGGTCGTTGGAGCGAAGGTATTGAGGCCTCCCCTGAAAATGACACTACTATTGTTCTGCATCGATATTTACTAACATAAAGGAACTCTAAGGGTAGGTCTACACAGCAATTAAACACTTATGGTCAGGTTAGCTGACGGGGAAGGATCCCAGAGCCCAGGCTTGAGCTCAAGCCGAAATGTCTACACTGCAATTTTACAGCCCTGCAGCCCGAGCCCTGTGAGCTCAAGTCAGCTGACATGGGCCAGCTGCAGGTGTTTAATTGCTGTGTTGACATATTCTATCTTCCTTGTGCATCAAAAACTCCAACTGAAGTCAGTGGGACTTTTAGGCCCACAAGAATCGCAGGGCAAACTAAATGACATATTGTTGATTTATGTAGTAACACTTTTTAAATGACGATTATGCCAAGAAGGCTAGGTATTCACTGCTGGTTAGAGCAAGGACTCATTGTCAGGAGATCTAGATCCTATTGCCAACTCAATCAGTGATTTGCTTGTGACCTTGTGAAACTCAATCTTTCAGTGGTTCATTTTTCCATTATTGAAGCTACTTTTTAAAAAGAGCTTTGAGATACTGCAACGTAAGTGAAAAATACTAGTGTTTTTTTTATTGTAATGGTGAGAGGATCATTAGTTTGAAGGGTTTGTTTTCTGTGAAGGTTTTTAAAATTCAAATTCACTACAGTGAAAACATTTCATATCCGTTAGAACCCTTTTGTATATTTTCCTTTTCTTTTATCACAATTATGTTTTCCATTGGAAAAAAAAGGTAGGGAACAAAACCACCAGCTCTCTCTCCATTGAATAGAATTTTCTGATTCAAGAACTATCAGATGTTACAGTGAGGGCATGTGTTGATAAGAAACTACTGATGAAAGGGCTAATATTTGTAGAAATCAGGAGTAACTCCCCTTTGGATCAGTTAGCTTCTCAATGTTGTAAGTGAGAAAAGAACAAGGCCCATAATTAGTTCCACTGGAAAAATTTTGACCAGCCCTGTTTTCCATTGGAAAACACTGGATTTGACAAAATTGATATGTTTTGCTGGAATATATCGATCCTGTTGGAACTTTCAATGCAAAGCAGGCAGGCTAACTAGCTGGCCAGCCAGGATGCCTCCCTGCCTCTCTCCTGCCAGCTTGCCTACCTGCCTAACCATCTCCCTTTCTCCTCCAGTACTCTGTGGGCTCCCTGCTTCCTCAGCAGTTCACCAGATTCGCTGCTATGAATTTGAGGCTTCCCTGGCTCCCCGGATTAGGAAGAAGCCCTAAAGAAGAGGTCTGGTGTAGATCAAATGCTTGTTCCTTCCACCAACAAAAGTTAGATCAATAGAAGATATTACCTCACCCCCTTTGTCCTTCTCATATCCTGGGATGAAGATGACCACAACAACCATCTAAAGCTGTGAGAAATGGGACCTCTGACCTTGTTCCAGGAATCAGTGACCACAGAAACTATTACCAAGATTAGTCATTCAAACAAATCAATGGCCCTTTAATAATCAGCTTTATCTTTATTTTTTCAATGCTGTGATTAATTTTCACTGATCAGATAGTCATGATGAGTTGAGTTCAAAGTCAGAACCTTGAATACACACTTCTTCAAATTTTAGATGTTTTGCATCTAACTCATAGGACTGGAAGGGACCTCAAGAGGTCATCTAGTCCAGACCCCTGCACTCATGACCAAACTAAGTATTATCTAAAACATCTGACAGGTGTTTGTCTAACCTGCTTTTAAAAAGTCTCCAATGATGGAAATTCCACAACCTCCGTAGGCAATTTATTCCAGTGTTTAACTGTCCTGACAGTTACGAATTTTTTCCTAAACCACCCTTGCTGCAATTTAAGCCCATTGCTTCTTGTCCTATCCTCAGAGGCTAACAAGGACAATTTACATCCCTCCTCCTTATAACAACCTGTTATGTACTTGCAATCCTTAGATCCAAGCCATTTCTTACAGTTTTAATTTTAGCTCAGATATAAAATTAGTTTTGACATAAAACTACAAGGGACCTATCTTCCAGTTTGTTGGGGGTAAAATCTACTGCAAAATTGGCCTATGATGGCAGAACACTCACAGGACAAGTGGCTGTCACAAGATTTCTACTACCCAGGAGGGCAGAAATCACATAAAATCAACTCAATTAATAAGTGTTTTGCTGTTTTGAAGGCTGGTGATTTTTCAGGATAAGCTCTTGAGATTTCAATAGCTAATAATTTAAACCCTAGATCTGATTTGGCTTTGAGCCCAAACACTGATCACTCTCTCAAACCCAGTCTGGATTTGAACAACCCGTCTTTAGTTATTACATTGTTTCATCTCTGGAGAGGGGATCTCAGATTCTGAAATGTATATTACATTTTTTCTTATGACCTCTATTCTAAAATGATACTTGGTCCTCAGAAAATGGAACATGTGACTAAACAATTCCAGTGTTCAACTATCTTCATCTCAGCTGGACAGAATTTGAAAACTTTCTCTTTTCCTCTGCTTGCTCTTCTTGGAACTTCCTGTTGATCACACAACACCCTTGGCCTCTTAAACGTATGAGACATGAATTAGTTTGTTGTTCCTACAAACATTACATCTCAACTGGCCAGCAAAGCTGCTTCTGCATACAAAATATCAAATCCTGATAGCAGAATATCATCATCTTTATTGAGGTGGTAGCTTCCATTAGTGTCATAAACTTACCACTATATTACTCAGATAATGTTTAACCTTTCTCTGGTCTATTATACTGCATTACCCATTGACTAAAATATAGTGGGTTTTATTATCAGAAGCATAAGCACTTTACATATGTTCTTTAAGTTTGTCAACTATATTGTAATTCCAACAACAGGATAATGATTTTTATGTGGGCTAATCACTACTCCTGAGAGTGCATACTGAAGAAGAGAGAGTTATTGGGGTTTTGCAATTTGATCATGCACTAATATTGTTGCTCAGTTTAAAAATAAATTTCAAATTACAAAGAGCACAATATTAAACAAAATTCTAGCTTTTTTAGCTTTTCAAGACTAATAACTATTATTCTTTAACAAATCCCATAGCTAATTAGGTTAGGCTATTTGTAGCTTTTTATTTATCTAAGTTTCCCTTGATCAGTACCCAACGTATACAAAATCACAGTACATCAAAAAGATGCCAATACATAATAGTTTAATATTATGGGCTTTTTGTAGTGACAGAAAAGAAGTGTTTTTTGGGTGGCGGAGCTATATAAGAAAGGTTTTTTTTTTTATTTTGGTTTGGTGGATGTCAACTAGAGTATATTAGCTTCCTAGCATTTTAAAAGTGTTTAATATCATTAAAAAGGATAAAAAAAGGGAAGATACAGGCACTCAGAACAAAATTTGAGATTTTTTTGAGAAGAAAATCAAGGAACCAAAGGACATGAAGAGAAGAAATTTTTGAATTTCTTATACAGTAGTGCTAGTGGCCTGGATAAAAACAAGAGGAACCGGAATTGCTCATTTGAGCTTAAATGCGATCTTTTTGGTTTTACTGAAACCTGGTGGAATGATTTGCGTGACTGGAATTTACATCCCTCCTCCTTATAACAACCTGTTATGTACTTGCAATCCTTAGATCCAAGCCATTTCTTACAGTTTTAATTTTAGCTCAGATATAAAATTAGTTTTGATATAAAACTACAAGGGACCTATCTCCCAGTTTGTTGGGGGTAAAATCTACTGTCAGTGGTTATAACCCATTCAGGAAGGTTCGAGTGGGTAAAGAGGATGGGGAGTGGCACTGTCAAAAATAGCATTATGTATTTCCAAGTCACTGATGATTTTCTTCCGAGTTATCTTGAATGCATATGAATTAAGGTCCTAACAAATAAATCACAAGATGGGGTATTAACTGTTGTCAGCTATAGATCACCAAATCACACTAGGGAACAGGATGACTGCCCCCTTGTGCACTTGTTTTCAATGTGTAGGAAAAAACCCTACATGGTCATGGGGGACTAATTTGTGTGATATATGTTGGAGTTCTAATGCTGCCAGTACTAAAACATCCTTGGAACATCTAAACATCATAGATGATGACTGCAGCCAACATGGGGGAATTCTTTATTAGACCTTGTACTAATAGATAAAGAGGGACTGATCACAGAACTAAAAATTAATGGTAGCTTAGGTACAAGTGATCGTGACTTGATCATGTTTATAATGTGCAAGTAGAATAAAGTCCAGCCAAGTTTTAATAGGGCCAGTTTCACAAAGCTGAAAATTATTGTGAGCCAAATCAGCAGGGAGGAAGAATTTAATTAGAAGAATGTGATTGATAATTGGGAATAATTTAAGAACAGTTTACCAAGTGCCCAAAAAGCCACAAATCAAGGAAGAAGGCTATGATGGTCAAAAAACTGACGTGGTTTAGAGCAGAAGTGAAGGCAATTATAATATATGGCAAATGGAAGAAAGAGGAAGTTGATAGTAATGAATATAAATCAGAAGTTAGGAAATGTAGAAAATTGATAAGGGGTCTAAAGGGACATTAGGAAAAATCTATAGCCAACAGAATTAAGCACAATAAGAAGCAGTTTTAAAAATATATTAGAAACAAAAAGTATTCTGACAAGGACATTGGTCCATTACTAGGTGGAAATAGTAGCATTATCAGTAATGCAGAAGAGGCAGAAGTGTTCAGTAAATACTTCTGTTCTGAATTGGGAAAAAATAGATTAGAGTGATAACACTCTTTCCATTGCACTAGTATCTCTGGAGGATATTAAGCAGAAGCTACTAAAAGACTTTTTAAATCAGTAGGTCCAGATAACTTGCAATCAAGAGTTTTAAAAGAGCTGTCTGAGGAGCTTGCCGGACCATTAATGTTGATTTTCAATATGTTTGGAGCACTGTGAAAGTTTGAGAAGAAAGTGGAAGATAGATAATGTTGTGCCCTTTTTTGAAAAAGGTAAACAGGATGACCCAGGTTATTATAGGCATGTCAGCCTGATATTGATCTGGGACAAGATAATGGTGTGGCTAATACGGGACTCAATTAAGAATTAAAAGAGGGTAATGTAATTAATGCAAATCAACGTGCATTTACGGAAAATAGATTCATTCAAACTAACTTATCTTTTTTGATGAGATTACAAGTTTGGTTGATAAAAGTAATAGATTTTTCCAAGTGTTTGACTTGGAACTGCACAACGTTTTGATTAAAAAACTAGATCATCAAATTAACATGGCACACATTAAGTGGATTAAAAAGATGGCTGATAGGTCTAAAAATGTAATTGTAAATGGGGAATAGTCATCAAGCAGGAGTGTTTCCAGTGAGCTACTGCAGGGATTGATTTTTGACCCTATGCTATCTAACATTTATATCAGTGACCTGGAAGAAAACAAAATCATCACTGATGGTTTTCAGATGACAAACATTGGAGAGTGGTAAATAATGAACAGTTCATTGATTCAGAGTGATCTGGATCACTTGGTAAACTGGGTGCAAAAAAACAGTGTGCATTTTAATTCAGCTAAATGTAAATGTACATAGCTAGGAACAAAGAATGTAGGCCATATTTACAGAATGGGGATCTTATTCCTGGGAAGCGGGGACTCTAAAAAGATTTGGTGGTCATGGTGAATAATAAGCTGAACATAATTTCCCTGTGCAATGTTGTAGCCAAAAGAGCTAATGCGATCCTGATGTGCAAAAACACGGGAATCCCAAGTAGGAATAGGGAGATTTTACCTCTTTTTTGTCACTGGTGCAACCACTGATGGAAACTGTGTCCAGTTCTGGTGTTCACAGTTCAAGAAGGATGTTGATGAACTGGAGAGGGTGCAGAGAAGAGGCACGAAAATAATTAAAAGATTAGAAAACATGCCTTAGTGATAGACTCAAAGAACGCAATCTACTTAGCTTAACAAAGATAAGCTTCAGGGGTGATTTGATTAGAGTCTATAAGTTTCTACCTATGGAAAAATATTTAATAATGGGCTCTTCAGTTTAGCAGGAAAAGGTATAACATGATCCAATGGCTGGAAGTTGAAGCTAGACAAACTCAGACTGGAAAGAAGGCAGATTTTTAATGCTGAGTGTAATTATTCATTGGAACAATTTACCAAGGGTCATGGCGGATTCTCCATCACTGATAATTTTAAAATCAAAACTGGATGTATTTCTAAAAGCTCTGCTCTAGGAATTATTTTTGGGAAGTTCTATGGCCTGTGTTACACAGGAGGTCAGACTGGATGGTCACAATGATCCATTCTGGCCTTGGAATCTTTGAATCTGTTTTAAAAAATACCTGAGTCTTTGGGGATTTTTTTGATCTGTAGCACTGCAGTACTTTGCATATTTAAGATTAAATTATCCATTAAATTAGCACAGTTGGAGGTAATATAGTCCTTATTTAAGATGATGATTTGAAAACCTTCGAGAAAAAAAATAGCTTAGCTGTGGTGCCAGTGTTTCAGCTATAACTCAGCCAAATTGTTCTATAATTCAGAAAACATCCCTGCTTTGTTTTAAATAATTCTTCTAAATTTGTGTTAAACGAGGATGTACAAAATCAGGTGATGAAGAGCCAGATCCTTGACTGGTGTAAATTGGAACAACTGCATTGAAGCCAATGGAGCTATGCCACTTTACAGCAGCAGAGGCTCTGGCCCATTATGTTTCTCATATTTGCAATGACTATAACTCATTTTTACTTGCTTGCATTCTTTGGATCCTTTCAAAATTTTCCCATTGAAAATGAACATTGCTCTACCATCAAATTCTTTAATAAATCCATCTACAGCAATTGCAATCTATCAAAATAAAATAACTAAAGTGCTAAATTCTGCCTTCTGATACAGAAGTGCCATTTCCACTGCCTCCTGGTTGACCCCCCAAAACCTTTACTTATATGAATAGCACCATTTGCTTCAGGCAGTTAAGGGTTTGCAGTTTGGGCCTCCCACTGGAGTTGCATGTTACTTCTCTGTGCAAGGAATTTGGCCAATAAACTGCATCATTACATACTCAGGCCTGATCCTGCAAACCTTTACTCTCAAGAATAATCTTTACTCACGTGAGCACAGGATACCACTAAATATATAAGTATACATGTAACAGACCTTATATGAGCCATTGGAACAGCTGGGCAAAATTCATTCCAGGTACAAGCAAATACAACTGGGCTGACTTTAGTGAAACTGCACCAATTTACTCCTAGATTGAATTTTGCCCTGCTACTTTAAAATGCTGTTCAAGTCAATGGGATTCCGTGTGTGAGAGAGTGTGTGTCTACGAGATCAGGACCATGGTTGGTTTTGTTTGAAATTTTTACACAACATATCCTATGTATAATATATCTGTATATACACATTCCATAAGTATATTAGAGCTATGACACAATCAATGAGAATGAAAAATACCCCTAGTGAGGATCTGTGGATTTGGAACATAGGCAGTGGATCCCTTAAACTCTAGATTTTTAATACCAAAGCAGGCCACAACAGAAGACAGAATACATTTAAAAAAAAAAAAAGCACTGGCAATGAGATCCTCAGGGTGTCTTATACCCAAATCTCTCTGGCTGTGAGAGGAATGGGGATTTAGCTCCTTTCATGAACATTAACTAAAGCTGCCTTCTGTTTAACTGACTGGTCACTATTAAACCCTCTAGTTTGTATTTACTTTGTCATAGCCGCCTTTCACAGAATGCTCTTCTCTAATAATTGGCTCTTTACATGTGGGAGAGACCACCAGCTGCAAGGCAGCCCTTTTGCAGTTCACTGCTGGAGGTTGCACTTCCCTCCCTTCCAGATGGCAAGAATTTTGACCCCTCCTGTTCTAACTGGACTCTTTCATGCCTGAGGAAAGAGCACATCCTCACATCCCTATGTTGTCTAACATAGGTCTAGACAGACCCTTGGCCCATGTCCTGAGATGCTTTGGGGTGGCACAATTATATCCCAAAGAGGAAGCTCAGGGAAGGGCATCACAGTTCCTTTCTGCTCAACCCTGGTTCCCGGAGGGAAGTATCTGTGCTCTCCACTTGACAAGGTCTATTTAGCAGATGACATCCCACCCTGGCTCAGCTCTGTTGGCCAACATGTTTGGAGGGCAGAGCCAAGGGTCTACTTGTTTCCAGCTGCCTCTTTGTCCCTTCCTTGTCTGTCTTGTCCTCGTCCATCCCTCCAAGAAATGCAAGTTGACGCCACACCATTCTATTTTGTTGCGAGCACGTGCCTTCCATTTCTGGCCAAAGCGTTTCATCATGGATCAGCCCAGTGCGTTTTTGATCTGTCCAGCGGTTGCTTGTGGTCTCTAGGGATCCAGCCACTGATGCTGATTGTCCACCTACGGTCTTGCCTGCGGACTACACAACACACCCATCTTCGCTTTGCGCCGTATGTGGCCTGCACTATATTGGTCACTTCTGATCTCTGGATTTGGTATATGATCATGGAGTGATCTTACACATTCGCCTTTCCGTTGCTCTATGCGTGGCAGTGAATTTCTCTTCCTCCACTTTCGTCGTTGACCAGCTTTCCTCTCCGTATATCATTGCTGGCAGAACAGTGGAGTTAAACAGTTCTTTCCTTTTCTTCGTGGGCAGTTCATCATCCGTTAGAGCTGTCTTTATTTTGTTGAAACGTCCCCACCCCGCCTTTCTCCTACTACATTCCCCTTCACGTGAGTTGTGTCTGCTCAGCTGCTGACCCAGGTAAATATATTTGTTGACCTCCTTGATTTCTTTCCTGTTTACAGTGATGATTTCTTCTGCAAAATGCTCATTCTGCATCCACTTTGTCTTTGACATGTTCACTTCCAACCCAATATAATGCAAAAGTGGTTGCAGTTGCTGCAATTTGTTCTCCAGTTCTGCGGTATCTTTTGCCAGTATTACAGTGTCATCAATGAAGAGAAGATGAGTTAACTGTTTATCATTAAGTCTATCTGTTGTGGGGAGGAAGTTTTGGTCTGAGTCATGCCCTCTCCTCTCCACTGCGCTTGAAGGTCCAGGGAGGCCATATGAGTGGCTCTGTGTGTGTGTTTCTTCACTTCCCCTTATGCTTCTGCATGGCTTTGTTAGGGCTGGTCATGATCTTGTCCATATTGCAGTGATGCATAAGTTTCTTGCTGTCATACCCTAGTTCATGGTAAGAGCTAACTGTTAAATCCAGTTGAAATTTTAACCCAAATCAACATTAACTGTGTTATTACAGGGGTATTTTTTTATCCTCATCTCTTGACCATGGTGCACCTGTCACATGCTACCACTTTATTTGAATACTTCTTAACAAATAAGGACTATATTCTATCTTCAGCTGTTAAGAAAAATTCACTGTAATTTTAATGGGAAGTCTTCATGCAGCACAGACATTCATCTTTACTGCTAAAATACTAAACTTTCTGTACATAAGGTTCAGTAAATTGTCTGCTTGATATGTATCCCTAAATACCCCCTAAATATCTATAAGTATATAAGATAACGGTGTTTGAATGTAATTCAGGAAATGAGTCACTTAAAATTTCAAATCCCAGTTTCAAAGACTACATCTTTCGCTTGGGATGTGTCATATTTTGTGCTGGCATAGGCTCATTTTTACATTTATTTTTCAAGCCTAAAATATGTGAAATGTCACATTTTTGACCTCCCTTGCAGTTTAGTAATATTTTCATATCCATGTGGTCTGTCTATTCTATAAATGAACTCTATTTCCTACAAGTTCATATCAAGAAAGAAAAAAACTTCAGCTGTCATTTCACCTTGTTAGCAGAAAGTGGTGGTGTAAAGTGAACATACCTGGGGAAAAAAGTGATTGGCAACAGATAAACAGACTGAATTAGAGGAATAAGTCATAGTGCATCATAAAAAAGAAAAAAAATTTCTAGAAAGATAATGACATGCCACACAATATGGGAGACCAAAACCAAGGCATGGCAACTCATTACAAGAGCAGACATAAAACCTGGAATGAATACAAGGTCAAGAACAGAATTGTCACTTAGGACCTCAATTTCAGGAAACAAATCAAATATAGCCAAGATGTTGTCATGAAAGGTTATTTCTTGCCCTTTCAGACTTTTTATTGTATTTTTGATTGATTGTCTCAAATGCAAGCAACAATATAACACCAGGCAAAATTACTGAGTACATATTTAAACAGCATTATAAATAGGCAAGTAAGATGGAGTGCAGTGGCTGGATAGTTTAACCCATCAGATCACTGATTTACAAAATAATAAATGATTTTTCTATAATTAAGGCTTTTATGATTGTAATTGGAGCTTTTTCTTATCACAGAGGATGAATTACCAGAGGTTATCTTTTCTGTTCTTCTTTTCCATGCTTTTTTCCTCCTTTGGGTCTAATTCTTCATTTATTGACTTAAACGAGAGTTCTGGGTACTCAGAATGTAGGGCTGAGCCTTTGGTTATTTGAAATGTCTTCTGTATACTCTTCTGGTTTTGTTGCCCCAGATTCCCAGGACACACTATAGTTCCTGTAATTAAATGACTCTGCATAACAAAACAATCTCCTAAGGGCTCATCAAATTTTCATGAGTCCTTTCATTTTGGTTGCCATTTTTATTTTTAACCTTTTTTACCCTTAACCCTAGTTAGCACTTGCTAATGTTATAATATTTTTTCATAAGAATAGATTTATCTTCTGAAGGTTTAGATCAGGGATAGTGTATTTTTTTGTCATGGCCCAAATTTCTTGGGTAAGGTATAGTCAAGATCCAGACTCCAGAGGGGGGAAAAAAAAAACCACCACCAAGTAAATCAAATGATTTAGGGGTCCGATCAAAAGCATTTGGCAGTCTGGAGTTGGCTCATGCCTATTGCCTGTTGACTACCTCTGGTTTAGATAGTGGTTTGGGACGCTTCATATATCCCTTTCACAAGAATGATCTTCGTTTTTGCAGCAGGAAAACTACAAGGGAGGGAAGAAAATGATAATCTATCCCCTTCAGAGGAGAGATGTATTTAAATAAGACTGAGGTTTCTCTCACTTATGGGGGTGGGATTATTCCAGATTTAGCCTGGTATGACCAAGATCAGAATCAGGCTGTGTTTGTATGAAGCACTTTCCTATTATTTGTGGTAGGTTGCATCGATGGCTCAAAACACTATTGGTTTGATTGTGAACTCCTTTATCATATAAGTGGGATTTACTCACATAAGTAGTCCCACTGGAGTCATAGTCACTGTTTACTAATGTGAGCAAGTAGGGACTCATGAGTGCCTATAGGAAAACGTTAGTCTTTTGGCCCACTGCTTCACAATTCTGTAGTGTATTTTAGAACTGTACATGGGCATAGGCTAATGATTCTGCAGTTCTGTTTTTCTTTGATGCTGAATTATGTCTCATGTCTATGGTGCAGGTGAACAAACAGGAACTTTAAAAAAAATATAAATACTGAAATAGTCACTGTAATTTATTAAATAACAAAAGTGACTGTCTCTGGAAGTTGTGAACACTTTCTCCTGATCAGCTTATGGCCACATTTTGTTCTCAGATGCATGTGTATAGCTGTCGTTAAGATTAGTGAAAATTGCATACATGACTTTGAGAGCAGAATTTGGCCATTAAATAGCAAACTGCCCATGGTTGCTGGGGAATCTTAGCTATGGGAGGTGTGGGAGAGAGGAGGGAGAAGAGAGAATGTGAAGTACTTGAAAAGAAGGGAAGCAGGAAAAGAAGACTCTGTGCTAATTTTATTTTTACTGTGCACTTAAGATAATTTTCATACACCCCACAGGGAAGAATAAAAAAATAAATTAAGTCTACTAAACATTTTGTCAGGTTTCAGAGTAGCAGCTGTGTTAGTCTGTATCTGCAAAAAGAGGAGGACTTGTGGCACCTTTGACTAACCAATTTATTTGAGCATAAGCTTTCGTGAGCTCTGATGAAGTGAGCTGTAGCTCATGAAAGCTTATGGTCAAATAAATTGGTTAGTCTAAGGTGCCACAAGTCCTCCTATTCTTTAAACATTTTGTGTGTGGGGGGGGAAGGGGGGGTAGAGAGGTTGCAGGGTTAGGGTTAGTTATAAGTTTGTTTGGGGGTTTCCTTAGGTAAATATTCTGTGTATGCAGGGGCCCAGCAGTACAGCTTGTGCTAAGCACTGCATAATTTAAAAGACGAATCTGGCAGTATATCTGCCACTCTAATTTATGTTTGAGGATAACTCTGACCAGAAAGGCCATGAAAATGACTAAATTTATTTGCATTTGATCAATTACGGTCTCTTAAGGTAAAGTAGTGCAATATTTATACATATATTAGTATACTTCATACACAATATAGGAAATCTGTCAGCAGCATGTATAGGACTTAAGTGTATTAAGTTTTTCCATTGAGTAGTTCTGTAGGTTATTCCTTAAAACATTTTGCCAAGCAAAGCAGTAGCCACAAGCTGTGTCATCTGTGGGCCAGACAGAGTTTGCACCATAGCCAAGCTTTGAGCTTTCTGCAGAACTTGTCAGTTACTTGACCTAAGGTGAGTTAGGACTGGGGGTCGGGGGGAAATCTAGTAAAATAAAAAAGGAGGGCCAGAACCTCAGCTACAGCCAGTGGGAGTAGCTCCATTGTTCATTGGAGCTGCACAGACTAACACCAGTGGAGGGTCTGCAGCAGTTACTATTTCTTCTTCACCTTTCATCTGTTCTCTATCTTCCTCTTCCCCTCTTTCTGTTCCTCACTTTTTTATTTGTGCCACTGTAAATAGTTCGATTTCCAGTTTCTATTTTCTTTTTAAAATGCATTTTAGGAAATAAAAAGACCATGAGTTACGATTGAGTTTGCAATGGTTGGGTGTTAAAAATGTGCTTCCCCTCTGCATGCCCCCATCAAAGAAGAAAAATACCTTAAAAATGTGTTTTGCCTGTGGCTCCAGAAGCAATAATCCTTTGGTAGCTATTGCCTCCTTCCATAGACCAATGAGAGCTGCATAATTCATGTGAAGCAAGTTATTCAGCCAAAGAGGTAGCTGCAGAAGCAAAAGGAGCAACACTGCTTTTTATTGTTATTTATATATAACATGATATTATTGCACTGGAGATAAACTAGCTTGAATTCCAATTTATAAATCTTGAAAATGCTAAAGTAATGTCAGTGGCCAGGTATAGTCTTTTTTCATTACTTTTAGAATCACTGCTAAATACAAGAGTTGCTAATGCAACAGTGCTTTCATATCAACTTGGTGGAGATTTTGAGGTACACCATTGTGGTTAGGAAAGTATGGGGGAATCAAGATAAAAGTTTAATATTTTTAGGTTTATTGTCCTGTCTGTCAAGGGATAGATCCTCAACTGGTATATCTCCATTAAAACCCCAACCATTTTGGATACATAACTGTATCCAGGACATACCCTTTGAGGATTGGATAATAGGAATTACTCCAGTTTCACTGCCTACCTGAAGTACTGTGCAGGAAAATTACTCAATAGGGTCAGGAGTATAAAATTCTAATCTCAGATGTGTCCTCAGACCTCTCAACATGCCAAGCCTCGTTTTGGGATGCAATGTAGATTAAAGACCCAAAATGAGGGGGGCACAGAAGTGATGTGTGCAAGGAAGTTAAAATACCAGAGGTGTGTGTCCCTGCCTTTGGCATAAATTACTCTCCAATTTCAGTTCATTTAATCTTTATTTCTGATGTAAATTATTATAACAGTGAAAGTGAGGAGCTCTCAAATTTGTGTAGAATTTAGGTAATGAGGCTAAAATGAGGGACAGGGACTTTTGAGAGGTACGTGAGCATCATGTATTGGTATCCGTCTAATTCCCTTCTACCTACTATAACCATTTAGACTGGACTGGTGGGTCATAATTTGGAGAGCCTGAAACACAGAGCCCCAGTAGTTTTAGTAATAGGCAACTATCCAAAGTTTTAGATGCTGCCAAAAGATTGGATCCAAAAACATATTTATACTTTCTGGACTTGTCCAGGAAGCCCTCACACTAGTAAAAGTATTTGAGGCTTCATCCTGTGCTCTTCTGATAGAGCAATCTCTCACTGAAGACAGGCCTCACAATATGAATACAGATCAGGCCCAGAATTAAGAAACCACAGCACAATATGAGTAAAGGAAACTTTGAAATTAATTCTCTTGTAAGGCAGGGCCTGGCTGAAGTCTGAGTTTTCAATCATTTTGAGAAAGTGTTTTTTAAAAAAAACAGAGGGATGCTTTTTTAGCACTGATTCCTTTAGTGGCAATCAGATATAAAAGAGGAGTTTCTCCATGGTCCATCAGGCAGAATGAAGAACAATGCCCTCCCCGATGTCATTGTCCATTGATGTATTTGGTGATTGCTACTTTTTGATCGAGAATACATTCAATCATGTAGCAGGCAGAATTTCATCTAGATGAATGAGCAGTTGAAGTGGAAGGTTTTCCATTTAGCTGGATTTAGGAAAGACTTTCAGGAGCTTTCATAAAATGGTTAAAGTAGGTGCAAAAACAATCGTCTTTATCTGTGTCAATAGTATCAGGCAGGAGTAGGATGTCCTGGAGGCAGGCTTTTTTTCCCCCCCCTTTTTCCCCACAGACTGAAATCATCTGTAATGGGGTCAAACATGGGTGAAAATTATTTTGTGGGTACTGGGACCAGAAGGGCTGAATACCCTGAAACACTGCAAGATTGGCTAGTAATCTCATTAGACTAGCCTAATTGGTACAGACCACAAGAGATATGGATAACTACCAAACATTTTGGAAACTTGCAGAAACCCAGCCACCAGAAGGGCCATGTTTTCAGAGGAGTACGTGTAGATATTCATGCCTTATTTGCATGCAGTCATTTCAGTTGCACACATGCGGTCATGGTATTTGCATACACAAGTGATCAGTTACACATCCAGCAGGTAATTTGTGTGGGCAAATACTGTATTTACACATGAAATGATATTACATATACAAATTAGTCATTTATATTTGTGCACACATGAATGCATTTACTCTTTTCTAAAAACTTAAGCCTCATGTTCTATTGGGACTACTCATTCATTCATTGTTACACACAGGCATAAGTAGTTTGCTGGATTACAGCCAGAGAAACTAGCCTTTCTCCACATGATTTTTCTGAAGCCAGAAAGTCCAGGGACAACATGAATGAATATATATTTTGTGGTAGAACTCTGACCTTGTCCCCATGGGTCCCACACTTCTAGGCAGTTTATGCTAGCCTCAGAGGCTCACTGTGACCCTCCACATAGCCCTTCTCTCTCTAGGGCCAGGGTTACAGTCTACTGAGCCCTTTTCATCTTAAGCCAGCAAAGAGGTTGGTGAGAGAACTCCTACAGTCTGTTGTCCCTATGGGCTTATACCCAAACAGTTTAGCCTCCTGTCCTGACAGGGGCCTGTCTTCCCCTCCCAGGAGGGGTTTCTGTAGTGGCAGGGTGGGGGGAACCTGGGCCCAACCTCTACCTTGGGTTCCAGCCCAGGGACCCTAATGGTAGCAGCTGACCTTTCACTGCCAGAGTTGCTACATTGCCCTGAGCCACTTCCCCATAGCTCTCCCACTTCTCTTCTTCCCCCTTACCTTGGGTTCCTTTACCAATGGCTTAAGGGTGTCTTCATTAACCAGCCCTTCACCTGCACTTCCTTTCCTCTCCTCAGCCTGACTGGAGTGAGCCCTTTTATAGTATCAGAAGGGCCTTAATTAGAGTCAGGTGGTCACATTAGCTTAATGGTCTCACCTGACTCTTTGCAGGTTAATTGGAGTCGGGTATTCTCATTAGCCTGGAGCAGCCCCTGCTCTGGTCAGTCAAGGAACAGAAAACTGCTAATCCAGTGGCCAGTAGATCTGCTTTCTACTCCTCTGCTGTACCCAACTGGCCTGGAGGAAGGATGGAAATTGCTGCTGCTCTTGCTGGGCCTTGGGCTCTTGCTGCCGCTGCTCCCCTGGCTGGGCCAGACATTCCCCACCCCACTTCTCTGCTACCTGGTTGCTGACTAGGTGCTGAACCCCCCCCCCCACCATTGGGTGCTGCTGCTGCTCTAACTACAGCCCCTTGGGAGGGGGTGCTGGCCTGCTCCCCAGAGGGGGCTGTGAGGGACCCCTACCCCAGCTATTGCTACTGCTGCTGTGGACACCACCACCATCTGTGAGGGGTCCTCTCTGCCTGCCTGGCCACCGGGCTGCTGCCTGGGGCTGCTGCTGCCTGGGAGCTGCTGGACCCTGAAGGAGGAGGGAACGAGGCCATCTGCTGCTGGGGGAGCGCACAGGGACTCTGTAGACCACTGTGGAAGGGGCCTGGAGGCTGAGTAACTTTTGAACTGTGCTCTTGTGGTGGGGGTTTTGACTGTGTTTGTGGGGACACAGGGGTTGTGGTGTGGAGCCTGCCCCCCAGTCCATCTGTGTGTCCCGCCCAACCACCACCACCATCATTGCTGCCCCCTCCACCACCCCCAATGGACACTTCTTGTCTGCCTCAAGCTCCTGCCTCTGGGACTCCGCTGCTTGCTTAGCCTGCCGCCCTTTCACCACCTTTTGGGCCTGAAGCAGTAGCCAGCCTGCACTGACTCTCTTTGCAAGTGCACGTGGGTGCACGTCTCCTCCCCCACCCTTGGACTGGCTCCCTTTAGCAAGCCCCCAGCTTTGTCCCTTGCTACCTGCCCCATTTGCCCGTTGCAGCCTTTTTGCCCTCCCCTTTACCCCAGCACCTCGCTGGCTTGAGTTTGTTTGCCTGCCCCGCCCTTCTCCCTCTGCGGCTTTTGTTTGCCCCGCCCCCGCCCCTGCCTCTAAAGCTAGCCCCTTGGTTCCCTGTCCTGCCTCCAGCCTGGTTCTCTCCCCTCCCCACGTGGTACCCCTGCCCTGATTGGCCCCTTACTCAGTGCTCCGCTGCCCCCTCCTATGCTCTTGTGCCCTTCCCTTGTTTGAGTTTTCCCCGATCTCACTGCACTCCCTAACGTTGTTATGACCCCCCTCCCCTAGTGCAGCTAGAGAAGCTGGATTCCCATCCTGAGTCGGTGACTGCCCCCCACAAGCCGTTGATAGCCCTCCTGTCCAGCCCACCCCTTTTGGCGCCCTCCTCCCCTGCCTGCAGCCTAGGGGGGAGGAGTGGTTGGCCTGCCTCCCCTTTCCCCTCCTCTATCTGGTGTTTTCCCCTCCCTCCCCGCTCTTTATGGCGGGGGACACGACGGGTGGGGCCCCTCCAGCAGCCCCAGATACCCCTCCCTTGCCTGCCCCTCCATCACCCCCCCCAAGCCTCTACCTCAACCGCTGCTGCCAAATCACCTGCCACCACCCCTGCTGGAAGGCTCGAGCTCTGCTCCTTTCCACCGATGTGGAAGCCCCCCGGAAGACCAGAAAGGGGGGCACTGATGCCGAGCCCTCTGCCTTGCCCGCGGGCGCGTGCCATCCCCCAGTACTGGCTGGGGAAGATGTGGCAGCACATGATGGCAGTACCGTCCCTCCATTGGAGTCCCTTCCCTCCAAGGCCCCCGATGGAGCCCCTTCTGCCCCGTTACCTTCCGGAGCCCCGGGGCGAGCGTCACTTCAGGCACTGGCGGGGAGACCTCCAGGGTGGTGGAAGGAGAGCTCCCCTCCATCTACGAGGAGATAGAGGCCCTGGGTCTGACCCCGGTCACCCAGGGGAAGGACGACCCTCTCCAGCGGGCCTCGATCTGAGCGACCTCACTCCAGCCCCACCTTCTCCATGCTCCCTCCCCCGAACCGCTGCTTCTGCTCCCGCCTCCGAGGGTTCCCTGGGCTCCTCCATCTGCCTGGCTGCGGGTGGCACCCTGCTGTTGGCCGCCAAGCCCACCGAGGCGACCGCCAGTGCCATGCAGCTGGGACCCGAGCCCCATGGGTTGTCTCTCGTGCGCGTGGGGGGACCGACCTCCTTCCTGGGTGGGGACCCCACTGAAGATGCTGTGTCTGCTACGCCAGCTGTGGTGCCGGAGCCCAGCATCACGGACGGCCCCCTTCCCACCCCCCAGCTCCCAGAGCTTGATCGAGAGGGGCCTTTTCCCAGTGCCCTGGCTACTGGGGCCAAGGATCCTGCCTTTGCCCCTCTCCCTGACTCTGCTTCCGACCCCTGCCCTGCTCGTACTCTGGATCCCTGCCCTGCTCCTGATGCCAACCCCATCCCTGTCCCCTCTACCTCCCGTGATACCATTGCCACCCCTGGGGCCATCATTTCCTCACTCCCAGAGGATAGCCCCCAGGGAGCGGCCTCTGTATTTCCTTGTCCTGACTCACCAGGGGCCGCTATCTTCCCTCCACCACCCCTAGTTGAGCAGGGATTTGAGGGGGGCTGCATTGCGCCAGCCCATCAGGCGCCACCTCGGGGGTCCGCCCCTTGCCTGCCCGTTTTGGTGGACCATGGGGCGACCCTGTTCTCCCCTGACCTATGGCCCAAGGTGCTGGGGGCTGCCGAGGCTGTGCCGGGCCGCCTGCTGCACCTCTGGGTCCATACAGAGGGGCTTGTGGTCAATCTTGTCAATGTCTATGCCCCGACATCGGGCCCCGAGTGGCTGCGTTTCTTTCAGCAGGCATCTGCCTCCCTCGGAACCTTGGATCCTGGCGAGTGCGTGGTCCTGGGCGGGGACTTTGATACTACTCTCGAGGAGCGGACTGCTCGGGGACCGAGCAGTGCACGGCTGCCACGGATGTCCTCCGGGAGATAGTCGACCATCACTCCCTGGTGGATGTCTGGCGTGACCACCATCCGGATGACGTCTCGATGTTCACCTTTGTCCGGGTGGAGGCCCATCAGTCGTGCCACTCCCGGTTGGACCGCATCTACTTATCACGTTTCCACCTTTCACGGGCCCACTCCTCCAGCATCCGGCCGGCCCCGTTCTCCGATCATCATTTAGCCACCGTGATGGCCTCTCTCTGTGCAGAGAGGCTGGGGCCGGCCTACTGGCATTTTAACAACAGCTTGTTGGAGGATGTGGGGTTTGTGGCGTCCTTCTGGGAGTTCTGGCTGGCCCGGCGAGGCAACGGCGTGCCTTTCCCTCGGCACGGCGGTGGTGGGACCTGGGGAAGGTGCACGCCTGGCTCTTCTGCAGTGACTACACCCGGGGTGCCAGCCGACGGAGAGATGCGGCGATAGGGCAGTTGGAATGAGAGGTCTTAGAGCTGGAGAGGCATCTGGCCACCAGCCCCGAGGATCCATCCCTCTGCGGGACACGCTGGGAGAAACAGGAGGAGCTCTGGGCCCTCAAGGACCATCGGGCCCGGGGTGCCTTTGTTCGATCCTGCATCCGCCTCCTTCGGGAGATGGATCGCGGCTCCTGCTTCTTCTACGCCCTGGAGAAAAAGAGGGGGGCCAAGAAGCATGTCACCTGCCTCCTTGCAGAGGACAGCACCCCCCTCACGGATCCGGCGGAGATGTGCGGGAGGGCCAGGGCCTTCTACGCAGGCCTTTTCTCTCCATATCTGACCGATCTGAATGCTTGCAGAGTGCTCTGGGACGAACTCCCGACGGTCAGCGTGGGCGACCGAGACTGGCTAGAGCTGCCTCTCGCTCTGGTGGAGTTCTCGGAAGCCCTCCACCACATGCCCACCAATAAATCTCCGGGCATGGACGGGTTGACCGTGGAGTTCTACCGCGTGTTCTGGGACGTCCTTGGCCCAGACCTAGTCACCGTTTGGGCCGAGTCTTTGCAGAGTGGGGTTCTCCCTCTTTCTTGCAGGCGAGCCGTGCTCGCCTTATTGCCGAAGAAGGGGGACCTCTGCGATTTACGAAATTGGCGTCCCGTCTCGCTCCTCAGCGTGGACTACAAGGTCGTAGCGAAAGCCATCTCACTGTGGCTAGGGTCCGTGCTGGTGGATGTGATCCATCCAGACCATACCTACACCGTCCCGGGCCGCACCATCTTCGACGACCTGTATCTGGTCTGGGACCTCTCAGAACTCAGGTGTAGGGATGGTCTGTCATTCACCCTCCTGTCCCACCCTGTCGAACATCTTCTCCTGATCCAGGATCACGGGTATCTCCTGAGCACTCTGCGAGTGTTTGGCTTTGGACCCCAGTTTGTGGGTTTTCTCCAGGTGCTGTATGCCTCCGCAGAGTGTCTGGTCAGGCTCAACTGGACCCTGACCGAACTGGTCAGCTTCAGGCGAGGAGTACGGCAGGGGTGCCCCCTCTCTGGCCAGCTGTACGCTCTGGTGATCGAGCCCTTCCTCTGTCTCATCCGTAGGAGGTTGACAGGGTTGGTGCTGCGGGAGCCGGAGCTGCGGCTGGTCCTGTCAGCGTATGCCAACGACGTGCTCCTCGTGGTCCTGGACCCGGGCGACTTGGCATGGGTTGAGGCTTGCCAGGCCATTTACTCGGCAGCCTCCTCCGCCTGGATCAAGTGGGTCAAGAGCTCTGGCTTGGTGGTAGGGGACTGGTGGCAGGCGAGCTCCCTCCCACGCACGCTTTAGGCCATCCGGTGGAGAGTGGACCTGCGCTCCATCTCTATCTTTACCTTTCTGCCACGCATCCATCTCCGCCGGAGAACGCTGTCTCCGCACGGTTTCCATGGTTTTCCAGGTCCTGTGGACACCCCTCTTAGGCTGTGGGGGGATCCTTTAGTAGTGGGCGGGCTTTGCCCGCCCACTTCCTGGATCCCAATAAGACTACTTCATTAGACCCAGGCCAGTTGGGTACATCACAATATGTATACTCTACAAAACCACAAGAACCTAATCCCAACTGTATGTAGAGAATGATGCATTCCAAATTATGTTACCACTCAAAAAGAGATCTTGGAGTATTCGTGGATAGTTCTCTGAAAATATCTGCTGAAAGTACAGCAAGAGTCAAAAAAGCTAACTTAATGTTAGGAACCATTAGAAAAGGGATAGATAAGATAGAAAGTATCATAATGCCACTACATAAATCCATGTTACACCCACGCCTTTAATACTGTGTGCATTTCTGGTCGCCCCATCTAAAAAAAAAAAAAGCTATATTAGAACAGGAAATGGTACAGAAAATGGCAACAAAAATAATTAGGTGTATGAAGGATAAATTAAAAAGACTGGATTGCTCAGCCTAAAAAAGAGATGGCCAAGGAGGGATATGATAGAGGTCTATAAAATCTTGAATCCTGTGGAGAAAGTGAATAGGGAAGTGTTATATACCTTTTCGCATAACACAAGAACCAGATGAAACAGGTCACCTAATGAAATTAATAGGCAGGGGTTTGAAACAAATATAAGGAGGTACTTCTTCACACAATTCACAGTCAGCCTGTGGAACTCATTGCCGGGGGATGTTCTGAAGGCTCAGAATATAACTGGGTTCAAAAAAGAATTAGATAAATTCGAGGATAGGTCCCTTGATGGCTGTTAGCCAAGATAGTCAGGAACGAAATTCCAGGCTACAGCTGCCCCTAACCCTCTGACTGCCAGAAGCTGGGAGTGGATGACACGGGATAGATCACTTGATAATTACCATGTTCTGTTCATTCCCTCTGAAGCATTTGGCACGGCCCCTGCCAGAAGACAGGATACTGGGGTATATGGACCGTTGGTCTGACCCAGGATGGCCATTCTTATGTTCTAACTAGAATAACAAGTATCTGCAGTTTTCTACTACTTAAGATTTATCTTGGATTCATTTTTTGAGGGATTGGTGAAGGTTGTCTTAGAGTTTTCTTTCATCTTGTCTGGCTCTCCTCATCCCTAGTTAATTTGGCACCAGTGGAGTGGAAATTTGGATAACAGTCCTTAAAGAGTAATGACCAATTCAGATACAGTAGTTTCTTCCTTCATTTAAAGAATACATCACTGTACTGATAGAGCTGTGCATGTAAGTCAATCTTAACAGAATTGTGGCAAGGTAGTTGTGAAAATGAAGATACAGTATGTTCCTAAAAGGAAAACTAGAATTTAATTTTGCCCTGGGGGGAGAAAAAAACAAAGGTGATTCACTCACCTTTCCCTTTCTCTATCCCCTCAAATTTCAGGCTTGTGCTTCTGAGCATGGCCAAAGTAATGGTCAGGGGGCCTAGGCTGGAAATCTTTTGTCAATGTATAACCCCCCGTACAGAAAGCAACTATTACGATATTTTAATAGAAGTGTCCCTCAAGTGTTTTTTCTCTCCATTTGCAGCATCATAAACCCTGTTTAGCTGTACTAAACAACAGCATATGAGTTACTAGAAAAAGGTTAGCAGTGAAATATCTGAAATTTATCTAGACCATAAAGTTCAGTAGCTGCATACAGTTCTATGCTAGACTCAAGCGAAATGCTGCCATTAACAGCTATCTTAATCTGTTCTATCAAACACAAGTTAGCTTTCTTGGACTAAAGGGCCCTTTTTAATTTGGATGAATTAAAGCTAGCAGAATAACACAAAACCACAGTAATCCCACTGGTCTCTAAACAATTATATTGTATTGGCCTCATAACAAATTAATATGGAGCGTTGTAGGTGCAGCTCATCAAATTAGACAGCAGTATCACTCACAGCTTAGATAATGACAGGGAAGCAGAGGGACATCTTCAGCCTCTTGGAGTGCTTGCGCTGCACACATCTTGCAGTTATTAAATTACTGAGCTGGGAAATTTCCCGTTCTTGAAAAATATTTAGGGGAGATATCATAGGCTCCATCTGCTCTCACTTTCCCCATCCATGACACTAGGAATTTCCTTTGCACATCAGGAGCATAAAATGGCCAGTAGCTTCCATGGACATCCTGGGGACATGTCTGGTGACAGTAGGGTGACCAGATGTCCCGATTTTATAGGGGCAGTCCTGATTTTTGAGCCTTTTTCTTATATAGGCAGCTATTACCCCCCACCCCCATCCCGATTTTTCACATTTGCTGTCTGGTCACCCTAAGTGGCAGCAATGCTGTCTGAATACAAGTCAATGGTGATTGGCTCAGAAATGACACTCATCATATCCAACCATCCAGGGAAGGCCGTGACTGCAGTGATAATGCGGTGTGGAGGATTAATGTGATATTATACATTTATGGAGTATTACCATCACCACATTCCTAACCAGTGTGCAGCACTAGCCAGTCAGAACGCTATAAGTCAAATCTTGCAATCCATACTTCGTCATTACTCAAGCAAGTCTCCCATCAACTTCAGTATGAGTTTAGCCTAAGTAGGGACTGCAGGATTTAACGCCAAGTTTGTAAATATTTAGATTGCAATCCAAGGTAAGTACTTGTCTGGCACAGTCGGTGTGAGGATGGTGTGGTAACCTGAATAGAATTTGAACCTAAGGTGCATAGGCTGAAGGGCAGAAGAGTTTGGAGGAGGCCCCAGAAAGTCAGTGTGTTAGCACATGGCTTGAATCTTAGCTGCGTCTAACAGCATCTCTATAAATAGTTATTTTAATAAAGAGCCCAATTTACCTTTAGACATATGGAGAACTTCTCCACACACTTGTGACTTCTGTGCTGTTCAAAGATCTCTCGGTGCTTGTAAGAGATTTGGTTTGTTCTGGTTCTAGCTGTGCCTAAAAACAAATAGAGTTTCACGGCACCCTGCCCAGACTCGCTGGGAACTCATCCCTTAAAAGCACAGTCCTGAATACCAAATCTTCCCTTCTAAACCAAAACTTAATAACAATAAATTTTAGTCTTCAGTTATTCTGGGTTGTTGCTTTCTACTTAAGGAGCTCGCCGTGAAGTTCAGCGCTATTGCTTTCAGGAGGTGGACGTCTATTTGTTCTGGTTATTCCATATTCTGGGGTTCTGTTGTCTCAACCTGCTGTGTTTGTTTCCTATCGACCCTCTTGGGCAGACTCAGTGCCCCTTATCTCCCTCCCTTCTTAGATTGTCACCAGTTGTTCCATATTATGTGTCCATTTGGAGTAATAATCTTATACTACTGAAGGGCAAGCTCCTGGGACCCCATTGTTGTTTTGTGTCCATTGTTCCCCACTGTACAGAAACACAACATCACTTTCATGAAGTGGTGTCAGCTCCCAGGACTACAAATCACATTGATTTTTTTTTTTATCTTGCCTTATCTGTCTCTTTGTACATCTGCAAGTCCCCAGTGACTCTGACATCAGTTTCAAACTGTACAAGTATTTTTATTTACCATTTTCTGTTGAACAGGATGTCAACAGGTAAGAATGCATGCTTCACTGATGATCTGTAATTTAACTGTGCTAAATATGGATCTGAGTCTGACTCCACTGTCTTTTTCTCTTTATTACTTTGATTTCCATTAATTCATTGGATTGGAGATAATTGGGACTAGTGGTTACAGGTCTAACATCATACTTCACCGCAGACTGCTTAAACTTGTGCCTATTAAACTGTAGTAACCATTGTCTGACATTACTATGTCAAGTATTCTGAGTCTAGCAAAAATAGATTTGATATGCACAATTATCTGTTTAGCTGAACTATTTTAAGATTATCTCAGGGATGTGAGAATAATAGCCTAGGACAAGTGTATAGATTTTTTTTTTTTTTCCAGCCAGTGAAAACAAACTCTGTCTACTTCATTCTGGGGGCAATTTTTCCTGTGCCACTACCATGGGCTCTTTTATTTTACTTGGCCAATATTTTTGGCATATGCCACAAGCCTTAATAGTTTCCTCAGTATGGTTGTTCATTTGAGGCAAGTATAAAACATATCTGGCCTGCTCTTAGATTTTTCAATCCCTAAATAACCTTCACTTATTCTTTTTAACCTTTTTCTGAAATACCATAAGACTCACCTCATGGGCCTTTGAAGAAAATCCCACCTAGTACTGAGACCTCTCCCTTAAATTGATAATAGAGACTGTGAATGTACTGTCCTGGCCACCTTGTGCTAATAGCCTTATTTTCAGCAGGTTTCATCTTGAGCTGTAGCTCTGACAATCACAGTCCACATTTCATGTGACACCAGACATGTCTTTTTTTTTTTAATTATCAAATTGACATTTACAAATCTAGCCCTGGATGTTTCTCCAGTGCACTTTTGTCAAATGACCCAGAGAGTGTGTGCCTGCAACCATAAAATCTCTCCCAAGTTTTTATTCACTTTGAAAATCATACATTTGTAGCTGAAAAATAACCTCTGTATTCTGGGGAGGGAAGAGGGAATGGTTTGATTGCCATGTCCCTTTTGTCAATGGCAATAAGTGGTTTATCATCAGTTTCAGCAGAAAGTCTTGACACTTTTTATATCCATGGGCTAAGGTTAAAGCCTCCTTCTCTATTGGAGTATATTGGGACTCATTTTTTATTTGCACCTGTGATGCATCAGCCAGTGGTCTTCAGTTTTGACCATAATGCTGTAATAATCTGCGCCAATACCCTTGTTGGAGGCAACCACGCACAATTTAATTGTGCGCTTACTATAATAGTATCTCAGGGCTGAGAGAACACCTTTTTAACATCTTCAGTTTCTCAAGCTCTTAAGATTTGCATCCCATGTCCATTGCACATCTTTGAATAGTGGTACTCTCAGATTGCTGGTTTGGGCAGATAGATTAGGCACAAATTTTCTTCCATAGTTCAAAGTTTCAAGGAATCTTTGTACTCCTTCCTTGTCGACTGGGCCAGCCAGGTTTGTGATGACTTCCACCTGACTGTGATCTACCTCTACACTTTGCTATGTTAACTTCTGTCCCAGGGATATTATTTCCATTACACAGAATTGACGTTTTTTTTGTCCAGCAGCTCTGGTTCTTTCCAAAGCTTCTAAGACCACTAGTCATGCTCTTCTATTGCCTTTTCCAAGATCAAAATATCACCTAGGTAAGCCTTAGTATCCTCTATATGAAAAATTGTTGTATTTTCCTGTGAACACCTCAGATGCTGAACTCAACCCAATGGCAGTCTGTGGAAACAGTGTCTCCCAAAGGGGGTGTTGAATGTGCACAAGTATGTGTTCTGTTTTTCTCAGGGCACCTGCTACATCAAGTGGAGAAAAATATTTAACATCAGCCATCACCCCCAAAATTTTTCCTCTTGTAGGAAGTAGAAAATGTTCCCGTTTTACATATTTATTTAGTTATTTTGGGTCTATACATAAGCAAAGAGTCCCGTCTTTTTTTTTCCTTTTTTCTATAACAACCAATGAACGTATCCACTCTGCTGATTCTTCTGTTTGTTCTGTGATTCCCAGAGTATTATGCCCATCCACTCCTCTTTTAGTCTCCATCTTAGGGCAAGGGGCTTTCTGAAGGGTGTGAGTTGTGGGGCGTTGGGCTCTGTCAGCTGTAATCTGTACTTCTGTTGCTTGGTAAACTAAATATTTTTGTCAAGGGTTCATTCTGGATCTTCCAGTCATAATCTGGCTTCTTAGCAGAGACTCAATTAGCCCTCATATTGTGAGAGTGGTGCTTCAGCCTCAGATCTGTCACAAGCTCTTCTATTGTTTCACCTTCCCTTTGTACCCTATTATTAAAAACATGTCTTTTATATTTATTTTTACATGGAGTACAGTGCTCTTCAAACGTCTGTAATACTGTTGCATAGTTAGCCTCCACCGCCTGAGTTAACTGAAAACTGTTAAACACATCAGTATTTCAGAACCCACCACTGTCAAAAATAAAGCTACCTTCTGAATGTCTTCCTTTGTACTGGCACTCATCCCTTGCAAGTGCACAGTGAAGAGCTGCTTGCCCTTCCTCCAGTTGTCTTGCACACTACCAGAGAATTTCAGCTTCAGTGGAACTTTTAACTGCTCCAGTCTTCTACTTAGGCTATTTTCTTAAAGCATTACTCCACAGTTTGGACTAAGGACGTGTGAATAGCAGTGTGCACCTAAGTGCTGCACTGTAACTCCCCCTTTTGGACGCTGCAGGCACAAACTTAAAGCCCCCATGTTCACACTACTACCTTAGTATGAATTTGGGGTTGTGAAGTTCATACCTGAAGCATCTACATGGAGGAGTTGCAGCGAAGCACTTAGCATGCACAGCAATTCACACCACCTTAATCTTAACTGTAGGGCAGTGAAGATGTCCCCTTAATTTTTTTTTTTTTTTTTACTCCTGGCACCATGTGATGTCCAGTGATTACTCAGTGCCTACGGAGCTGCAAGGGATATGCTTTTATTCTGTGTCTGGTCTCAAGTGGGTGTGTGGGTTGGGACTCGGATTCTGTTTGAGAGATTGGAGTTGAAGCAGTTGGAGCCAGTTGAAGAAAGTGCAAATGCAGTGCTTCAGAGAGGCTACTGGGGAGTTGGGTCTGGAGAAGAGTGGTTGGAAATGTGAAGGGGCGGTTAACAGGGGAGCAGAAAAGTATTGACTGAAGGCTTGGCCTGGAGATTACAGGAAGGTGCTGAAGCAGTGGAGACATGGGTGATAGACTAGGACCCCATGCAACATGCAGAGGATGGGGGTGGAAAGAAAATGGGAATATATGTGAGAGGTAGGTGGGGACAGCTCTGTGATCAGTGAGAAGCTAGGAGTCTCTGGTTGTATCTGGCAATGCTGATGGCAGAAGAGAGATGGATAAAGAGTATGACTATCTAGTGACTGGAATGTGAATCTGGGAGGGGAGCTGGTAAGGTGGTCAGTGGGGCTCTGGTATATTGGTTATTTATTTAATGTGAAGGAGGGCAGGGTCTAGTCTAGTCATGGAATAACTAACAGTCCCCTTTCAGCCACATATTGCTCTGTCTTCTATCAGCAGCATGTGGTAGAACCCAGGCCCCCTCCTTCCCCTCTAGCCATGTCAACTACCAAAGATTGTTACTGAGGAATGTGGTTCTCTGACAGAGAAACATTCACTGCCAGGCTATGTCAGTAGTATTCTTGGATGGCTGGGGAGAGTTACATGGATAGTGTTCTCCATAGTTCTGGAGCAGGGTGGACTAGAAACAATTACAATAAATATTTTTATTTAAATCATGATTTTAAAAAAAATATAAATCAAATTTTTAATTTACTCATTGCTAGTTGTTTGCTTTCTCATTCTGTATAGTCTTACATTGCTAATGTGGCTGTTTTCTAGTGGGGTGCCTAAGTGATATAGGAGCATAAGTCTACATGATTTAAGCACTTAGGGTGGCAAAATGATGTAGATAGTGAAATTTTTCATAGGTGCTGTGATAAATGAAGGGGGGGGGGTATAGCTCCATTTTATGAACACCCCTCCAGCCAGTTAGCTATAAAGTCCCTCTTGGTGACTGTTCTCTGCTTGCAGTACCTGTAAAGGGTTATAAAAGTCCCCCAGGTGAAGGAAAAGGAGTGGGCACCTGACCAAAAGAGCCAATGGGAAGGTTAGAACTTCCTAAAATGGGGAAAAAACTTCCCCTTTGTCTCTGTTGTTGTTCTCTGGGGAAGAGGGAGCAGTTATGCTATGAGAAGCTTTAAGCCAGGTATGATCATAGATCATCAGATCATACCTAGAACTACTTATTTGGAATCCCCAGGTGTGTAAGTAGATCAGGAATGTTTAGAAGGATGCAATTAGGTTTATTTCTGTTTATTTCTTATGGCTAGTGGATTCCTCTGTGCTAACCCCAGATGCTCTCGTTTGCTTTTGTAGCCTTTAAGCTGAATCCCCAAGAAAGCTATTTTGGGTGCTTAATTTTTAGAATTGCTCTTTTAAAAGCCTAAATTCCAGATGTATTTTCTTTCTTTTTGTTTTAATAAAATTTACCTTTTTAATAACAGGATTGGATTTTTGGTGTCCTCAGAGGTTTGTGCATATGTTGTTTAATTAGCTGGGGACAACAGCTAAATTCCTTTTTCTTTCTCAGCTCTTCCCCGGGGGCAGTGAAAGGGCTTGAAGGTAACCCACAGGAAGGAATTCCCAAGTGCGCCTTCCTGGGTTCCAAGGGGTTTGCATTGGGGTGGTGGCAGCATCTACCCAACCAAGGTCAGAGAAAAGCTCTAACCTTGTGAGTGTTAATACAAGCTTGGAGTGGCCCATATTAATTTTTTGAATCCTTGCAGGCCCACACCTTCTGCACTCGAAGTGCCAGAGTGGGGAATCAGCCTTGACAGGTGCCTATTTGTCTAACTGCCATGGGACTATGTGCAACCACTCATGTGGGAGTTAGGCACTTAAGTGCTTCTGAAAATCCCACTAGATGCTCTCTGCAGTATTAAGCACCTAAATACCTTTAAAATCTGTCCCCTAGTTACATTTGAAAGTGGGATCCCAAATCAGTTAGGCATTTTTGACATTTTACCCATTGTTTCTTTCATTAGTTTCCTAATTGTTAGAATTTCAGATTTTACATACTTTTTCTTCACTAAAAAGTTTTCTTTGTGTTTAAAATGCTCAAGTATGCTGAAACAGACCAATTGAGGGCTCATTTACGTCCTTAATGTGAGAACCATCCAACTTGCACATAAAATTGGTAAGCAAATAGCCCGGGCTGTCCTTGCAATAAACACACCATCTTCTGAAATAGTGAACTTGTACCAGTCGAGAAAGCTGAAATGCGTCTGTCACAGTTCTCAAGATGATTTCACGCATGGCCATCTGAAGCACCCTACTTTGGTTTCAGACCTCTATCAGTCACCTTTCTTGAGGTAAAGTCCCATGATCCTCTCCCTCCAGACCTGGGCCTGAGGCAAAATTGCAGAATCCTGCAATTTATTCTGGTGACCTCAACAGGTCTGATGTTAGTTCAGCATTTTCAGCCCTGTTGTCTTAGGGGCAATGACAGAGCTAACCAGAGACCAGCCAGCTTTCATATAACCAAGTACTATTTATTCAGAAAAAAAGCATTACAGAAAAAAACATATAATACCCCCCCCCCCCCCCCCCCCCCCCCCCCCCCGACAGTTTATATGCAGGTATAGCTTGCCAGGCAGTCACCAATCTTTCCATATGGAGACTCTGGTAGGATTTTTAAAGTACTTCAGGTCTCTGCAGGGCCTGTCCCTCTTGGACACAGGCTCATATCTGTTCTTGGACCAAGGTGAGGACTGTCTCTTTATACAGTTTTCCATTCTTTGTCTGCTAGGCCTCGTGAACCAGGTCAAACCAGTAAATTTCCTCAGAGGGTGAAATTTCCACAACTTGTTACTTGTTTCATTTCAGCATTAGTCATTTAATTACACTTCCCCTGCCCCCCAGTGATTTTAGTTCCCATTAGAAGCTTTGCTTAGTGAACCCACTGAGCCAGGAATACAATTACTAGCCAGCCCATAAAGATGCATATAACATTTATAAAGTTGATACAATAGTCTTTGAATATTTCATATGCCCATAGCATCTGTCACATTTCAATCTATAATCTTGGGATAGTGCATGTTTCCACAGCATCACATCTGTCACAGCTTCAACCAAGTTATACTCCTCTGTCACTAAGGGTATGTCTACACCGGAGCTGGGAGCAAGTCTCAAAGCTTGTCATAAAAATAAAGGAAAGCGTAACTTTTTGTATACAGTGTGATAAAATCCCTCCTGGCCAGAGGCAAAATCCTTTCACCTGTAAAGGTTAAGAAGCTAAGGTAACCCTGCTGGCACCTGACCCAAATAGCCCAATGAGGGGACAAGATTCTTTCAAATCTGGAGGGGGTGAGAACAAAGGGTTTGAGCTGTCTGTGTGATGCTTTTCCGGGAACAGATCAGGAATGCAAGCCTTACAACTCCTGTAAAGTTAGTAAGTAATCTAGCTAGAAAATGCTTTAGATTTTCTTTTGTTTAATGGCTTGTAAAATTAGCTGTGCTGGAGGGAATGTATATTCCTGTTTTTGTATCTTTTTGTAACTTAAGGTTTTGCTTAGAGGGATTCTCTGTTTTGAATCTGATTACCCTGTAAAGTATTTACTATCCTGATTTTACAGAGGTGATTCTTTTACTTTTTGTTTAAATAAAATTCTTCTTTTAAGAACCTGAATTGATTTTTCATTGTTCTTAAGATCCAAGGGTTTGGATCTGTGTTCACCTGTACCAATTGGTGAGGATATTATTATCAAGCCTTTCCCAGGAAAGTGGGTGTAGGACTTGGGGGGAATATTTTGGGGGAAGACATCTCCAAGTGGTCTCTTTCCCTGTTCTTTGTTTAAAACGCTTGGTGGTGGCAGAATACTGTTCAAGGACAAGGCAAAATTTGTACCTTGGGGAAGTTTTTACCCTAAGCTGGTAAGAATAAGCTTAGGGGGTCTTTCATGCAGGTCCCCACATCTGTACCCTAGAGTTCAGAGTGGGGAGGGAACCTTGACAGCCTGGGTCAACAGACTTGTGTTAGCAAGACTCATGCTAGCAAGCTAAAAATAGCAATTCAGACATTCCAGCTTAGGTTGGTGCTTGGGCTCTTCAACCTAGGGAGGGGTGCATGCTTCAGAGCCCAAGCTCCAGCATGAGTCCAAATGACAAAGCAACATCTACACAGCTATTTTAGCGTAGTAGACCAACCCTACTAGCCTAAGTCTGTAGACCTGGGCTTCAAGACTCATTCCCAGCAGCTGAGTAGACACACTCTAAGGTGCTATGGAAAATCCCACCCTTCCGTGACTAAATATGAGAATAGGAGCCTAACTTCAAGTTTCTATTTTAGAAAGTTTGTTTGTGTGTGTGTGTATGTAAAAATGTTCACAAGAACTTTGTTAATGTATAGAAAGTCTAAACTTTTCATTGTTAACACCAAGGCAAGTTACTTTGAAATGACAAAGACTTTAGGCCATTAAGAAAAAATTTGAGTAAAAATACAGTTTTAACCCCATATGTTGTAAACATTTATGCACATGTTTAATTTCAAATACATGAGTAAAGTTATGTATCTGTTTAAAATTCTGAAGGATGAGGACCTCACTTTCAATATCTTGTTTTGTTTATAGTAGTTTTCTAAAATTCAAACAAGAAATCCTACCTCTAATACTATTAAAATATAGTTTAGTTCATTATAATTTTTAGTTTAAGGTTGCAATAGTACAGTTTTTCAAATTAATTTTCCAAAGTCTCAACCTGATTGAATTACATTCAAGCAATTTGGAATTACTGATTTAAATCAACTTCATTTAAATCACTCCCCATTGTTGTGGGTCTTTCAGATGAGACAGGATTACTGTGTGGCATTTTACCATGACAGAAGAGCGCTCAGAATGTTGGCAATGAGTGGTTGATAAGGAACTGATGATTTAGAACATTAAATGAACAAACAAAAAAACTTAGTGCAATATCTTGGCAGAGATTTTAAAGGCATAACAGTCAGTACATGAAAAATTAGTTTCCATGACAACTGTATTTTAGCTCCTTATAAATCAGTACAATTTCTTGGAATGTGAAATATGGCATAGCTGTACTGTGAGGAAATGAATCACTCATCATTAGAATTTGTGTGCATTATAGTACTACCTAGAAACCCCAGACTGGAGTTGAAGGAGACCATTTGTGCTCGGGGCTTTATATACACATTATGAAAAGATGGTTCCTGCTCCATAGAGATGACAATCTAAATGGTCAGCACCACAGTGCAATTCTCTGAACAACAGGACCCCTACATGCATTAAGAACTTCCACAAACTTCTTGATGTGCTTCCTAGAAGACCCCAAGTATACAAAGAAGGGCTATGTGGGATCAGATATTCAATGAATATGTGCAATGTGATACAAACATGCTCCAGATGTATAATTCTGGTATCCATGAGGTAAATTACAGAGCCATGTTATAACTTGCACTTATCCTGAAGCTTGGATTAACTCATTAACTCACTTTAACAACTAATTTGTCACCACCATGCTATTTTTAACATTCTGCTTCTCTTGCAAATTGCTTATGACCACAAGGAGTTAGGATAAGAGATGGTTGGGAAATTTTTCAGCAAAATTTTGTTGTTGGAACCAAATTTTTTCACAGCAACATTGATTTTGATGAAATTTTCTCTGGTCAAGGATGGGTTTTTGAGAGCGAAACTCAACAAGAATAGTCCAGTCCCAGCTTTGCCTGATTCAGACTAGGGACTTACCTCCTATGTGGTAGGTAAATGACCCAGCCAGCAGCTACAAAGTCAGTCTTTTTCTCACTCTCTGGCCCAATTATTTACACAAAATGGAACAACTCCAACAGGCATGATTCAGATGTAGTGTCTAGCTGGATGTTTAGGGCAGTTGCCTGGAATGTAGGAAACCCAGGTTCAAATCACTACTCTGAATCAAGCAGACTTGAATGTTGGTCTCCCATATAAGAGCCCAAACCGATGAACTATTCTGGAATGATGCTTTTTTTTTTCTTCCATATTAGGGTTTCATTTTTCTCAGCAGAATCTTAAAAGAGGTAACCCTGTGCGCTGGGGGCTCTGCAGCAGAGCTAAGGGTGTACTAACTTTCCTCTGCAGTTTGTACTATCCATTGAGCTTGAGGAAATTATGCTTGCTTCCTGCATCATTCACTTTCAACTCCCTTCTTACTGCTGAATTCCTGGATCTAAAAGGAGCCCTTTATAAGGGAGAAGGGGGAATGCTGATACAGAGATGGCTGACCCTCCGCATCTCAACATCAAGAGGAGCACATGTATGCATAGTTTTCAAGGGCATGGCCTATCTCATAGTTAAGGAACTGAGGCCTAATCCAAAGTCCTTTTAAATCAATGGAAAAACCCCCATTGCTTCAAATGGGCTTTGGCTCAAGTCCTCAGCCCATTAGTGCAGGAGCAGTATTTCAATACATTTTAATATTTTTTCCTGATGTCTCTGTTGTGCAGAATGAATAAAATAAGCAGACTTTTAAAAGTAAAATGGTGCTTCAAAGCTCTGGGGAAATCCTGAGACTGGGGGCTGCTGAGGATTTGTATAAGGAGCGGCACAGGAGAAAAATATTAATTACAGGCTTGAAAACGGCACCTATTGTAGTGATCTGTCTCAAAGGCAGACATGAGCTAAGCTATAGTGATGACTTGCCATAGCTGAATAATTAAAAGCACACATTATATAGACAGGCTAATTAAATTGTAATGTACGTAATTACTTTGGACATCTAAGCAGTGAAGTATGGTGAAACAGAGCCCATTGGCCCTTCTTTCTCATCTTCTGTTCCTCTAAAACTCTCCTGTGTTTTTCTCTAGATATAGCAAGATGCCTGTCATGAATTGTTCAGTGTTTGTGATGGACTGTAAAGTTTAGAGTGAGGTTAAAAATTTGGTTGAGTGAATGGAACATTTTAATTATGCATTTACTGGAAGAGGCTTGGAGACACACAAATCTTTACCTTGCTCTTAACTAATAAAGAAAAATCTCCCATGCTCCCCCTTCAGATGTCACTGTGATAGGTTTAAAATAAAATAAAAAATAAATAAAATAAAAAATTGCTGTGGGCTGTTGAAATGCCAAAAGCAGTCATTTAAACTGCATTATCACTTATATAAAAGGATTAAGACACTAAACTTGTCATTTGTCACCATAAATTAGCGATGTGCTGACAATTTTATGGGAGTTTCAGGTAGGCCACCTATTAGCTCCTGGATGCCATGGGTATATTATACCAGTATTATATATTTATACTTCAGCCAGTTAAAGCTACTGTTGTTACTTGCTCATTAAAAGTGATTCATGAATATCAAATACCGAGAATAATGATGAGTGATGCTAAGCAGCTCCATTTTATTTGTATTGGAAATAATGTTTTTTTAAGAAAAGGAAGATAGAAACCGGTGATATGATGAAGTGTCAAGACATGGAAGATCTTAGAGAACTATTATTTTATAATTGGCAACATCTGTCCCTTAAAAAGACTCCTATATATAGGCCCTATATAAAGACTCCATATATACATCATTATTTATTTTGGAAGGAGGAAAAAGGGAAGCAAACAATACCAGTCTGGAATCAGACCCAAGAGAGGGCATCATGTATTTTAGCTTTCTGATTCTCATTTACAATAGTCAGAGGAATTAATTAAATTTATTGTTTATGGATTTATTTATATTTTAAACAACAGTAATAAAAGCATTGGAACGTCTTAACACCCTGAAAGACAATCAATTTTATAAGATAATAAAGACCACCCAGCAGCTTTAGAAAATTATATATGGATAACACACTAACTCACATTATGCACTACTTACTCGTAGCAGCAGTATTAAGGCTTATAATCTCAGTGGGCCAGCTACTAGTGAAATATGATCACATTTACTTGATTAGGGGGGCAATAGTACACAGTAGCTCAGTGCTTGGCAAACTTCTTCAGCAGAAATCTTCTCATGTATAACCTCCTTTCTCATCTTCTGTGTCCTAATTCTGTAAATTTCCTGAGGAAATTATATTGCTTAGTTACACTTCAAAGGTAAAAAGAGGGATATCTGTGAGAACACGCCTATAAAGAAGGAGGCTCTCAGAGTATAGGGGCAGAGGGAGTCAGGCCAGAAGCAGTTACTGGGAAGAACACATGATAGTGAGAGAGAACAAGAGAGCGCACCAGGCTAGGCCAGGCCCGGAAGCAGAGAAGTCTGGGTGGCAGGAAGCCAGGGCTCCTGGTTCAGTATGATGCCTGAGAGAGGTTGGGAAGCCTGAAGCAGGACAAAAAGACAATCTGGAGAGAAGCTTGAAAAAGAGCCAGCCAGGAATTGAGATTCTTGCTGTGGGGATTCTGAAACAGGACCCTGTAAGGGACTAAAAGACTGGGACAGGACTTTGGTGGCGAGTTGGCCAGGTTGTGTTAAGTGGCTTACATTGCGGGTGCCCCAGTGCCCAGGAAGGAAGACCCAAAGACTGTGTGCCTGCAAGTGTTGATTTATCTATTTTGGACTTGGGACTTTGATACCCGAAAAGGGGGAGTGACAGTGTCTGATGTAGCCCAGGCAAAGTTGCCAGAAGAAGAAGGGGACACCTAAATGTCCAGAAGGGATGACTGAAATGCTGGAAAGTTGGCTTAGTCACACCTGGCCACTAGGAAGTATGCTAACCAGTGATTTCTCCCTGGATATTATGTTAAGATAGTATCAAAATAAACTTTCTCTAATGCAATAGGTGCAGCTGCTTTGTCCCCCACTTCCATATCTGTGCAGTCTATTTCCTGTCTTTTACTTTTACTAGCGCTGAATCTCGCCTCACTATCTGCAGCTCCTGTTGCTCTAATCTGTTCAGGTCAGTTGGCAGTTTCGTTCTGTCCTCGTGTGGGCTTGCTACTTCTCCAGACATAGTGGTGTTGGAAAATTAAGTTATGAGTTTGAATTTACACCAAATCAAAGCTGACGCAGAAGACTCGATGACAGACTTGAGATGCTCTGCAGCAGATGAACAGAAGGGAGTTCTCCTTAAAGTCTGACACATGCACAATTGAAACTCTCTTGGTGGCAGGACCTTCTTTTATTTAACGGACCTTCTTTCTTTATGTGATTACTGCAGTTTGGTGAGTCACCAGTGGTCCACAGAGCAAAATATTAGCCAGGACATTATACCATATATCTACTAATTCTAGTAAGACTCATCCTAAAACATTCCCATTCCAGTGGCTAAAATTGGGACTTAAGTACCACCATAAATTGTTGGTACAACAACAGTATGTTCAGATGACTGTTGGCTGTTGTGATGTGATCATTTATTGCACCTTCTTGGATATATTCTGCAAATGGGCACAATCTGAATGATTTACAAAGGATTAATAATGTATTTATAAACACATGTTAGTCGTAGCATAACATCTATAAATTTTTAACATTTTTATAGTGCATTCACAACACATTATAAATGATAAATAGGTGACAATAGATGCCTTTATGAAATATTTATTCTGCACTGTGGTTATTGTTATGCTATAAACTGCTCAGGAAAAGCGCTATTAATAAAAAGTGAATGGAGTTATAAAGGTTATAGTAAGCTATTTATAATGAAATGTGCAATCCTAAAATTAAGTGTTTCAAATGATGACAACAGAATGACATGCTACAATATTTTAATAAACCATAGTTAGATATAGAATAGCCTCCTGAGATGTTCCATCTTCTCTAGAAAGGAGGCATATAGCAGGGGTTCTCAACCTTTTTCTTTCTGAGTCCCTCCCACCCCCCCAACATCTTATAAAAACTCCACGGCCCACTTGTGCCACAACAACTGTTTTTCTGCTTATTAAAGCCAGGGCCAGAATTAGGGGGTAGCAAGCAGGGCAACTGCTTGGGGCCCCATGACACAACGGGCCCCGTGAAGCTAAGTTGCTCAGGCTGCAGATTCAGCCCCGCTTGGCAGGACTTGGGGCTCTGGGCTTCAGCCCCATGTGGTGGGACTTTGGCTTTCTATCCTGGGCCTCAGCAAGTCTAATTCTGGCCCTGCTTTGTGGAACCCCTGAAGCCTGCTCACAGCCCCCCTGGGGGCCCTGGGCCCCTGGTTGAGAACCACTGACATATAGAGTACTTATGGCATATTTTCAACATTTGGAGGTTAGTAAAAAAGGATTGTTTTCATCACACAGTTCCACTACTGAGCGTTCTAAGAAACGCATAGTAAATCTCAAACCATGATTTGGAAACCTAGATATTCCTGTTAAGTAATGGTGTCTTTGGTACCAGTTAAGACACTGACAAGAAAGATTCAAATGTTAGGATTTTCTCCATATAGATTAATTTCCTCCCTTTATCCAAAGATAATAAGATTTAAGTTTCAACATCGTAATGGTACAATCCTAACTTCCCCTCTCCCAAACAAACAATGAAAACATTCTAATATAATTTGCATCTCTTAGGTCCTCTTTTCCTTGTTCAATTTCAATAACTGATAGGCTTGTAAGGAACTTCAGATATGAAAGCGAGCAGACTCTGAAGATGAAAAAGAAATGGAAATACCAGTCCAAATTAAATTAGAATACAATACCAGCTATTATCATACACATATCTTCCTTTGAAGAAAGGTGAATATAATATTCACTGAAACAAAGGTCCTTTAACAGATTAACATGAAAAGAATATAGCCTGGGAATGGTCTATTTGGATTTTAGACTGAGGTTAGCCTTTAGAATTTAGGCTGAGAATGGCCTTTATTAGGCTAACTTCAAAAGAGCAACATTTGCAACATAGTTATGAATCTGTTTTGATTTTGAGGAGTTTCATAATATGTAAATTTACCTAGACCGATTAATTCTGTTCTATTTTAAGGTTCCTTTTTAAGAGACAAAAAGAACAAAGCTAGTAATCAAGTAAGGGGATGACTTGATAGTTTCAGAAAATATATTTCCTCTTATTACCAGAGTAGGTACAGAAGAGACATTTCTGGGCAGGCTTCCTCAACTGTCCCGCTAATGAGCTCAAAGCCACTCCTGGGGGGCTCACTTTTAAGAGAGACTCTGCATGTCCATTCAGCCATTGGCTCCTTTTGCTGAGATAGCCAATAAGGCTGGAAAGTATTGTAGAAAACATCAGCACATTTGCCAATGTGGATTCTTGTCGCATGGGAGCTGTTCTGTGAGTGCTACATTTAGTCTGGGATTTCCAAAGAGCCTCAGAGAGCTAGGTGCTCAAAATCTCATTGACATGCAGTGGGACCTTCGCACCTAACTCCCATAGACACCTTTGAAAGTCCCATCCTGATTTTATATAGATACCAAACAGCTATTGGATAGTAATAATTTGTTTATTACTACCTTGTTAGGATGAATACAAGCTGTGTTCTGGAGATGTGGGGATTCCCCCTATGTTCCTATATAGGCTCTTTTTTCGGGGTCACTCTTATTTGGATGTCTGCAGAATTATTAATAGTTTTTGTGCTTATTATGTCTGTTTAAGGTCTCTATTCCTCTGGTAATAGACACTTCTAAATAGAGCATATTTTCAAAATTTACTACTCTCCATCTATGACTCTTAGTGTTACTTCCAGCAGCAATTCTAGCTGAAATTAAAAATAAAGGTAAGTGAAACTTAAGTGGTACATGGCCTTCTTTTCTGGGTTTAATTTTACTGCCCTAATCCTTACAAGGTTAAGTACAAATCTTTAGCTGTGCTGAGGGAGTTTTGAAAAATGGTGGAAGCACCTGCTTAAGTGACTACATGTAATATCATCTTTGATGCTGGCAGACCAGGTGCCAGCTTATGCCATGGCCCAAGGCATCACTGAACAGTGACAAATGCATAGTTGGAAACCATTCTGGCTTTAGGGAGACCAGACAGGAAGTGTGAAAAATCAGGACAAGGGGTGGGGGGGTAATAGGAGCCTATATAAGAAAAAGACCCAAAAATCAAGACTGTGCCTATAAAATCGGGACATCTGGTCACCCTATCTGGCTTCCCTGTGGGTTAGTATTGTTAAAATAGACATTGGTGTTATAAGAATGCGTTTAGACTTTGCAACATGCTTGTAGGATGCTGCATGTATTAATCCTACTTATAATATCTGTATCCCATGGTATGAAAGTTATATTGAATGTTTGCATTGTAAACCTCTGTAATTGTGTAACTCTCCAAACAGGAAAAGAAGCATTAATTAAGGTAAAGTGCTCTTCCTGTACACAAGAGGGCCCTCTGAAGGCAAATGAGGCATCAAGGACGTAGACCTTGTTGATTGCATTCCTTTCTCTCTCCTGGCAAGGGGAATCTGCACATGAAATCATCAATCATCTTCATCTGGGATGAAGGGGATAAAAAATCCCTGACAAGGAGAAACTTTATGCTATCTGAACTCTGTGACATAAGTGAGAGATCCCCATGCTGCTCAGCATGGGCCAGCCCTTCAAGATATATAGAGCTGCTTATTATATCACCTTTTAAAATCTAATCCTGTAACTCATTTGTGTGTGTGCTTCATGTTGTAACCTTGAAAATAACTCTTTTTTTTTTAGTTAATAAATCTTTAGTTATTTTATTATAGGATTGGCTGCAGGTGATGCCTTTAGTTTGAGACTGAATACAAATGACTAGGGGTAAATTGACTGGTCCTTTGGGACTGGGAGTAACCTAAATGTTGTGATTTTTGGTGAAAAGGGACCATCTATCCCATAATCCAGCTTGCCTGGGTGGTACAATAGACTGGAATGCCCAACGGGACTGTCTGTGACTCTACGGTAAGACTCTAGTAGTGTTTTAGGAGTTCACACTTGTTACTGGGTTGGTGAAATCGAATGAGAGAACATACAACCAGCTAGGTATTTCTGCCCTGCTTTTTGACAGTCTGCCCTGAGGTTGGCACTTAGTCATGAGCCATTCCAGACAGAGTGACACAGTCCACCAGAAAAGATATGGATAGCACAATTAAAATGAAGGAATGTCTTTTTGTATTGGGATGTCTTGAAGCAGTTGATTGAGGAAAATTTAGCTTAGTGAAAATCTGAAGATTTAGAATTTCTGGTCCTGAAACTTGCTCCACGCATTTCCCCACCCCCAACCTTCCCCCAAAAGGCAGAAGGGAGGGGAGGCTGAATAAATTCACGGTTTTTATCTCTGTGGAAAACAGTTTTTATATCAGGCTGTTTCCTTTCAAGTTGCCACATCACACAGTAGATGAGGGGAGAAAATATTTTCAATATGTTTGCTTACATGCAGGACCCACATGTTGTGCTGTGGTGAGTCTTTGAAGTTGAGTGCTTTGGCTTTTTGCACATCGCTATGTAGAAGGAGAATTGACTTTATGTCTTTGACATTGTGGTAAATAAATAAAACGGACAAAGAGTGCTTGCAATGGAACACAAATATGATCATCCAGTACAACAGAAAAATGCAGGTATTGAGTAGGAGGAGCACCACTGGGGAACAAACAGGGAACTGAGGCTGTTGTTGTTGGGAGGCTGAAAGTAGTGAGTGCAAATGGATTTTTAGGGGATAGTGATAATTTTACTCTTTCTATTTTTCAAAGGAAACAGTTAATATTTCCCATTTTAGAAAAGTTAAAAATGCATAAATATTTAGCTAAAACTCAGAATTCCTTTTTACTGACAGTCACAATGAGAGGATTAGAGGGCTACTTGCATTTCTGTCCACTTTCTGATCTCTGAGTGCAACTCCTCCGGTGTTAGACCTTGACCGCTTACCTATGCTAGGGAGAAATTTTGCAAGTTTCCCACTCTTAGAGCAAGGCCTTGGCTTACAGCACTTTGTGTATCCACTGTTCACATCTTGCAGGTCCAACTGAATTTGGGCAGCTGCATTTCTTCCCTTTGGGAGTCTGGCCATGTACAGTGATCAGACAGCCTTCTTTAAAC